>NW_012267406.1:1726937-1825577 GCF_000151885.1 Dipodomys ordii
AAAGGAGGAGGCTGCAATGCTTGATAAGAAATGTACTCATTATCTTGCCCATGTAATTGTAACCCCTCTGTACAGTATGTTCACAAAAAAAAGAAAATCTTAAAAAAATTCTTTTTTTATCCCTGGTTTTGTGTAATTTGATTATGTTGTGCCTTGGTGTGACTTTTCTCCCTTCCTCTTCCCTTCCTCTTTCTTTTCTTTTCTTCTCCTTCCTTCCTTGCTTCCTTCCTCCCTTTGTTCATTTGTTCCTTCCTTCATCCATCTTTCTTTCTTTTTTCCTTCTTTCTTCTTTCTTTCTTTCTTTTTTCCTTCCTTCCTTCCTTCTCTTTCTTCCTTTGTTTCCTTCCCTTTCCTTCCTTCTTTCTTTATTTCTTTTCTTTTTTAATTTTTTATTGTGAACATACTGTACAGAGGGGTTACAATTACATGGGCAAGATAATGAGTACATTTCTTATCAAGCATTGTAGCCTCCTCCTTTGTTTACCCTTCACATCCCTTCCCAGCCTCCCCTGCCCCCCACTCAATCCCCCCCAACTTTACAACCAAAGTTGTAAAGTTCGTTTTCGACATGACAACTTGTACTTCTCATTGTTGTAACAGGTCCACCTGTATCCTTAAACAACTTGTTTTCTTTTATCTCTTTCTTCTACTATTTCTTGTGTTCCAAATTCATTGAGCTTCTTAGTTCTGTGACTTAACTTTGTTTGTAAAGATTTTGATAATTATTCTTCTACCCTCTTCCCTATTTCCTCCCTGTTCCTCTTTGGGGAGCTGTTTTCACATGTATACCAAGCTATTAGCTACCTGCCCCCCCCCCCACAGATCAATGATGACTTTGCCACTTTTTTTTTATTTCTCACTATGTGTCAGAACAATTTCTGTTACTATGAGTTCAAGACACTAGGTTTGATTCTGCTTTGTCTAATCTTCCATTAATTTCATCTGACACATTTTTCATTTTTTCAGCTCTTTAATTTCAATTTGCACCTTTTTTATATTGTCCATGTCTCTGCTTATATGCCGAATCTTTTTATTTGTCTTCTTGAATGTATGGAATACTGGTAGAATGACTTGGTTAATGTATTTGCCTTCTCAATCTATTACTTATGGTATTGTGAGTTTATTTATATTGATTGCTTTTCCTTCTCAAGATTGTTCATATTTTCCTACTTTTTACAGGGAAAGTAATAGAGAAGTCTAGCTTGTTGGGACTTTAACATGGTTTTCATTCTTACAAGTATTTTGAAGTCAGTTTTCACAATACATTGTTACTTAAGAATCAATTTCAGTCTTCTCAGGTTTGTGTTAAAGCTCTGTTAGGTAGGATCTACTGGATTAGCCTCTGTACCGTGGCTACCTTTGTTCCACGGATTAAGGCTAATTCTTATGAGTACTTTCCTTGTTAGCCTGGGAATTATGAAGATTTTCTTCTCTGGCCTTTGAGAGTGTGAGCCCTTCCCTATATGAGGTACAGATATCATCCCCTATCTGCTTTTAGGTGGTTTTGGGTGGTTCTGAAGACTTGGGTAGTTTCTGCACACATATTTGTTAACTAGTATTTAGCTGAGAACTCAGCAACTTTTGCCGATCTACTGATTTTCAGTAAGTTTCAGTAAGAATGCTCTCACAGCATGCACTTCAAACTCTTAGTCTGAACTGCAAGATCCTGCATGATCAATTTCCACGTATCTACACAACTTTACTATTATTCTAGCCAAAGCTATCAGCCTTCCTTGTACTCCACCAGTCTTTTATTATTATTTTTATTTTTATTGTGAAAATATCGTACAGAGGAGTTACAATTACATGGGCAAGGTAATGAGTATATTTCTTATCGAGCATTGTTGCCTCCTCCTTTCTTTCCCCTTCCCATCCCTTTCCATCTCCACCCTGCCCCTCCACCCCCGTCCATTCCGCCCACCCCACCTCCTTACCCCTGTGCCAAATTGTAAAGTTCGTTTTCTACATAGCATCTTGTACATCTCATTGTTGCAATGGGTCCACCTGTATCCCTATTTAAACAATTTGTTTTTCCCTTCTCCTCCACAAATTATACCAACATCAAACACAGTGAAAACAGGGGCTATATCGTAGGGGAGGGACATACAAAGCAACAAAGAAATCATCTTATAAATATGTTAGAAACAATAGCAAGCAAGAAAAACATTTGAGTCCTTATCTTGGGGTTCATTTTGCCTAATATCAACTTATCTGACCGTTTCTGCTTGTCTCAGACATATACTAGTTATAAATCAAAGAAAGGTTGCATGAATGGGATTGCATGAAATTGCAGAGCTTCTGCATGACAAAGGACATAGCTAGCAAGATCAATAGAAAGCCAACGGATTGGGAGAAGATCTTCGCTAGCCATACAATGGACAAGGGTCTCATATCTAAAATATACCTGAAACAAAAAATTAAATCCCCCAACAACAAATCCTCAAAGAAATAACAGCCCAATAAATAAGTGGGCTAATGACTTAAAGAGAAACTTCTCTGAAGAGGAAAGAAGGATGGCCAATAGACACATAAAGAAATGCTCAACCTCCCTAGCCATACAAGAAATGCAAATCAAAACAACATTGAAATACCACCTCACTCCACCAGTCTTTTTGCCTATGTTTCCCAAGAGAAATACCCTCCATTGCACTTATTCAGATTTGACCTCTTTTCAATTAGTTTGCCCCATTTCCCTTAGATACTTCAAAAAAAAAAGGTAAACTCTAGAGAGTCCATGAGATTCTCTCTATATTTATTTATCTATCTATATATGCTTTTATTACCTAAATTGATATTTTACCTACTAAAGGCCTTCTTTATTATTATAAAGTATTTTTCCACACAAAGCTTGTTTTCCTCACCAGATGACAGATAGATAGATAAAGATAGACAGATGGATAGATAGAATATCAAAACCTTTTCCTACACATCAGAATCCCCAGCCTTAAGCTTATTGTTGTGTCATGTAACTTGTAGTCATTTAATAACCATTTCATGGTCATTCTGCGGCCTGTTCATTTTTCCCTCACCAAAAGTACAAATACCAAGTTCCTACCTTGATCATGCAGCAGCCTACAAAGCTTCAAGGTGATATTTCCCTTACTTTCTCTCTTCTCTTGCCACGGCTCCCTCAGAAATGACCCCCAGTAGCTTTACCTGTGTGATGATTTCATGGCTAGCTCAGCCATGTCAGTGCAACAGTCTGATCACTCCAGCTTCCGATCGGCTCAGGACTAGACCTCACCAGGAAATCAGGGAAATCCAGGCTCTCCCCACAGGTCCCTATCAGCCAATTCTCTTTTGACAAGGGATCTTTCTTTGCTTGACCAAATTTTAGTCCCCTAAATTTCTTCTAGTCTCATCAGTGCAGTTTATAATACATAGCATTATCTCTCTTACAAAGAGGTATGTCAGTTCAATCACAACTCCCTGTATTTGATATCTGGCCATATTCTTTATCCTCCACCAGCCCCTTCAAATGATGTCTGATCACCATGGCCTTTCATTAGCCAAAATCCCTTTATCTATGACAGGTTTTTTTCCTCAGCAATACTCTATTTCATTTTTACAGGGACTTACTGCTAGGTTTTCCTTGAGCCTAGTGGAGATTTTGGGCTTGGACTTTTGAGCAACACTGAAACAGTAAGACATTGTGGATTATTGGAGATGAGCAGACTGCATTTTGTATTATTGGATAGATATAAAAATTTGAGGGCTAGGGATAGAATATCATAGTTTGAATCTTAAATGTTCCCCAAAGGCTCATGTGTTCAAGTCTTGGTCATCAAGGTAACACCATTGAAGGTAGTAAAACCTTTAAGAGATGGAGATTAGCAGAAGGCCTTTGAGTCCCTGGGGGAAAAGGGGGGACTTGGGGAACTCTTGAGAATCACATTCCTGTGTGATTCTTACTTCCTCTTCACTCTCTTTACATCCTGGCTCATGATGAGCAAATAAATTTGTTCGGCTCAAGCTCCCATCATTGCATGATTTCTCACTGTATGTCCCAAGCAAAGGGTCAACTAATCATGGTCCAGAGTCTCCAAAACTGTGAGTAAAGATAAAGCCTTTCCCTTTATATGTTAATGATCTCAGGTAGTTTTTTTTTATGTATGGTGATGAAAAACTAGGAAATGCCTTTTACTTCATTCATAGGTATAATCAATCCATTTGATTGGAAAAGACTCCCCTCACCACAATAGTTATTAGCACTCAATATTCCCCTTCATTTGATATCTCCTAATTGTTAGGTATATATCATAGCACTGATGGCCACCAGACTACTTATCTTTTCCACCATAATGAGGTAGGGTCTATGTATCTAGATTAGAACTTAAGATGTAGTAGGTGTTGAAAAATGAATGAATGAATTAATTAAAAAAACACTTTTACCCTCATGGCCATTTTTTGTTTGACTCATGACACATAATTCACCTTCTGATTAATGTACAACTTCTTTTTTTTTGGCCAGGAGAGCTTTATATAACTCCCCTTTAATTGCTAATCTCTTTCATCAAGCAGTACCCTAGCCCATGTGAGTGGTTTAGCTCAACTGTCTGTGGGAGAGGCAACTGCATGCCAGATGATCAAGCTATTAGGATCTTTATTGTTTTGTTACCTTTTCCCTTGGCTGATCTGCTAACACCTACCTGTCACTAGATTACTCAATTCTCACATGCAAGGCCTTGTCCAAGACAAACATGTCAAAATCCCTCTTCTATATACATGTACATATACTGTGCAGCACAGATGGAAATAGGAATTCCCCACAAATGCCTGTAAAGGAGACTGGTTGTGATAACTGGTTTTATGATCTTCTAGACATAGGGATTCCGTCCTAGCTGACCACGAAATACAAAAGAAAAATGGGATAGCCTTTACTTCACTATGCAGGTTCCTTTAGTAAAACTGTAATAAAACAAGACAGAACATTATTCAATTCTGTGTTTACATATTTAATGGCTATGATCCAAGCTGAGATCCAAACCATATGAAAAGAGTAATTTATGAGCAAAGATTGTTTTTAGGAGACATGTCAGCTAAAGAGTAAATTTACGAACACAAGTTAAATATAACAGAGAAGAGGTTCAGTGTAGCTTATCAAGAAAGATAAAAGAAATAATAAATTTTAAGGGATTAGGGGATAAGAAAATATACAGAAGTGATTTTTACATTGATCATGATGGGAAAGTTCAGAAACAGAATTCTAATGAAAAATATCAATTAAGTTCTACGATGTCATAAATACCCATATGTAGTTTTTAGTCTAGGTTTTCAGAGGCCAAAAGAATTTCCTGATTTAGTCAAAATTGCTTACACTTTGCAGAGCTGAGATTCTTCACTTCTTGCTCCTGAGAAGCAACATCTTAGCCTCAAAAATGGGTTAGATCTTCCAGGAAATGAAATAGAGAAAATTGAGAAAAGTAATAGGAATGATAGAAATCACTCACATTTTTTTTTTACAGAAAAGAGCCCTTCATGCTAAACTTTCCAGCTTTAGCACTACAATTCCCACAAGCAGAAAGGCCCTTCAGTTAGGGGCTGCTTGGACCAATAACCTTAATTTAGATACATATATGAGGAATGGAAAACTCATGAGTGAGCAGGCATGACCTAGGACTGTTACCAAATTTTGAGAAGACACTGCCTGATATAATAAGAGCAAAACAGTAGACTTAGTGGAGTCACGGTATTTGGGAAGGGCCTTGCAGGAGGTATTAAAAAGGTACAGCTTTGGGGCCTGGATTATCTGGATTTAGGTGCTATTTCTACTGTTTACCATCCCTATGACCTTCTGAAAATCACTTAAGTATTCGGACTAGGCTAATAGGTCTGTTGGTTATAAGGAATTAAATATGGAAATATAGAATATATTCAACGCTAGGTCTAGCATTCAGTAGGCATGTATTTAATAAGTTGCAGTAGATGATTCCCCTCCATCCCCAGTCATCATCATGTGGGAATTGACTAAGGAATTCCAACTTCTGACTCTTTTATTAGTTATTATAGTGAACTTGGACGAGGACTTTCATGTCCCCAAATCTCAGTTTCTTTATCTGTAATGTAAAGAAAACAATAGCAAATGTCCTTATGCCAGAAGATTATTTAAAAGTGGAAGGAAGGAAAGAATGAAGAAAGGAGGAAGGGAGGAAGAGAGGGAAGAAGGAAAGAAGGAAGGAAAACAAAATGTGGTTTAGTAGTAGTGTAATTGTAAATAAAAATTTCCAGGATATACTATTTTTGTCTGTCCGGAATCGAATCAAAATAGATAATAGCAGTTATATTAACCATGAACCATTACCTGACATGCCATATGTAGATTGAGTCATTTTATTTCAAGAAAGACAAAGATGTGGAGAGAGTCTACAGAAAGTTACCTGGTATTGATTTGAGTGTGTGCCCTAAAGTTTCATGTGCTGGGAACTTAGTCCATAGTCATATTTATTTACTAATTTTTAATTCTTTAAAATTATATCTTTATTATTTTAAGCAGTTGTTCAAAGAAATCGATATTCAACAAAGTAGCTCATAAATACAGTGCATCTTAATCTATATCACCCCTTCCATCATTCATTCTTTGACATCTCTATCTGCAGGTGTAATATTAAGAGCTGATAGAATCCTTAAGAGGGGGAGTCTACTGGGAGGTTGTCATGTCAGTGGGGTATGCCCTTGGGGACGCTAAGTTCTTCATGAAAATGAGTTGTTGTAAAAGAGCCCTTTTGGAGCTCTGGCTTCCTGTTTCACCATGTGATCTCTTCCCTAGGGGTCCTCATCAGAGGTCAAATCAATAAGATACTGAACTTGGATTTTCAGCTTTCAGATTCTTTCTTTCTTTTACTTTTCTTCTTCCTTTTTTTCTTCGTGGTATTGGGGTTTTGGATAGAAGGTCTAGTGCTTATGAGGCAAGTGTTACACCACTTGGATCATGCCTTCTGCTCATTTTTGCTTTTTCAGGTTGAGTATTGTGTTTTTTGCCTGGGTCTAACTTCAGACTATGATCTTCCCAATCTCTACTCCAAGTAGTCAGGATTACATTTCTTTTCCTTTTGAAGAAACCGCATTTAGGGCTTTCATCATAGTAACAGAAAATGGGGGAAAAATACAGTGCTAACCAGCAAGGGGACAAGGGAGATGGCAGGATATACAGGAGATAAAAGTGGTTTGAGAAGATCCACTCTAGAGTCATTTTCCCAATATATTCCTAAAAGGAAGACCTATTGATTCTTGAAAGAGGCCAGTACAAGGGAGTCCAACTTAAATGTGCAGTGATAAACTCAGGGGACCCAACTAGTACAGGGCTACTTATCTAATATTTAAGTTTCATAAATATATGCAATCTCAGGGCTGGGAAGGTGGCTCAGTGGCAGAGCGCTTGCCTTGCATGCCTGAGGAGGCCCTGGGTTCGATTCCTCAGCACCACATAAGCAAAAAGAAAAAAGCCGCAAGTGGCGCTGTGGCTCAAGTGGTAGAGCGCTAGCCTTGAGCTGAAGAGCTGAGGGACAGCGCCCAGGCCCAGAGTTCAGGCCCCACGACCGGCCTCCCCTCCAAATAAATAAATAAATATATGCAATCTCCTGTGCATACCTTTATTAAGGGATTCACAGTTCAGCCTACCTCCTTAACACTGAGGAATATATGCAAGGCAACACTCAACTTTAGACATCAACTTTAGAGCATCCTGAAGTTCTTTCTTGCCTCACCTTCCATGATGCTATACACAATTCTCCTAGTGTTGGTTTGTTTTACATTAATTTGGATGAGTAAATGAATACAAGAATAAATGAATCTAATATAATAGTGTTTTCTCATTCATCCATTTGCCTCTAGAAGAAGCTCTTAGGATACTGACAATGTGTTGGACATGGGAAAGCTCAACTTATTTTTGCTATTTAACAAAAGGGGAGGAAAGTAAGACCCAGTGGTTAAGGAGGCTCTAACAGACTTACGCAGTTTTCTCAGATTTGAATATACCATCTTATCTGGTGTCATCCTACCCATTATTATGAAAGATCATGGCCTGAATGTCATCTCCTCTGTGTCCTATTCTATAATGTCATCTACTAAAATCCACAGAAGACTCAAGTGGCTCCCATAACCTTTCACTTTGTAAGTGGCACTCACACACACGTATAGCATGACACTCAGAACTTGGGATGCGAGCTTCGTAAGCAGAGGAGCAGTGTGTCACTCATCTTTATACAGTTCTCAGTTGAGGCTCCATAACATTTGATGTGGGAGCCAATTAATCTGTTTTGATAGGATATAATCATGTTCTAATAAATTAATATATTTAAAGTTGCCAATGGAACAGAGCAATTTATAGTAACAAGGATATTGAGATAATTTAAGGAATAATATGAATAATTCTTACCACATCAAAAAAACTCAACATGACAACAATTTGGGTCCTAGCCCAAATGTGTGATTTAAGCCCCACATGTAAATTAACACATCAATGCTTAAATCACAATTGCTATATCAAGCAATATTAATTTTTAGGTGTAAGAAGTGTAAGAAGGTATCCTATTGGCCTTTCAAAAGCCATATATCAGCCTGATGGCCTTATACAGGACAAAGAAGAGGAAACATGAGAGAAAGATGTTCAACGGGGAGGCAGTAGAAGAAAATCTTTAATTTAGCTCAAAAATATAAGTCATAAAGAGAGAATCATCATTTTTTCCTCCTAAATCAAGTTTAATACATATTTAACATTTCAATACATGGCAGGGAATATGTCATACTACATATTCAATTATGAGATGTAGATTGAAAGGAATTTAATATGAAATATAGTTCAAAGGCAATAAAATGTCAATGAATAGAAGCTTGAGATGGCATATGCAGCCATCTCTTGGTGTAGATCCAGGATTGGTCCAGGACACCCAAATCCTTGGATGCTCATGGCTCTTATATAAAATGGTACAGCTGGGGCTGGGAAGGTGGCTCAGTGGTAGAGCGCTTGCCTTGCATTCATGAGGCCCTGGGTTCGATTCCTCAGCACCACATAAGCAAAAGAAAAAAAGCCGGAAGTGGTGCTGTGGCTCAAGTGGTAGAGCACTAGCCCTGAGCTGAAGAGCTGAGGGACAGCGCCCAGGCCCAGAGTTCAGGCCCCATGACTGGACCCCAAAAAAATAAAATAAAATAAAATGGTACAGCATTTGCATATGACCTATGCATATCCTTCCGTGTGTTCTAAACCCATTCTTAGAATACATACATCAGATAAAATGTACATGCTATAAAAATAGTTGCTATATTGTCCTCTCGAGGGAATACAATAAAGTCTGTACATGTTTAGCACATATAGAATTCTTTTTCAAATATTTTGAGTTCAGGTTTAGTTGAAACCACAGTTGAGGAACCCATGGAAAGGGGAAGGTGGAGGCTGGCTGTGTAACTCTCTCTCATAGTTAGTATGGTACAATAGGCCTAATGTGCAAACCAATAATAAATGATGAGTGGCTAATGTCTCATTAAATAGTATCTTTTGAAAGACAAAATCTGGTACATTAATTTGAAAATCGCATTCCAGAGCATTTATTACTTCCCCCTCCTTCATTTAATAATACAACTGGAAAAATTATAAAAAAAAAACAGTGGCAAGAGAATATTCACACAATAACCATATATTTGCGTGAAGTTTCTTGGAACAACATATTTTGACTTCATATTCTTGTGCAAACAGAATCCATGCAATGGATTCAACTAAATGTTCAGCTCAATGTCTCCAATCAAGATCAGCAGTACTTACCGATATTGCTGACTTCCTGCCCTTCATTGGCACACCAGACTCAATTTCTCTTCTTCCCTAATCGAGTAGGTCTGAATGGCTGGTCTGGTCAATGGTAAATGTGTGGAAGTGACCCATACTTCCTCTACACTTGGCCCCTAATACCACTGTTAAAATTACCTTCATCTTCCCTTTTTGTTTGCTAATTAAGGTGCAGAGGGTCCACTGCAAACTCTGAGGACTAAGAAGATGCCAGAAAAATGAAACAAGTCTGGATCCTGTGGGAACAGGAGACTCAACCCCCACCCTACTGCCATAAAGCAAAAGAAGTCTTTGATTCTCCTTCTCCCAGTCTATTTCTGTAACTCCCTTGGTCTATGGCAATTAGATTCCACAAATGTGTTCAATGCTTTACTGCATTGCTTTAGACTTTTTTCAATGCATGTAATGTTTAATCTACATAGCACTTAAAGATGCTGAATGGATTCCAGGGGCCTGCCTGTTAGTGAAAGTGTTAGAATAGGCTCATTGAGGAGGTTTAAATCTGCAAGGGTTATCTGTTTCAGGGCAAAACATGAGTTAATAAATTAAAATTAAACCTCAAAGTTTGATATCAACCAGAGATGTTTGTGGTTGACAAAGAATAATTCCCATATGCACTATATTGGAAGTTGTTTAATTAACACATTGCATTTTTGTTCTAGCAGTTGACTGGGGAAGGAATGAGAAACAGATCTGAAGAACAAGAGAGTGTGGAAAGCAAGGGTTCCAAAGGCATGTTTCACTTGGTCAAGTGTGAAGTGTGTGCCAGCAGCTGCGGAAAATATAATTCTTTTCATGAGTCCAGCAGAATGCATTTCACCACTGAACTATTTTTTTATTAGAACTTCTCTGTAAAACTTTTTAATACTAATAAAAAGCCTATTCTCTAATAAGAGTTTGAAGGGCAATATCTATCTTTCTTGCTATTTGCTACAGTTTATAAGTATAAATCATGCCTTTTTTAGTTATATTATTCCAAAAGCAGGCATGCAGGCATTTTTCAATTAAGCTATATCACACAGAAATGCTGACCCTTCATTGAGAGGTTTATTAAGTGGTAGCAGAAAACATGGTCTTATTAGAAGGAAGTTAGTGTTTCTTCAACATTAAATCATAAGCCTCCATAAAAATGTTGACATCTTTACTTCAATTTTGAGGCACAGATTATAAAAAATAGTTCACATATGTTAATAAACTGAAGACATGCAAATTCACACACACACACACACACACACACACAAACACTAAGAGTTGTACTAACTGGCAAATGTCCATAGGCTTAGGGAACAAAAGACACAAGTGAGGGAGTTTCATATAAGTAGAAAGAGAAAAGTGAATAAAAATTCCAACAATAACTCAGAACACAACCACACCTGCTAGTTACTAAGGCTGATGGTTGCTAGAGTATTGAAGCACTAACCAACTTGAGAAGACTGGCCCTACAGAATGAAATGTTTCCCTTGGTAATTCATTCTGTAGCACTGTTGAGGGGAAGGAATGTCAGACTCCTTAGAGCTTTAACCAGGATTCTTACTTCATAAATGCCTTTGCAAAAGCAAAGAAGAACAGGATGCTCATACAATGTTGAACAAAATAAAGTTGAACACATTGCAACTAGAATCTCAAACTATCTTTTAGAATTAGTGGGAATTGGGAGAAGGGGGTCTGGTATATTGAAAACATAAGAAATTATGCATTGAAATGGATACTGTCATAAATCAAAGTGTGTGTCCCTCAAATTTGCATCAAAAAGAGACCTCATGAGTGGAATGTATGCCCTTGGAAAGAAGCCCTGGAGAAGCTTGCTTCTTCTGCCATGTGAGGGCACAGTGTGTCTATGTCTGTTATGAAGCAAGAGGTATTCAAGCTGCAGATCCTATCATTGAACAGATTGGGTTCACATAGGCCCTGAAGGCACTAGTAAATGAAGAAATGGCTCAAATGCCATGGTTTCTACACATTTTTATTTTTCATTTGAACTAAGGTTTAAACTTAGAGCCTCAAGCTTTCTAGGCAAGCACTCTACCACTTGATTCATGCTCACATTCCATCCCTTGTAGTATTAGTTTATTTTTTAGCTCTGGTCTCATGCTCTTGTCTTGACTATGTTGTAGGAGCGTAGACCACATGGCAGAATGCTCTGCCTCCTGGGCCACAGTTCTATATCTGGATTTCTACAGGTTAATTAGAAATAAGGGTCTCATCGACTTTTCTGCGCAGACTGGTTTTGAACCACAAGCCTCAGTTCTTATTCTTCTGAGTAGCTAGGATTATTATAGATGTGAGCCTGTAATATGCCTGGCAGATATGTACATTTTTAATGAAGACTGATAATTAAAATTAGAAAGAAATCCATAACTCAGAAAAAGAGTACAAAAAGCTAGAGATTCTGGTTTAAATATTCCAGTTGGCCCATATAATCATGAAGTTCACAAATAGTTTTTCTTCTACACTTATTGACATAACATTTTTAATGTCAAGTTTTAAGTACTCAAATATATATTTTTATAGAAAGGCGTTATTTACAGACCCAAAGCTCTGGTGATGTCTTTGCTAGTCTCTGGGACCAGATGTTTATGTATTTGCTTAAAGGGGCTTACTGAATAATGATGGTTACAAGTTGAATAGCACACATTTTTTTTCTGTTTTATAAATACCAGGAGTTTATAAACCCTGAAAGAAAAATTGCTATCTGGTAACTGACCCTGAACCATATTTGTTAAGTTAATATAAATCATTGTTCTGAATCAATATAGCCATTCTCCTCAGAAATCTCTGGGTGGCATTTCCCTAGATGGAAGAAAAACTAAAACTTTTGTAGTTTGTAAAGGACTTGCAAGTCAATGATAAATTTCATTTTTGACATTTCTTAGTAAACAAATCAGAGCTAAAACAATTTGGTATCATCAATATATTCACGGGAAGAACTGGAGCAATTCTTTTCCAGTCGTGGAGCTTGTACTTGGGCTCTGTCCTGAGCTTTTTTTGCTCAAAGCTAGTCCTCTATCACTTGGAACCATGACACTACATCTTTAATTGGTGAGAAGAGTGTCACAGACTTTCCTGCCAGGGCTAGCTTTGAACTGTGATTCTTGACCAGAGTTCAAGCCCCAGGACTGGATACACACACACACACACACACACACACACACACACACACACACACATCAACAAGAGAACATCTAAAATAATTTTGCTTTAAGGGAGTTAGTTGCATTTTATACATTGTTTTCTGAGAGAAAAATATAACCTCAGAATTAATAAGTCTATTTTTGTCTCTCCAACAACATCATATACAAGTTCAAATATAAAATGCTCACTTCAATTGTGGATTTGTGGTTTATTTCTGTATTCATCAAGTAACCCCCATAGGTCAGCAATACATAAGACAACAGCCAGGAGTATACAGAGTTCCTCGGTTTATAATGGGATGTGCCCTGAGAGACCATCATAAGTTATAAAAATATCTTCAGTGTAAGCTGCATTTAATGTACCTAATCTACCAATCACCATGGCTTAGCAGCACAGCACTCTGCAAAGGACTGACTATTGACCTTACAATCAAACGATTACCAGGAAGCTGTGAAGCCCCCCCCACCAAAAAAAATTCCCACTTTATATTACCATCCTAGAAAATGACCAAGACTCCAAACACAAATAACTTCTATTGAACACCTGTAATTTTACTCTATTATAAAATTGAAAAATCGCACTGAAATATTATAACTGGAGAACCATCTGTATACATATTCACTGACTATAGGCTATTATGAGAGCAAAGTGATTATCTGTCTCACATATAACCAGAAGCAATGATTACAATGATTTCTTCATTGAGTACAGTCTTTGAAAAAATAAGATATTGTGGAAAGCGCATGAAGTTAGAAGTTTGACTCATTCCTTTAATCTTTATTTGCACGTTTATTTTCACTGTTTTGTGTGGGTGACTAAGAATAAGATACCGTTCTCTGGAACCTTATAGCATGAGTTTTAGGGTCCTATTGAACACTTAAAAAATCAAGTAATTTAATCCCATTGTGCTTCCCTTGCGTTGTCTATAAAAGGAGAAATCACTCACTTTTGAGATTTGAAAATAGTACGCATAAAAAAATTCCAGTTCAATATCTAACAAATAGTTAACAGTTAATATTTCAATCTGAATTATATTAGCAGTTTTTCTTTAAGAGACTAGACATATCATGATTGAAAAACTGTGTAGCAGGTCAGAGAACCATCTCAAAATCTTAACAGAATAAAAAAATGTACATAGCTTTTGGCCATATAAGATGATATTAAGCAAAATGGACCCCAAGATAGGGACAGAAATATTTTTTTCTTTCTAGCTATTGTTTCTAATGTATTTATAATGTAGCATGTGATTTTTTTGTTTCTTTGTCTGTTCCTCCCCCACGGTATAACCCCTGTCTTCACTGTATTTGATTCCCGTGCCCTGCATCTTGTATATACACTTCTATAAGTTGGGGAGGGGAAGGGAAAAAACAAAATGCTTAAATAAGGATATAGGTTGACCCATTGTAACAATGAGATATACAAAACACAATGTTGAAAATGAACTTTACAACTTTGGCAAGGGCAGGGGGCGCGGGGGTATAGTTGTGGAGGTGGGAGGGAAGGGATAGTAGGGGGAAAACAAAGGAGGAGGCAACAATGCTCAGTAGGAATGTACTCATTACCTTGCTCATGTAACTGTAACTCCTCTGTATAGCATTTTTAACACTAAAAGCATACAAAAAATAAAAGAATGCATCTGTAATGGTTTTATGAAAACGTCCTACAGTCTAGTGATTATTTTATTTTGGTTAACTATGTCTGACCAAATAGCCCTGCCTTTCACTAACACAACACAGAGCTATAGTGGAAGGCCTTAGCCGTTATTCAGATGCCCTGTTCAGTAGGACAAATGGCACAGTCTGAAGGGCTGCTTGACACACAGACCAAACTCTAATTTAGGAATGTGGGAAACCAAAGCTAGGACCAAACTCAGAGGTGGCAAAGCAAGAGAAGGCTGGCCTATGTATTTTTTTTCCCTTAAAAGAACTGTAACTCCCTGTTCAGAGCAGAATGTTTTTATTTCTGTTATGGGGATTACTGCAGAAGGTGGACTTAACTGTAGTACCTTTCAGTTCAATGGATTCCAATCTTCTTTGCCATCTAAGGGTTTCTTTCAGATTCTCTTCCTTGAACCTCAGGTTTTTAAAGATCGTATCTGCAGTGCTTGGGTCAGTGTGAGCACACAAAATACATTGCATTAATATTTGATGAATATCATACTGCTGTCACCCTGATGTAAGAATTGAAACTTAAGGTATTTAAGTAACTTCTTTCAGACACAATGAGTATTTCTCATCATGAAGACAAGTTAATCACTGTAACTTGAGTTAAAGAAACTCAAGGTCCTCGTGATCCTGGTTCTGCTTTTTTTGCACAAAATGAAAGGAGGCTTTTTGAAGAACATCCAGAACCACTGGCTGTATGTTCTTTAGGGGTTCAGTGAACTCAAGTTGAGAACTAATGGGTTTATTTTCAAGATTGCCTTTCTTTCTGAAAATATGTAAAATAATATTATTTGAATCAGACCTTGCTGTCATTTAATCATGAGTATTGTTTTAATAAAAAATAAAGGAAGGCTCTGATGGTAAGTACTTTCTGGAACCTTGTACATAGAGCACTATAGGGCTGGAAGCCAGGGGTCTGGTTTGAGTTACTTTAGCCTGTATCCTTGTTCCTAGCTGAGACTACAACATGTAAGGGTAGACAGTTCTTTCTTCTCAGAAGTTGAGAAGTGAACTGTGGTATTGAGACTATAAAGAAGGTTTAGCAAAGCACAGGACTGTCCAGGGAAGGCCACCGTCCTGCTTCCAAGTCTCTAGAGCCTGAAACACATTACCCATTTGGGTCTAAAGTGCCTGGAATGGTATCTGTTACTTGCCAGCAATAAATCCTTAACAAATATACTATTCAAATGTTAATTTGTTAGAAAACCCAGACTGCCTCTGATAGATAGCCCAGAAAAGCTCAGATTCCATTTCTAGGAAGCCTTTGAAAACAAGCTTTGTCATGCCCATGGGCCCTTTTTCCAGGACCCTGTGTGGGCTGGTGATCGGATTCTTGGATAAATGCAGTCTGGGGAGTGGGCATGAGTTCTCCTCTTGTCTATCTGTATCAGGTCATTGAAAGCCTGAGGAAGCTTCTGGTTGGTAGAGTTAGGGGACAGATGCTACCAGGACCCGGTCCCCAGCAGGATGTTGTGCATTCGCTGCTAACTCATACTTACATAAAAAATAGAAGTGCACCTCCCATGAAAGTTTTCTCAGAGACGGATGTCAGAGCCCAAGGAAAACAAGTGGGTATAATAAAATAGGGAGGCTGTTGACAAGCCACTAACCATGTGAGTTTCAGCATCTGGTGGGAAATGGTGACAGGGGGAAGGTGCTAGTCCAGTGGATATTTACTCAGGAAGAAACAGAGCCATAGACAGATTCACAAAGCCATGCAGTGCTTTAGAATGCAAGCCAACCAGCACTAGGAGAGATCCTAAATATGCATAAGAGCTAGAATAACCACCCTCTTCACCCCTACTAACAGTTCTTTTGGCCTGGTTGGTCTGCAGGAACCTATGCTAATATCCATGTTTGGGCCATCCAATTCAACCAGTGCAGGGTTGGGTCAGCCACAGCAAACAGTTCAAGACTGAAGTGCAATAGGGTCACAGCTCCAGCCAACGTGGCTTTGATGAAGTTTTGCTGTAAACAATGAAGTTCACCACAATGTAGGTCAGTATCGTGTACATAGGTAGCAAGATCCAGATCCAGAAAGGAGCCCACCAAACCGTGTGGGTCAAGCTTAAACCAAGAGCATGCGTCCTTATGTGGGGATGAAAATTCCTTCTACAAGATCAGAAAGAAGGCCTACATATGTGATCAGTGGGACAGAGATTTAGGATACCTAGAAAGCCATCTCCCCCAAATATAAACTCATTTGAGAGATTCACTCCTTCTCTAAGGACACCCCATTTTCAACAGTCAGGTGATCACATGTGTAATCAAAAGGTACCTGAAGATTTGTTTGGGTAGAGGAAGACTAAATAGAAAAAAGTCGATTATGTGGTTTGATGCTAAAGATAGTCACATTCTTTCCTTGGTTCAGGTCTTTATGGGATTAGTCCCACTTAACAAGCCATATAACCACAGAATCAGCTTATGGTCTACTTTTGTCAGAGTGTGGAGAAAAACTTCTCTGTACTCTGGCAATTAAGTGTGCTGGAACCTGGTGTGCATGTACACGCATGTGTACACATATATGCATGTACACACTGTGTAATAAGTAGACAGTAAGGGTCCACATTAGTTCAGAGACAAACTGGGAATATTTCCTCCATCGTTTCTGAGTCACCAGATTTGTAACTGCAGTTTCTATCATAGGCATTTGGCACAACAAGCATTTTTAATGTGCTTCCCTGTCTCCAGGTGGCTTCATTTAGTTTCTCTTTAATTCTAAAGAAAGGCTGGTTTTACAGTACACTGGCTAACAGAAGGCTGAGTTTTCTGTATCAAATTAACTGACTTATAAGTGCATTTAGTTACTATTTACTGCTTTTCATTCTAAACATAGGAACCAAGTTGAACTCCATGTGATCTGGTGTTAAAAGCCAGCTACAATCCTAGTTTTACACAAGCACTAAATCCAAATAAAATTTATAAAAAGTATTTTGTGAAACCTCAAAGTTAAAAAGGTTTGCCCCAGAATGAAGTTCTTTAGATATGTGAAATGTCTGGTCAGTTTAAATTTTAACCATAAATGTATCTGCTTATTCTGTACAATCAAAATATATCATGATAGGAACTGATATGTAAGGTATTCAGGCTGTTTTCACCCACTTATTTGAAAAATACATCGGATCATCACAGAAGGGAAAGAAATTGGAAGGGGGAATTTCCCTAATGAGAAATACATTGTAGGGTCCTAGCAAAATGGTGAGGACACAGAAAGTGCGTTCAGGTGCTGATAATTTCCTGAACATCTCAGGGCTCTCCTGCGAGCCTAAATCCTAAGCCACAACCTCAAATTTTCCATGAAGACCAAGTAGCCTTCAAAGCTTAGAATGAAGTGCCTTTCCCAGCACTCTTGGTTGTTTTATTGGTAAAATGGCAGTTCACAGCCTGGACTTCCTGAGATTAGATTTTAGTAGAAAGAGAGGAATCAAAATGTCCAATTACAGACACATTTGTTGAATACTTAATCTGCTTCTGGTTCTGTTGGGATCTTTTTCTATACTCAATGGGCATATTTAAAAAATGCATGTTTTTTAAATCTAATACTAAGCCAAGCAACTAAACCTCTAGTAGACATCTAAAATCTCTAAAGGCATTTTTCTTTGTATTAGACCTTCTAAGTCATGGAGAGGGAAACATGCTTTAGTACCTGGTTACATCCCAATACTTCTGACATCTAATGTGTTGGCTTTTATTTTTCTTCTCATACCAACCAATTCTTCAATTCTAAGGTACAAGGAGTGTCTTAATTTAATTCTATTCTGATTCTAACTACCCCCACGTTAACATGGACTTCAAAGACTAAAGGCCTACTGCAAATGCCGGCTAAGACCTGGACCTCTCTTCTGACTGCTTATTAACCAGGGGCTCTGATGATATCTTCTTAGGATCAAGGCTCAATAGTTTTCTAGAATGGCATCCCTCACAACTCAGGAAGCCACTTTCTAACTGAAAGTACAATTCAGAAGAATTGTAGGCAATATGAGGGCTGAGGGCAATATGAGAAGAATAGGGGTCCTAGAGCGTTCATACCCGCCCTGGGAGTACCACCCTTGGAACATCTCTGCACACTTCTACCATGGAGGACTTTTTATGGAGGTTTCATCACACAGAGTGACCATTGCTGATTCGCCTGGACTCAACCTCCAGTGCTCTTCCCCAGGCCATGGTATAAGCATGTTCTACCCTTCAGCTGGGGGTAGGGGGGAAGTCCTCAGGCACCTGGACTCATAATATACAAAAGACACTCGTCTAAGGCTTTTAGTAGCTGTGTATCAGAAAAGAGGGGGCAAAGACTAAATATGTATTTATTATATCTTGACAACTGAACTTTCAGAAATGTTACCTGCACCTACCTCAGGGCCAAGCAGAGTTCTCAATTTCACAACAGCAGTGACCTTAGGAAAGTTGGCAGATTCCTCCTGGTTTAAGTCATCAGCCTTGTTAGTCTATCAGATGTCTATAGCAGTGTGTGAGTGGGTTGGAAGGTGATTGTGAGAGGTGCCAAAAATGTCTAAATCTAAGGTCCCAACCCAGCCTCAATGAATCAGGATCTGATTCCATACAAAGTTTGGGAAGCTCTACTCCATATGTTTTCCATAACTCACCTATACCCCCCTGCATCCCTGTTTTAAAGCATCTACTCTACTGTTGCCTTCATTCTCAGTGAAAACCAGTCCCTCCCTGCAATGTGAAAGTGAATGCAAATTTTATTGGCAGCTTTTAACACATCTCCCAGTCCCATTTTCCGCAGTATTCCAGCCACATGCCCACACCAGCTGTGTTTACCTCCATGATTAGACAGTACAGTAAGCTCACCTAGTGGTGAGCTGAGCTGATTTAATTAAATGCTTTATTACAAATACATGTAAAAACACTTGGCTAGTCCACCAAGACAAAGAAAAACATGTCTTGTCACACAAAACTACAAATACCTTTTTTGAGCTAGGCAAATAGAATGTAACAGTGATATAGTTTAATCTGTTTATAGAATATGTACGAGGCTTACAAATTTATCCTTTAACCTAATGAAATCTCCTTTGACCAAAATGACGTTCCTGTCTAATTCAAAATTTAGCAATGGTTATTAGACACATAGAATCTTTAGATTTTTGTTGGCAATTGTTGAGAAACTGGATGATCATGAGAGACCAAATAAAAAAATAGTTCCTAGTGAATGGTACACATTTTACACCAGCAACCTACAGGGTGAAAGAAGAAAAATTTGACTCTAAGATTTTTTAAGGGATGGCCTTTATTTCACTTATTACCATATTCCCACCCTGCTGTTCAAAATATCTGCCCTCCCCCCAACAAAATAGCCAACTGCTTCAGTATAGGTTGAGAAAGTGAATGAGTGATACAAGTTAGTAGCATTGCAAAACTAAGCCTCCCACAAATGGTGGAGATCTGGACACAAGACAGAATCTCCATTCTTTCTGAGTTAATAGTAGGATACTGCTGTTCTTGTTGGGGGTGGAGGGGAGATGGAGGAGCCTAACAATAAAATGAAAAAGATCTCAGAGAACAGGTCAAGAAAAGAAAAATTCTTATTCTTTCCAATTATTCTCCTTGTCCCTTTTCTTCTGGGAACTTCTTTCTTTAGTCTTAGAAGCAGGAGATCAGGAAAAGCGGCCTGCAACAGAGGAATCAGTAGTCACTTTGAAGCCAAGCAAATCTGAGTTTGGATGTAATTGCCTGAAGTGTGTTTTCAATCCAAATTACACAGATGAGTGAAAGAGACCAGCTGCACAGGGAAGAAGTGAGCGGGTGGTGGTGGAAATTAGTGCTATGAAACAGAGAATAAAGATACCCAAGTGGGGCTCTGTTGGTTTCTTTGAAGACAGCTGGAAGTATGCTTTATCCACTTTAATTCTATTATTTTATCTCTAAATACAAATGTATCAATCACCTGCTCTTTATAAAAGAGTAAAATGCTTCAAAAACATATTGAAAAAAGAAAATTCCCCCATCATCCCACTCCAAAAAAGATAATAATTTTTACCCATATAATGTGTTTTCTTCAATCTCTTGCTGCTTTATTATTTTAAAACTTAATTATATAATACTGGATATATACAAAGTAATAACAGATCATTATCATAGTAGTCTGAATAACAACCTCCCAAAAGATATCTCTAGAACACTTGAATACTACCTTATATGGCAAAAGAGTGGACATTACTGTTGTGATTAAGGATCTAAGGGCCTCAAATCTCCTCCTATTGGATAGCTAGGATGACAGATGTAAGTCACAGATGCCAAACTCAATTTTTTGAGAATTAAAAATTAGCCAACTGCTCCAAGAATATAGATTGAGAAAATGAATGAGTGACATAGAGTTAGTTAGCAGCATGACAAAAGAAAATCTCCCACAAGTGGTAGAAATCCTGACACAAAGAACTTCAGAGGTGGTAGTAAGATAGTACTAAAATTGTGTGTGTGTGTGTGTGTGTGTGTGTGTGTGTGTGTGTGTCTAATACTAAAGATTGAATGTAGTCTTGTGCATGCTAAGGTAAATGCTCTCCCACTAAGCCATATTCCCAACCTCCAAGGAGGTCACTCTGGGGTATGCATATGTGCCTTACAAACAAAAGTCCTTATATCAAACAGACAGAAAATTGAAACTCATCCTAAGAGGAGAGTTTGCGATGTGATCACTGAAAAGTGCTGGGAATGTCCAGAATCTGGAAGATTCAGTGGCAATGTGGCCAGGTACACACTTTGATTTGGGCCTGGTTGGTATACTGTTGGTAGAAGCAGTCCATGGAGAGGCAGATAAACACCACTGGATCTGAATCAATAATACTAATAAACCCAGAGAAACCAGGATGTGTGTGCGCATATGTGTATGTGTGTGTATATGTAAGTATCATTATATTCTTTTGCCTTCCAGAAAAGCTACACTTGCATTCCCCAAAGTCAGCCTACCTGGACAATTTGTTCAGTTTACTTTGAAAGACCTTCCTCCCCTAGTTAGCAAAATATTAAGTCTTAATCATGTTTGTTTGGCACAATTAAGAAAATAATATACCTATCCAAGAAAATCATCTTATACCAAGGTGTTGAAGCATACCAAACATTATTCTTTTTTTATTTTTGATGTTTTAAAGGTCAGTTAAAGATAATATAGCAGAAAGTAAGGTAGAACTTATTCTTTGGCAGAAGCATTAGGAACACACAATTTTCAAAAGCAGAGGGAAGCTATGGAGCCTGTCTGCCTCCTCATTCTTCTAGATTAGGACCATGGTATGTATATGTGTACATATGAGTCCATCCCTGCCTGTCCTTCCCTCCACCCCTGCCCCAAGCATTTTTATTTTTCCAGATTTTAGAAATTAGAAAGCTAGCTTTAAAACTAGAACCTTTTCTGGACCAATACCTTTTTCTTTTTTTTTAAATTTTTTTATTGTGAAAATACTGTACAGAGGGGTTACAATTACATGGGCAAGATGATGAGTACATTTCTTATCAAGCATTGTAGCCTCCTCCTTTGTTTCTCCTTCCCATCCCTTCCCATCCTCCCCGTGCCCCCTCCCACCCAATCCTCCCGCTCTCCTCCCCCCCACCCCCCACCAAAGTTGTAAAGTTCGTTTTCGACATAACGACTTGTACATCTCATTGTTGCAATGGGCTGGACTAATACCTTTTTCTAAGCACAGATTTTCTAGTCTTTACGTGTAGATTATCTGATCATAGACATTTCAGGGTTAACTTCAATTCATGGAACTATTCTCCTGTTGGATGGAAAAGCTCAGCTTAACTGTCCATTTTTTACCCTTTATTCCCCTCTCATTGTTCTGGGAAAGTTGGAGAATTCTATTGAGGCCTTCTCCAAATCTAAGTAAAACAGTAAATATTTTTTGAGCATTTACTATGTGTGAGGCTCTACAAAAGGCATCTAAAGAAGGTGAAGAAATGGTCTTCACATTTAAATTACTGAGAGTTTGGGGAAAACTTTTTACAGGAGACAGAGGGCCCTGTAGGCTTGTCTTGTCAATTACAGACATGGGCTGGAGAGTAGGGACAATTCAGAATGAAGGATTTCATTCCTAGTAGGTCTAAATTGAGTAACAGAGTATAGGTGTATCATAGTCCTATTCGGTAAACAGGAAATGCCACTCTAACCAGAACGTGTATTTCCTTTTGAAAACTTTTAATTGATACAAAAAACTGTACAATTCATAGAATACAGTGTGATCAGCTGACACATGTACACAACATGTATTGATCAAGTAAGGATAAAAAGCATTTTCATCTCTTTTAAACACCATTCCTTTGTGTTTAGCCTTTGAACTTGTCTCTTCTTGTGCATTATAAAATTAGTTGTTGTAAACTATAGTCACCCTATTCTGCTGACAAGAACTAGAGTTTATTCCTTTTATCAGATTAGTTTTGAAGTAAACAAGAAATTAAACTGGAAAGGACTAGGCTGCACAGGGCCATCTTGTAAAGGGCTTTGGATGTCAGACAAATGAGTTCAGGTTTGATTCTTGCAATATCACAGGCCACTGAAGCATTTGGACCACAGAGCAATGTAACAACAAGAATTTTAGAAAGATGAAATTGGTACTAATGTGCATAGTGCGTTGAAGTGAGGAGAAACTGGAGAGAGACAAGCTAGTAAGTGATTATGATGGCCACAGAGGCAGAACATAATGAGTGGAATGAAACCAGGGGAGAAGACTGTAAAAAAAAATAGTGACAAGTCTTGGTGAGCTAGTGAACTAAAGAACAAAGAAATAGTATGGAAGAGCTGATTCTAGATTGGTAGGCTTTTCAAAATGGAGTGAGCATACAAAGATGTGGCAGAAAAGGTTGTGTGTGGAATAAAATGATGATTTAAAGAAGCTGGCATCCACATATCGACATGGCCGTGTCCAACTGGACGTATAGGGGCTATAGGTAAAAGGCCAGGGCTTGAAATGAAGGCCCAAAAGTCTTCAGAACATAGACAACAGCTAAAACCATGAAAATGACCAGCATCCCTGAGACAAGGGACACATAAATCACAGACACTAAGTCCTGAGCTATCACTTAAACACTAGAGAGAGATGGAATCTGGCAACAGAGGAAAAAGAGAAGTAGTCAGGGATTATCTATTACCTATCATTCTATTTTTAAAATAGAAATTTAAAAGCAGAGAATGGACAAACTAATACTATCCTATCTTTGTATTGTATACCCTGCATCTTAACAAATGACTCACTTCCGTAACCTTGATTTACTTTACTTTAGGGTCATTGTGTGTATAGTTGTATTCTGGAATCTCATCCCCAGGCTGACCATTTCCTGGCTGTCTCCATTAGAGAATAAAGTCCCTTGTGTACATTATGCAGCTTACTCAGCTTAAGAGCAACTTTAGTTCATCTTTTCTCTTATAACTACTCAAGTAGTAGTTACCAGTTAACACCATCACCAAATATTTACTGACTTATCTACTATGAGAAAGATCTCCAAATTAGTGACTAAACAAATATCTCCTTTACCTATACCCGCCCTGATAATACAAAGAGCAAGCACTACATATGTTTAACTAAACCAAATGCAGGCTGAAAACAAAAGTCCTACATCTAACATATGGAGTTAATGGTGCCAAGCTGCTTTTTTTTTATAAGCACTAGAGCCTTTTAAGTGAGCACTCTAGCTATGCCCATTAGGTTACATGGTCCCCTCAGATTTCCTGGTATGACATCTGGTACTTTACTGCCTTGGTGGCTAAAGAGAAATACCACACATGCCATTTGCTTTGTCTCAGCCTTTCTAAAATGTCTCCCTTCAGCTTGGTCTTTCTCTCTTTGTTAGTGGTAGCATTCTTCAAGTGTTTCAGATATTGAAGGTCTGGTATTAATAGATTTTCGTTTGACTTCTAAATAAGTCACATATCCATTAATCAGGAAAGCAAGAAGGGAGGGAATAGCTTTACTTTTGCAGAGACTTTATAGTGTTGCCCAGATAACTTTGAGTTTTTGAAACAAAGGGTGTGCATCTTGTCTGGAGACTGAGATACAACCAACTTGAGGACATTGATGGGGAAGGAGGGTCAGGTGCAGATCAATGATAGAAGTCATACATTTTATAACAAGGCTGACATGTTATTTTAACAAACACCCTATATCATGGATCAATGCCTTCTGAAATGTGAAAAAAGTACTCCTGAGCTTTGTAAACGTGTTTGAAGTTTGTATATTCTGCAAACTGTACGGGAAGACTTAGTATTAAAAGGGCTTTCTTGATGCCAGGGCCTTCAAAAACATTTGTCCTCACTGTCTATGTTACCTTGGTAACAGCTTAACCTGTGTGTGTGTGTGTGTGTGTGTGTGTGTGTGTGTGTATACTGGGGCTTGAATTCAGGGCCTTGTGTTCTGGTTTGCCTTTTTTATTTGAGGCTTATGATCTTACTTCAGCATTTGGAGCACTTGATATTTTCTTCTTTACTTCTTCAGCATATGTTAGAAGAAAAGATGTCAAGAGCACAGTGACAAAGCTAAGACATGTAAATCAAAATGGAACCCAGATTTCACTTTCCTTAGTCCAGTTTTTATGAATACGTAATACAGTATTAAATTAAATCCCTTTTATTGGTCTGTCAGACCAACAATAGTTCGTATTCTTACAAGAAAAAAACCAACAGAGCCAACTCAATCTCCTCAAAGAAAAACCCCACAATGCAAAAGTTAACACATTCCAGAAACAGGATGCTGTATATTACTCAATTTTAATTTTTAAAAAAGCTATGCATATTTCTCTATGTTGACACATGCTCATAACTCATTCTCTGTTATAGTTTCATAATAGTATTTTTCCATTTTGTTTCAGGTCTTTTTTTCTTAAATCACTGTATTCAATGCTACAATAAACATTTTAACACTTTTCTTTCAGACAGGTAGCTTTGGATGGGATTTCTCTTCAAAAGGATGCAAGGATGTTCACTCTTAACAGATTCTGCTGAATTACCTTCCAAAGAAGTTGCAACAATTTCACATGTCCTCTAGCACTGTGTGAGAGTTCTATTTCCTTCCATACCTTCATCAGTGCTGAGTATTTTCTGTCAAGGTTTTCCCATTTGCTATGTGAAAAGTGGCATTTCATTGTTTTCATTTGCATTTTCCTCTGAGGGAAATGTTTCCAGATAGATATGAAAAGAAATAGTCTCTTCTGCAAATATACTTCTGAAAGTGGTACTCTAAGATAAAATCATTATACTCTTCCTTACATCATGCACAAAAAAATATAATTCTCCATACATTAAAGAAAAAAAGGATACCAAAATGAAATGTCAGAAGGAGTAAAAACCTGGAACATTTGTATAATTTTGAATGGAAGAGATGTTGATATATTTAAACAGGACCCATCTCAAGGAGAAAAATTAAGGGCTGATATGAACATACAACCATTAAAATTGTTTACATTGCCTTCTACTTTATAGCAAACTGAAAAGACAAGTGATAAGTTAAAAAAATGTGCCTTATTTATAAACATACAAAAGATTAATGTCCTTACTATCTAGTTCTTTCAAAGTTGATAAGAAAAAAGCAAGAGAGGAAAGAAACAGCAACAACAAAAGGAGCAAAAGATATGAATGCACTGATTTGCTTTCCCACTGCTTCTGGAAATGTCTTCCAGGTGCTGGTTTACATGAGAGCAAGGTGCATCTCTTTCTCTCTGGCCCCATCCTACCTGGAGAGCTCCTTGCTAAACATGAGAGTCTGATTTTCCCATGTGGTAGAGTTGCCTCTGTCAAATCTCCCATAGCTATGAATCACATCTGAGGTTTTCTTTTGATAGTTCCCTCCACCATTGCCTTTCAACACTCTAGCAAATTCCCAGGAATCCAATGCCTCTTGAAACCAATGGCTTCTATTCAGAATGCTCTGTACACAAAGCAGAGTACCCTGCTAGGCACAAGCTCCACCAGGTTCAGGTGCGCCCAGCAATGAAAACATCACATGAGTTTTCAAGGGAGCACTTGTGTTGCTTTTATATCCATTAAGATGCAAAGCACTATTTGTATGTCACAGGGATAGAGGAGTAGCTGCGGAGATAACTCAGGTGAATGTGCTTTGCCAAGTCCAGGGGCCTATATGCATAAAAGTGATAGTAAACGATGAAGCCAGATTTCCCATTAAAACCACAACGTGGGAGCGTCATACCTCTTTTACTCCTTTATCCTAAGTTGGAGATGGCACATTTTTCAGTGGCTTTCATCTTCTGTAACAGCCACACCCAGTAAACACCATTCAAGGGCCACTTGCCTGCCTTACAGAGAACATCCAGACAAAGAATCATCTCTTGGTCATTCTCCATATTTGGAGAGCCAGTTCCTTTTGATCTGTCAGCTCTCTGCCCTACTTCCCCTTTGTAACTCCAATTACAGTTGTACCTTGCTACCTTGACTACACTGTAAATTCAGTGAAAGCAAGGACTTTATCTATTTTTGTGGACCTGCCAGGCACAGTGTAAAGTGTGTAGTAGATGAAACATTTATTAAATCAATTAATGAAAAACATAGTTCCTTGTTTGTATATAATAGTTATTATAAGAATGTCCAGTTATGATTTGTAAATGCATTATCTTTCCTCCTTATGAAATTATAGGCTTCATAAGGATAGGGGCTTTGTCTTCCTTGTTCTTAGCCCTTTATACTCCCAGTACCTAAAACCAATTGGGAACATATAGGTGTTAAACAAAAATATAAGTAAATGAATATAGGTCCCATTATATGCTGGTGTTGGCTAACTTAATGAGACCTTTGAGATTATTAGCACCTCCATTTTCAAAGCTGTATGACTAAAAATGATGAGAAATCACAGTCCTCATATCTTTGTTACTATCAATCTATTTATCTACCATTTATCATTTATCTATTAATCATCTATCTTACTATCTATCTGTATTACACACTAGCTCTACCATTTGAGCCACAACACCAGCTTTTTTCTTTTATACTTTGCTTTTGAGATAGCATTTCACTAACTGGCCTCAGACTTGTGATTGTCCTGCTTCTACATCCCAAGAAGCTGATATGACAGGTGTGTGCTACCATGCCTGAATTTACACGTATATTTAATTTGCCAGAACATACAAAAAATTAAGATAAGGGTGAGACAAAATAAATGTTAGATATTTGATGTTTCCTTGGTCATCCCATTTCGGAGATCATTTGGGGATAGAGCATGAGAAAGAAACAACCAGACTGTTATTGCAATCTTCCACATAGTTACCTGTAAATGTAATCTTTTCCAACATCATTTAATCAGAAGCAAAAAAGGTGAGGTTGTCTCTAAATGGTTTTCAAGTAATTGAAAAGTAGATTTTTATTCAGAAGGTTTTTTCTTACAGTTTTTAAGGTAATGAATACAAATATCCATTGATCCTAGATAATATCAACAAAAAGAAAGAGAACTTCAAAAAAAAAAAAAGAGAACTTCAAACTCATGTAAAACTTAAGGATGAGGAATTTTATTAAACAGTGAAACAGCCATAGAAAATATATGCAGAGAAAATTTCCTCCCCTTTCTTGCCCCATAGAAGCAATATAAAAACTTGATCTTACTCATCTTTGGCAAATCAAAAGACATTCACTCTGGACAAGGTTCTGATGATCACTGTTACCATAAATTTAAAAAGAAATCGATGGTGCAAGAAATTGCTGGCAAATGCTTTTTCTGTATTTCTTCTTAAATTATAATGGACTAGCTCAGGCTGGAAAAAATATGTTATAGGGTAATGTATAAATAAAAGAGTAATGGATGCTCCCTGCAGTAATTTCAAATGCTTTCCCCCTGCCTCTTTAAAAACAAAAATCTAAATGTGCATCTAATGACATTGACAACACTGAAGAATATGCACTTGAAAATCCATCCCCTTAAACACACATGTCAGCATGATGTTGGTGATTCTGGTTTTCATCTAAATGGAAAGGCTTGAGCCCTGCTCTTCTGTTGTAGCATCTCCCTAGTGTCTAAGTGACACTCACCCAAGCAGCTGCATTGGCTAGTTAATGCTTCAATGAAATACCAACAATCTCATTTTCACCCAGGAATCTAAAAGGAACATATCTGATTTTCTTTTCAGTCATCAGTTTGGTTCTGACTGTTATAGGGATAAATTTACTGACTCTCATTTGCAATGTTCCTAAAACAGTTTTGGTACAAGATACCCCAAAAGCTAAAAATCTTACTATAGGAATTTTCTGATTTTTTATTTTTTTGGACAATTTACACATGCTTGAAATTACTTTATTTCTTTTTTTAAATTTATTTTTATTGTGAAAATACTGTACAGAGGAGTTACAATTACATGGACAAGATAATGAGTACATTTCTTATCAAGCATTGTAGCCTCCTCCTTTGTTTCCCCTACCCCTCCCTTCCCATCCTCCCCCCCCTGCCTCGCCACCCAATTACTTTATTTCTTAATATAAAAGTTGTTCATGTTCATGTAGAAGAATTAGCAAAGTAGGGGAGAAAATATTGGAGGCATGTAAAAGATAATCTGTAATGCTATCACTGCTCATAACGAATCCATTATTTCAAAGCTCTTAGTTCCAGATATAGTGACTATGTCATATACAACAAATTGTAGTGCAACCTCAATGGTGGATACTACTTTAATTCCTGTTTTCTGTATCCATTTTTATGTCTTAAGTATTAAAAATAATTTGTAGATATTTGCAATGTACACAATACTGAACTTTCATTTTTGTGCCTATAGGCTACATCCCAGGTTCTAGTAGAACAAACATCTTTACATACATCCTAAATCCTTGTTTATATTTCAGATAATTCCCTTAGTAAACTTGTCAAAAACAAAACTTGTAGAAAACATTATAACCAAGCAGTTTATATTTATGAAGTTTTTTTGGAGTTTTTTTTGGCCTGGTCGTGGGGCCTGAACTCTGCGCCTGGGCGCTGTCCCTCAGCTCTTCAGCTCAAGGCTAGCGCTCTACCACTTGAGCCACAGCGCCACTTGCGGCTTTTTTTTCTTTTTGCTTATGTGGTGCTGAGGAATCGAACCCAGGGCCTCATGCATGCAAGACAAGCGCTCTACCACTGAGCCACCTTCCCAGCCCTATTTATGAAGTTTATATGTGCCACTTCTCTGCTTGTCCTATACATGCTATATATAGGAACTAATTCAATATTAGTTCTGTTTTACAGAGGGATAAACTGAGGCACAGAGAAATTTGGTTTTAGATCTCTCCAAGTTCCCATTGCTAATAAGTGTGGGTCCGATCTGGGATGTGCCACAAGCAATGTGAGAATAAAGAGGGTGCTCCTACCCTTTACCCTGTGTGGATTCTCTAGTCACATGCATCTCTAATCACATCTGCCCTGGAAGATCATAGACACAGAATGTGGAAGAGATGGCTCTCCTAATTTAATCCCTGGACATTTACAAAAAGCCAGGCACAGAAAGAAGGGCTCATTAAAGTAGCACAAATAAAGCAAAAACCTAACACATGTGACTCCTCATCCAGCCAGAGGATAACTGGCTGCTAGTCAAAGCTTCTCTGTGAGCCATAGTGTTTGCACCATCTGGGAACATACAGGAAATGCAGAGTCTCAGGTTTCTCTCCCACTAGTTCCATTTGCACATTTAAATTTGAGTAGTTCTGGCAAAATATTCTGTAAACTTGATAGAGCTTTGATACTTTAATGAAAAAAAATCTGCATATCATCTGCTCGTGTTTCTACAGCCAGAAAAGTCTTCATACCAGCTAAAAAGGTGATAGTATTGAGCCATGTGTACTTGCTGTTATTATTGTTATTGTTTCTTGTTCCAGTCCTGGGGCTTGAACTCAGGGCCTACACATTGTCCCTGAGGATTTGGAGGTGGTTTTTTGTTTGTTTGCTTGTTTGTTTTTTGCTAAGGCTTGCATTCTTCTATCACTTCCACTCCTGGACTTTTAAACTTGCTTTTATTTTATTTTTTTATTTTTATTTATTTTATTTGTTTATTTTAGGTTAAAAAATAAACAAATATTGGCAATTTACTGTGGTTCAGCCTCAGTGGAAAACTGAGTGATAAAACATAGAGGTGGCTGTCAATTTTTGTGAAGAGTAGACTTAAGGAAGAATCAAATGAGCACAGTTTCATCAGTAAAAATAAACAAATGGGCTGGGAAGGTGGCTCAGTGGTAGTTTGCTTGCCTTGCATTCATGAGGCCTTGTGTTCAATTTAACACCACATAAGCAGAAAAAGCTGGAAGTGGCATTATGTCTCAAGTGGTAGAGCGCTAGCATTGAGCTGAAGAGCTGAGGGACAGTGCCCAGGCCCCGAGTTCAAGCCCCACAACCGACTAAATAAACAAACAAACAAAAAAAAAACAAGTAAGTACTGTCAAAATGACAAGTGCTGGGCTGGAAAAGTGACTTAGTGGTAGAGTGCTTGTCTAGCATGCATGAAAGTCCTGGGTTTGATTGCTCATTAACACATAAACAGAAAAAGCCCAGAAGTGGCACTGTGGCTCAAGTAGTAGAGTGCTAGCCTTGAGCAAATGAAGCTCAGGGACAGTGCCCAGGGACAGTGCCTGAGTTCAAGCCCCAGGACTGGAAAAAAAAAAGAAGACAAGTGCTACTGTGGAGCATGATGAGAAGTTAGGAGAAAGTTAAATGATGCTTAGAAATAAGAGCTATAGAAGATAAGCTTCATTTTATATGCTCATATGCTCCTAGCTATTGAGCTACTGTGCTCCTCTGCTAATAATATCATAGACATATTCTAGTTATTACAAATGAGGGAAACCTTGCAGCTGTGTTTCTTTGGTCTGATTTGCTTTGCTTAATACAATTTTTTCAAATTCTTTCCATTTCCTTACAAATGAGTCAATGTCATTCTTTCTAATGGAAGCATCGAATTCATTACACACACACACACACACACACACACACACACACACACACACACACCACATTTTCTTGATCCATTCATCTACTGAGAGGCATCTGGGTTGGTTCCATATCTTAGCTATGGTAAATAATGCTGCAATGAACATGGTTGTGCTGATAAGTTTAATGTGGTCTTATTTGTGGTCATTTGGGTAAATGCTCCAAGAAATGGAAACAAGAGGTTTTTATAATGTACTGTTTACAGTTAATTCTTCTTTCTTTTTCTTTTCCTTTGGTTTATGCACTGTTGTCACTGTTTTTTTATTTCTGTACCCTTTGTCCTGTATGTAACTTTATCTGGTTTGTGGAAGAGAAGGGGAATCACAGAAACATGGGACAAAGGGTGAACCAATGGAACAGTGATACTCACTAAACACTGTGTTGTGGGGGGAGGGAATCAGGAAGAGGGGAAGTGGGAGAAAATGAGGGAGCAGGTAACACTGTTCAAAAAGAAATGTACTCATGGGCTGGGAAGGTGGTTCAGTGGTAGAGCACTTGCCTTGCATGCCTGAGGCCCTGGGTTCGATTCCTCAGCACCACATAAGCAAAAAGAAAAAAGCTGGAAGTGGCGCTGTGGCTCAAGTGGTAGAACGCTAGCCTTGAGCTGAAGAGCTGAGGGACAGCGCCCAGGCCCAGAGTTCAGGTCCCACGACCGGACCCCCCCCCCAAAAAAAGAAATGTACTCATTACCTTACTTATGTAACTGTAACTCTTCTGTACGTTATCTTTTTGTTTTGGTTTGGGTTTTTTTGTACATCATCTTAACAATAAAATTTTTTTTAAGGAGCTACGCAAGAAAATGATTATCAGCTTGTACTAATGGCTAGCCCAATCTAAGTCCAGCTCAGAGTCTGATAAAGCAAATACAGAAAATAGAGGAGATGGGAATTCTTGTGTGAGTCCATTAACTTCATTATTCTTAATGTTAGATGAAGAAAGCCATGTGACTTAGGGTGCGCTAGTCTTACTGGCCTCAAATGGGCCATTTCTATGGTTTGAAATCAGAGGATATGCTGTAGGCGGGGGAAGTCCCTGTTTTCTCATGTAGAGAACTCTCCTTTGTGATGCAGTCCTCATTTACACAAGCTAAATATCTTCGAATACAAGTTTGACATGGCTTTAGGTGCACCACATACCACAAGCACAGCAAGAGCAGGTGCTTGGAGCTGCTCACTGGCTAGAAGCTAGGCTGTCCCATTACTGCTTCTTCAGGTTCTTTCATTTGCTAGGAAGTATCACGGAACTTGGGAAAGCACTTCCTTCATCTGTCTCCATTTACTACAAAAGATACAGATGAGTAGCAGACAGAAGAGAGACACAGGGAATGGTACATGGGAAGAGGACTAAATTCCCTGGCCTTCTCTGGACTGTCACCCAGTCTTCAGCACTTTCTCACATCCAGCATACCCAAAGCACTCAAAACCAGGCCCTTTGGGGGAATAAACCAAGCCCATGGCCATTGTGCTCCACTCAACCTTAAACCCTTTTCTCCCATCCTTTCCTCCTTTTAAACCTTTCTCATAGGAAACAACTGCTTTTACACATGTCTGCATTTTCCTAATGCTGGGCTGTGATCATGGAAAGCATGGTGAGCTCCAATCAGAAAATGTCTGAAGATTGTGTACCACATAGACCTATGATCTATTCTTTGGGTTCAGTTTTTTAATTGTTATTTTATTTGGAAAGAAGCCTGCCTATACTTTCTATGGTCACTATTTCTGTGGTACCTAGAGTTAACATGGAGCTGAGTGTAGGAATTTGCAAGCAATCTGGTTCCTTTTTTTGTTTGTATGTTTTTAACACCAAGTCAAGGCATATAAAGAAATAGAAAAGGATGAGCAAAAGGAACAACATGGCTAATAAAATTCTAAGAAACAAATCAAATGGCCTTTGGTTTGTGAAAATAAAAAAGCGGAGAGACTATTATACCAAAGAGGACGGATTGAGAAGCTAGCAATAGTCTAAGATGCACTCATATTTACTCCTTGTAGGATAAAACAAAAATGATCATAAAAGGAAATGAGAGAAAAAGCAAGGAGCACTTCTTTCCACTTGGTTAAAGGCAATGAATGGCTAATAAACATATTGACCAGAGGGTACTCAGTTTAACACCATCCAGAAAACAGTGGTTTAGGCTTAGTCATGTCTTCTTCAATGCAGAGGTTGTATAAAGTGATTTTAAGAGCTTTTATAAGTAAAATATATAAGATGGGATTTAGCCAAGAATGTGAGTGATAGAAAAGATGCATGGCACCATGAAAAACTGATTGCCAGAGTGTGAGAATATCCCACAGATCATACAGGGGCAGCTCTGGGCTTCCCACATTGCTCCTGAAACTGTTAGGGACTAGGGTTTTCTAGTCCCCATTGATGGTCATTGAGAAAGTCTAATCTGGCAAAAAAATTGCCTGTAAGTGGCAGCAATTTGACCCCAAGTTTCTTTGTTTCCTTCTCTATTCTACCCTTGATTTTTTAATCTTTCTTCTCTTTCCTCCTCTTTCCTTTGTTCCATCTAGCCCAGACTTTTACTGAATATGCCAAGAACTGTTCAGAGATTGTAAGAATATCAATAAGAATAAGGCAACAGCATCTCATTCTCAACTGGCTTACCACCTGACAGGATAGATAGGACAGCCACAAATTGTGGTACCAAGCAGGATAATGACAATTACAAATGACAGAGAGTGGTGTGGGATCTCAGAGGAGGGCACAATTGTGGTTGATCGATGGCATCTGGGACCTGGCTTGCTGGAGAAGGTAGAGTTTGAACTGGTTCATGAGAGGTGAGCATATGTGGAATGGGAAGAACTTCCAAAAATGTACTTCATAGACACAAACACAGAAGAAGAGAGCTACATGTGATTTTCCACAATTATAGTGATAAGAGAAAGGCAATGGATCTGTATCTGGAAGGGCCCATAGGAACGGAAGCCTCAGTAAAGGTTCAGGTCCCTTCACCTTGGTGCAGGCTCTCTATGTGATTCTCCAGCACAGGGAGGGTGTGTTAAAACCCACCCCTCGCATTTTGATTAGGAAGGAAGAGGAGGCAGGAGAAGTATTTTGCATTTCAAACAAGTTCCCAGATGGTAGTGAAGTTGCCTGTCTGAAACTCACTGTTCAAGGTCATGCCAGAGGCTCTTGCCTCCCTGACTGATTCTTACACCTAGAAAGTTCTACCTTCAGTTAGCCCCACAATTCTTGCTTTCCTTTATTTATTCCTCCCACCAACTCTCCTGACACTCTTTATCAGCGCATGCACTTTATCTCTCTCCATAGCACTTATCAGGATTCAACACTATGGTTTATTAATTTCCCATCATCCTATTAGAATGTAAATCCCACAAGAGGATGTTTAATTCACAAGTACCTAAGGCAGGGCTAATTTCCTAGTACCTAAGTTCCTGCATTGCTAGACCCTTAAAGGTATTGGGCTAATGGCAGGCACTTAATCAGTAATGCTGAATAAATGGATAAGAGATTGCTTTGGAAAGAAGAGTGGGAGATAAGGGGCCTCTCTAGTATGGCAGAAAGGATGAAAGCAGAGATGGCTCAGAGCAAATGACTTAGATGCTGCGGTTTTATCAATACAGACACCTTTCTGTGTCCCTGCTAGTAAAAAGTCTGGGGTCAGAAGTGAGAGAAAGGAAGGATTTAGGATGGGGAGGGGCTGAAAGGAGACCTTTAGAATGAATGTGTGGAGAAAGTATAACCACTGTATCAGAAAACTAGGCGCCTATGGAAAAGGAAAGAAAACCACTATGTTTATTTGTCTCTGAAATACTAAAGTGGTTTTCCTATCAGATGTTACAGTAACATGATTTTCTATTCATCACTTACAGTCACTCTCTGCTTCCATGAAGAAGTCTGAAAGATGAGGAGGAATTGCATTCTTCCATATGTGCCTTCTTCCATGGAAGTCAGTGACTTAGAATGTACTGCTGAAAAAAATTATCCTAACTGCTCCATAGGCTTATCTCAACCACACCCAACCTCCAAGATGTTTAGGAATCTGATGCCAAATGTCCTGTTATCATCAGATATCCCATGTGTACACAGCAGATAGAAGACCCCAGCCATATTTTATAAATCTTGTCTCCTTATTGTAGTCACAAAAACCTGAATGAATTTCGTAGACATCTAAGTGATTCATGAATTAGTCTGGTAGAGATGAGACACTTTGAAAGGAAAATGGAGGAAACAAAAAATGTGGATGAGGCCAGATGCCGGTGGCTCACTCCTGTAATCCTAGCTACTCAGGAGGCTGAGATCTGAGAATCAGAGTTCAAAGCCAGCCTGGTCAGGAAAGTCCATGAGACTCTTATCTCCAATAAACCACTCAGAAAACAGGAAGTGGCATTGTGGCTCAAGTGCTAGCGCACTAGCCTTGAGCTGAAAAGGTCAAGGACAGTGCCCAGGCCCAGAGTTCAAACCCCATGACTTCCCTATACACACACACACACACACACACACACACACATGTATGTATATATATATATATATATATATATATATGGATGAAATCACACAAGCAAATGAGTACAGATCTGTACTTGCAAACACAGACCAGGGTGTCACCTGCTGCTAAAGGTGTAACACTCTAGAAATCCCATTTCTAGAAATCCCACCTTCCAGCAGTAATGCAAGACTGAAATGTCAACAAAAAATACGGTATGAGTGTGTTAGGAACAAAGATACAAAGAGCAAAAGCAGGGAGATGGTGTGTTCACAGAACAAATTGGCATTTTTGTTTGCTTAAAATTCTTGTTCATGTGTTCATTTCCTCCCTTTGTCACTGTCTCTGTTTCTCTTTCTCTCTCATTTAAATTGAATTAAAACATATGACCCCTGGAGGCGGAGATGACTAGTCTCCCTGCAAGACAATGCCTGTCCCAGCTACTTTGAAAGATGCTTAGCCCCAGTGGGGGATAAGTAATGATGGATGGTCAGAGTGTGCTCATTAGACGGTGTGTGTAGAAAGAGGGAGGATGGACAGAGAGAAGGTACCTCCTGGTCTCTGAAAGGAGAGAGAACATCATTTATTTGGCTCAGAAGCAACTAAGACATTTCACAATCTTTTAATTAATTCCTAGGAAGATAAAAGGCAATAGAAATTGTCAATTTTGCAATATAATATATCTACATGAGGGCCTTCCCAGTGAATATTAGCATAATCATCTACCTGATATAATCCCTGGTATTATATTTTGGTTTACAAGGTATTTGCAATTTCATTCCATGCTACAGAAATACACACTAGTGGTAGCATTTTCCTTTTCTTTCTTCCAAAGCTATTACATTTCTGCCCTTTTTTTTTCATTTCATTTCAGAGCCCCCAAAGTCACTCTAGCACAAATCCTCAGAGTTAGATGTGTATTCTTTGTGCTTTCAATTCTACATGGGTTTCTCTATCAGTCAGGATCCCAGCAGAAATAGGATTCTGCTCAAATAGTTCAATTAAAGAGGATTTAATAAAGGGGCTATTGACAGATGTGGTGAGCAGACAAACCGAGATGCTGAAGCATCCAGAGATTAGTGATCCCTGGGTCTGAAGGGACAAAGGAAGGAAAGGAATTAACTCTCCAGGTTAGGAAGAACTTGCCCTTGGAAGAAGACTGCTTAGCAGAAGTGGAGCAACAGCAGCTACCGTCAGGCTGTGGCCCTAAAGACATGAAGAATACAGAGAAGAAAAATCTTGACCTTTCTCTTCTTGTTCTCCATTTGTTTGCTGACAAAAGGAGCCAGATCTGTGTTGAAAGGATAATCTCCCTGGCACAGAAAAATAGTAAGTCAAAGAACAGATTAGGTCTGGGAAGGTGGCTAACACTAATCTCTCAATTTGCTTTGTCACTTCCCATGAGCATAAAGATATGTCTTTATTCTTCTGTGAAGATATAATAGACTCAATGATGAGGGTTCATGAGGCAAGTTACATCCAGCATGGTCTAGATCATGGAATGGTCCAACAGAAGAAAAAGAAGTCACAGAGCTGGGCTCATGTTTCCATTATAAATTTATCATCTTAACTTTCAGCTGGAAGCTCAGTTAACACTTTGATCTTTATAAAAGCCAGGACTCATCCAGGTGCTGGTGACTCACACCTGTAATCCTACTTACTCAGCAGGCTGGGTGCTGAGATCTGTGTTTTAAAGCCAGCCTGACCAGGATAATCTGCAAGACTCTCATTTCCAACTAACTAGCAAAAACTAGAACTGGAGCAGCCAGACCCTGAGTTCAAGCCCCAGGACTGGAAAACAAACAATTCATTTCCCTCAGAAACATGTTAAATCTAAATCCTCCCTGCTTTAATCAGGACCTTACTCCCTGCCTTATAGAGAGAAACTAGACCAGCCAGTATTTGTCTCTTCAGAGATTTAATTCTATCTCTTTTCCCTTAGTTTCTTCTTTATCTACAGTTTCGTTCTTATATATTCTACCACATAAAATATAAGCACATTATTCTTATCTTAAGCAAAAAGCAAAATAGCAACCCCCTACTTCAAGTCAAGCTAGTTAATGCCTACCGTGGCATTCATCTGTTTTATTTTTTCATAGATAAGCTTCTTGAAATTATGATCTATGCTCAGGAATTCATTTCTTCACAACCATTCAATCCTCAATTGCCTAAAGCTCACTACTCCACACACAAAAAAGTGCCCTCATTGATATCATAAGTGATTTCATGGAAAACCAATGGGACCACTTTGTAATAATTTAGGTAAAGGACCTTCCTTTTTTGGAACTCTTATTTCCTTTAACCATCATTTTCTGGACCTCTTTCTAGACTTTTCTGGTGGTTTGTTCCCTGGATATTCCCTCTCCATTCTCTGTATGGACCTAGTACTGTACTCAAAGTTTCAAGAAATCAGCCACTGAAGTATATTTCACAGGCTGGATTTGTTGTTGTTGTTGTTCTTCAGACCTGTGTATCCAAGTGATTGACAAAGAACTCAGTCTAGTTATATGCATTTCCAAGAATTCATAGTATTTCCTTTCTCCTCTCAGTATTTGATTATCTAATTGTGAAAATGAGAAAAAATCGATTTCTGAATATTTCTATAGTTGATTCTCTTCTGTTGCAATTGTAAACTTGTATTATTGTTATTTCCATAATACCCCAGAAATTTTGCCACCTACATCAGTGATCAAGTCTTCCCACATCAGATATTTCAGAGAAAAGTTTATTTTTAAAAAAATGTAATTACCTAAATTTCCTGCTTATATTCTTCATTTATATCCTATTGTGTTTGAGTCATCAGAACTGTGGGCTACGGGACACAAAGTATGCCCTTAGGTATATCTGCAGCCTTACACCTCTCCCTGCACTCAGAATGAGAAATTACCTTCTATTTTTGCCATGCTATGATTGTCTAGACTTGACCATACTTTCTCACTTGTAGTTCTGTGTTCCAATATATTCCCTGTGTCTGGAAAGTCTTAATCTAATCAGGTTAGATCCTTTCAGTACCTACCATTTAAAAGAAAAAAAATGCAAAATACTTGGCACATTTAATAACTAATTCAAATTCTTCTTTGTACTTTAAGACACAGTTCACAGCCTTCTCCCCTCCTTCAGATGCCCAATGCCAAGAGTTTTCTCTGTGGGCACAGGATCCTCGAGTGGGAATTGTTTGTTTACTTGCCTGGTTACTCATTACATTGTACCCATGGACTGCTCTTTCATCTCTGCAGTCCCAGACCAGTAGAAAGCAGACAGACACCCTACAAATATTTATAGTAAAGAAATGAAATCTGCCCTCATTAAACACTTCTCAGCCTTGTCAAGTCAATTGACTCCATCCCCAACAATTCTCAGGAATAGGAAAGGGGAAGATAATTTTTAGATTCACCAAAGGCAGTAGGATCAACTGTTAAGAGCATCATGAACTCCACTGACCTGAGCATTTAGTCCTAACTCCGTGACTAGCTCTGCAAATCCTTCTGCCTTGGAGAGTTCTCCTTCCCCGGATATTCAGCAAAGGGATTAGTCTATGGTTTGTCTCAAGTTCTGACATTCTATGGCTTAAAACCATCATTTATTAAAAAATGCACACATTGTACCATCTTGTAGTGTAAACTTCTAAAGTGCATCTGGAAGGATTGTTCTTTCCGGAGAACCAAGTGGAATGGGTTGGAAGTCACTAGATGTCCATGTGACTGATGAGAGCTCGTATGTTCTTTCAGATTGGGCCTTTGGCTTAGTAACCTTATTTCGGAGCCTCTCCTGCCTCACAGCCCATCTGAGTAATTCTAACCCATAGGAAGGACGTTATGTTTGAACTTGTGGACTATAATCTTTTTTCCCACTTTCCTGAAGCTAAACTATGAGGGACAAAAGACTCTAGTTTGGAGGAGAATGGCAAAGCTCCGGGCCAACAGGGAGCCTGGCTCTCTGGCACTGCCAGTTAGTCATAACTATTCTGGAGTTTTATGTGACTGAGAAATGGATTTCTTTAGTTAAGGGGTTCCTATAAAAGCACAAATAAACAAAGAAAAAGCAAACAATCCAACAGCACTCTTTATTCCACTGTACCATAAAGAAACTGCGTATGCCTATAGGCAGCGCAGAAAGACATTTTATTCAGCAAGGCAAATTCTAATCTAATAAACCACTTATCTGTTGATCATAATAAAGATGTTAAAGCAAGTCTCCAAAAGACTTGTTATTTTCTGTCCATTCATTCCATTTAAAAAGACCGAAAAACATAGCATGCCTTTGTAGCTTGTGTAACATAAGCTGTGAAGTTATGAAACATTAACAATCTTCTGTTGCTTTTCAGGGGATGGAAGTGATTGTGCCATTGGTGCCATAAAGTGCCACAAAGTAAAGTTTCCATGATCAGATTGAGTTCTAAGGAGAAAGTGGTCCAAAAGCATTTGGAAAACTTTCCACTAGCTCAGTGAGCAGGCAGAGTACTGATCCCTATGGAGTGCATTCTGCCTGTAGGTTCAGGTCAGAGGGGAAGAGAGCCAAAGCATTACATTCACAAGCTAAGCATAAGGCTCTAACACATAGAATGTATAGGAAGGGAGAAAGTCTTTGTTGTAACCAGCTGATAAATATCAGCACTTTTAGCATATAAGGAAAACTAAAAATATTCTACCATTAATAGAGAGCAAGTGCTAACAAGAACTTTCAAACAATGCAGGACAAGACCAGGTGTAGCTCATGCCTGTAATTCTAGCTACTCAGGAGGCTGAGATCTGAGGATCGTGGTTCAAAGCCAGCCTGGGCAGAAAAGTCCCTGAGACTCTTATCTCCAATAAACCATCAGAAAATGACAAGTGGTGCTATGGCTCAAGTGGTAGAGCACTTGCCTTGAGCTAAAGAGCTGGGGGACAGTGCCCTGGCCCAGAGTTCAAGCCCCATGAACAACAACAAAAACAAACAAACAAAAAAGGCATGCAGCACAATTATTAATTATTACATTAACCACATGCTTGCAGGAGAAAGGTTCAAATTTGATCTTAGAGCCAAGTACAGTGGCTCAAGACTGTAATCCTAGCTACTTGTGGGGCTGAGATGGGGATATATGTGTTGGGTTTGAGGCCAGCTCAAACATGAATGTTTATGATAGGCATAGTGGAATACACCTGTTTTCCCAGCTATAGAAGCAGCACAAATCCTGGAAGCAGTAGCTCCCTCAGCAATCCTGTGAAACACAAATAGGAGGATTACAATCCAGGTAAACTGGGCTTAAAGCCAAATCCTACCTTGAAAATAACCAATGGAAAGAAGGGGCTGGAGATAGGGCTTCAGTTGGGAAGAATGACTGCCTAGTACTGGGAAACAACAAAGGTGACTTAGAACACACCCCACACTCTTAACAGTTAATTCCCCAAACATTTAGAAAGCACACATTTGAATGCGTGAGCTGAGCTATTTCTTTCTTGCTTTAGGCCGTTATCATGAGTGAGGACTTCTCTGACTCAATTAGATAGGAGTCTCATGGATGAAGATCATAGAAAAGCAGCAGGAAACCAGAGTTTGATTAAGGAGGTTTCAAAAACAATGCAGAAGAATCTGGAGTGGGTGGAGCCAGGGAGCCAGAGAGCCAAGGGGCCAGGATAGACCTCTGAACAAGACAGTATCTTAAATCTCAGAGAAAGCAGATCTATTGGGAGAAAATGATCTTTACTCAAATTGAGATAAAGAAGTCCTAGTGTGGTCAGTCTCCATTCCAAGGAAAGAAAAGCACAAATAAGACATGTTTCATGAAAGAATTAGATATCTTCAGAAATGACATAAGAGGGGCTGGGAAGGTGGCTCAGAGGTGGAGTGCTTGCCTTGCATGCATGAGGTCCTGGGTTCGATTCCTCAGTACCACATAAGCAGAAAAAGCCGGAAGTGGTGCTGTGGCTCAAGGGGTAGAGCGCTAGCCTTGAGCTGAAGAGTTGAGGGAGAGCACCCAGGCCCAGAGTTCAAGCCCCATGACGGACAAAAAAAAAAAAGCCTTGTTTTCTTTAGATCTGCTTCTCTGAATTCCTATGTTTTGATTTTGCAGATGCCCAAGTGAGCTTAGTGGACAAGTACTCAAGTAGAGATGTATGCTTGGTAGTGGAGAGGATTCCAGACACTGGCTCCTTGAGATGTACCAGCTGTTTGTCAGTCAGTCTGTTGGTCTGCCTGCTATAGCCAGTCATGCACATATGTACAGGCCTGGGGGTGAGGTTCATTGTCAGAGCTGCTCCCCCAGGAATGAAAAGAGAAGGGGAAGAAATGTCATTGAACATGACAGGTCACTTTAATAAGTGTGGGCTGTACTAATTACCTTACTCATGTAACTATAACCACTCTGTACAGTATCTTAACAATTAAAAAATATTTAACCCCCCTCTCCACCCCACCCATCTGCCCCTCTGCCAAAAGTGTGGATTTGAATGAGGAAAGTTGAATCCAGAGGACCTCAGCAAGTGGATTCTTAAACCAGTCACTTCAAGACCTAAGAAGCAGCAAAAACACAGGGGGAAACCATGTGTCTTTGCGCCACCAGTTGAGACACAGCAGGGCTAGAAGGTGAAAATTGGCCAGCCCCATGGGGGATTTCTAACCCTTGCATGAATACACCTATCAATCTTCCAGGCAGTAGGCTCAGTCCATGTACAGTACACTTGTCTACTCATTCATTGTGTGGCCTTTTCTCTTGACTGAACTATATCCCTCAAAGGGCATTCACTCTGTCTGTCAATATTCTTGGCACCCAATGGGCATTCAAGTAATACTTATATAGATGAGATCACATGTCCACAGGCATTTTGGTGCTATGCTTTTTGTGTGTGATAATCTGAAGTTCCTCATCTCATCTTGTTTTCTATCACTTATTGGCTTTCTAATACATATTTACCACCAGTGACTCATCATCCCTCCAAAGGGGGAGACCCAGGTTAAAAACTACCAATCTCACCTGAAACTATCAATTCCCAAAATGAGATTCAAACCTTCAGGTTTTCCTAAGTTGTAATGCTTTTAAATGCCTAAATGCGTGGCAGACTGAGTACAGTTTGTAAAGTAAGAAAGAGCTGGGCTGGAAGTTGGCTCAGTGGTAGAGCGCTTGCCTTTCTCAGCACCACATAAGCAGAAAAAAGCCAGAAGTGGTGCTGTGGCTCAAGTGGTAGGGCACTAGCCTTGAGCTGAAGAGTTGAGGCCCGGCATTCAGCCACCTCTCTGCACCCCCCACCCCCACCCCGTGACCAGCAAAAAAAGAAAGAAAGGAAGGAAGAAAGAAAGAAAGGAAGAAAGAAAGAAAGAAAGAAAGAAAGAAAGAAAGAAAGAAAGAAAGAAAGAGCTAGATGATGGGGGAGGGGAGAACAATGGAAAGGGTGACATTGGTCAAGATGCCTTGTATTCATAAATTAGTATGTTGAATCAACACCTCATTGTACAATGACTTAAAGATAATAAAAATACATAAAAAATCCAATGTAAAAGAAAGAGTGGAGTAAGAATCCCAACTGTGTCCTTACAGTGATCTTGCACTTGAGTCTATCAGTCTATAACTCCTTTAGCTTATGTGTAAAATGGAAGAATACTAGAGGCATGTTGACAGAATTATTAATTTCATAAATGTTTATATTACATATTAGTAAGCATTACCTATTTTATCATACAACCAAGTACTTATTAAATGTCAAGAACCATTCAATATCCATGCTATTACTTTAATACTTGCAACAACTTGAAGAAGGTTCTAATATTGCCTCTATTGTCCTAGATAAGGAGACTTAGGTCTAGAGAAGTTAAGGAACTTGCCCAAGATAATAGAGCTAATAAATGTGGGAAAATAGACATTAATACCTAGACAGTTGAACTTGAGGACTTATGCTACACTGTGGCTGACTTAAAGAAGGCTATGAAAAATACATGAATAAATAATAGTTTTCAAAATCCTATCCATGATAACCACTAGTATTATAGTGTTTTATTGACTTAGACCTCACTTTTACTACCACTAAAAAAAATCTACTCTGTGACACAGATAGATCATATGACACAGGTCATTTTTTTGTGTTAGATATCACAGTATAAAACAATACTAGATCTATTTCTAGAAAAACTAGAAAGAGGGGGGGAAAAGCGCACAGTGCTGTGGCCTTGTGTAAAAATCTTACTCATAGAGTGTCATTCAATTACAACCAAAATGTTGATTTGGCATTTGAAGATCCTGATGGCCTCTAAAAGCAGACTATCGATAGAGTGCTATTTGAAAGTCAAGAAATCAACTTACTTTCCTTCTTTTTTTTTCTTTTTTGCCAGTCCTGGGGCTTGAACTCAGAGCCTGGGCACTCTCCCTGAGCTTCTTTTGATCAGGGATAGCACTCTACCACTTGAGCCATAGCACCACTTCCAGCTTTTTCTGTTTATGTGGTACTGAGGAATCGAATCCAGGGCTTCATGCATGCTGGGCAAGCACTCTTTCACTAAGCCACATTTCCAGCCCTCAACTTACTTTCTTTTCTGTGTATTTGTAGGCCTTTCAAAAGATGTAATGTTTATGTTTTAGGCATATTGGGGTTGAATTTAGAGCTTCAGTTTACCAGGATACTAATGCCCAGGCAATTGATCTACCACTTGATCCATGCCCTCAGCCATTTAGTTATTTGCTTTAGTCTAATAGTCTTTTTCCCCTCAAGGCCAGCCTTTGCACCTTGATCTTCCTACCTATGTATCCCTCCTCTGTTTCTGGGATGCCAGGTACTTGCCATCATGCCCAACTGGTTGAGATGTAGTCTTGATTTTTGTCTTAGTTGACTTCTAATTGTGAGTCATCCAGATCTTTGCCCCCTGTGTAGATGGGATTGCAGGTGAGTACTACCATGCTGGGCCTTTATGTATAATTTACCTCCAAATGGTATTAGCTTTTGCCATTAGATCTTCCCTGAAGTCACTCTATGCATTTTTGTTTTGTTTCCTGAGATCTTTAAATTTGCTATTTACTAAACACTGATTACACAATTGGCCCTATCCAATTGTTATTAGATTACATATAAAACAATCTACTTCATTAGCTGCTCTCCGGAGCTATGCTGGTGTTTTTTGTTGTGACCTAATTGTTTTTGTGCTCAGGGTCCTGCAAAATGATAATCACATATTATTGGATTCACTAACACATACCAAATATCTTGACAAGAATGCAAGAAATAGACTTGTAGTATAATTATTTTTTTTAATGAACAAAGGAAACATAACTAAAGGATAAAAACATGGGGTAGCTTAAAATAACTGCTAGTCAAAAATAATGCTAAACACTACCCTGTCTTCCCATCAGATTCTAGCTCCCAAACAGGTAAACACATAAAATGTAGTTCCTAAGACAAAGACACTTCCCAAATCCCTGTTCCTGGTAACAAGGGAATGGCATACATCTCATGAAAGTAAGCTAAAGACTTCTATTCTCAGTGGGGAATAGACTCAGAAATATTCCTGGCTTGAAAGAGAACTTAGGCTCCTGTTGTGATCGACAGGGAAGGCTCAGTTCTTTAGCTTCTCATTATTTCCTCTTATTTATTTTTTCCTTACAACTTTCAGGCATCTGGTAATTTATACATTTGGGACTGTCTTATTATCTGGTGGCTGAAGAGAAAATGGCAATTATTACTTTTAGTGCAGAACAACAGAGTAGGTGGCTCAGTCTCCTCCAGCAGGGCTCCACATGCTTAAAATGCTATAGCAAAGACGTTGCCACTGGCCTATGTCCTCTGCCAGGTGCTATTTAGGGACAGACACACACCTGCTCAGCTGGAGCAGTCCTAGTAACTTATCACTGAGGAATGCAACACGCTGAAATAATTATGGACAGGCCTGCAGCTGAGTGGAGGAGTGAGATCCTATGTCTCATGGGCACATCTCACTCTGGATACATGTTTATCATATGACCCAGCATCAGCCAGGAGAGCTACAATTTACTTTTCTACAATCTTATGTGACAAATCAGTCAGGAAGGGACTTCTTTAATTGACACATTGACAAAGAGGGTCAGTTTTGGCAAAGGGGAGGAGGGGGTGGGGAGTGATACATTACAGGATGTAAAGTCTCGCCTTCTGTGTTCAGGACTCCAAAGGGTAAGCAAGCCTCTGATGTCAGATCATTTCTATTCCTTCCAAGAACACAAGGGTAGGAAAATTGGGCGATCATACTCCCACCTACAACCCTTACCTCAACCAACACTTCTACCTGCTGCCTGCATCCTTTAAAATTAAGGATATATTTTTAAATTTCCCTCCTAGGAACACATTCAGAGGATCACAAAAAGCAATGCTCAGATCCTTTGGGAGAGAAGGAACAACACAATTCTCTCTTCCAGGGTTCACATCAACTTTTCACATTATTTCTATTTACAAAAAAAACCTTTTCTTTAGCATGTTGATTACTTTCCAGGTCATAATTCCCACCACTATGAAAACTTTTTTCAGCTGGAGATTCTTGAGAGATAGTAAACTCCTGAAAAATATGAAGGACACTGGCTTTCCTTCTCTCTTTGAAGCAGTTGAACTACAGGAACTATTTGAGTTTCTTCCTCTCCTATATGCAGGCATGCCATAATTTCCAGATTCAAACAATGACCCCCTGCAAAGCTGAGTCACACATATGCTGTCTATACCACAGTAAGCCTTGGGATAATAAGAGCATGCATAGCAATGTACTTCTTTATACCCAGCTCTGGGCTTCCATAAGAAAGCCGCATTGCAAAACTTGCAAACCTATGGGGAAGGGGGACCAATTGTTGCTTTGCCTTCAGACAAATACCCAGAGTTTACAGCTGGCTACTTCTATTTATTTTTGAATTGAATTATTTGTACTGTTCAGATCTGAAAAAAAATCTTTATCAACTGCTCTGAAGGCTAACAAGTATTACACAACAAAAATCACACTCAGTTCTTAAATTAGTCACTGGTGAATTTCAACCCACTGTGCCTGAATACAATTTTACATCAGAAGCCTTGATTTTCAGGTCACAATTCACACAGTATAACAGCATCCCTCAGAATCAACTCAGATAAATTCTGCAAATACTAGGCATGGCTACTCCAAAGACTGAATCCCATTCAACCCAGGGTCCACAGCTGAGGCCACTCTTGTCCACATTTACTCAGTGAGCTCAGCCAAAAGCACTGTACATTTTATAGAGAAGACCAGGAAAGCTTGCAAATTCACATAGAGACCCTGAACCAGAAGAAAGCAGAAGACTAGGCACCCCCACCCTTTATCCAAATGAAAGCCATACACATGAAAGTCCCTCCACTTACCCAGCATAGCGGTTGTTATAAAGGCGGCTGTGCCCTGGTTGCAGAATCTTCAAAAAGAGACAGCAAACAGGCAGAAAAGCAGCTGTCGAGCTCCTGGACTTCCCGAGGAACTTCATAGCTTTACCAGGAGAGGAGTTGAAAGTAACTTGGAGGAGGAGGAAGCTAGAGGTGGCTGCACAGCACCCTGTGCTCACCCCTGCACGTCGGTGTCTGAGAGGGGGTGGGGGAGAAGGCTTGGGAATGAGCAAAATGTGACACTTCTCTCCAGCCGCAAGGAGGGAAAAAAAAAGTTTTACACAGCTAGGGAAGGGAAGTTGCTGTGAAGACTTGGTTTGGGGAGAAGCAGCAGCCCAGCCCAGCCCAGCCCAGCAGCAGGGCAGGATCCTTTATCAGACTCACTGGAAGGGGCTGGGCCTCCCCTGAGCTGACTCATGGCAGGAGTTTTACTGGGTGCTGTTGTTTCTGACAAGTCTGGTCTGTTTGGGTTTGTCTGCTTTGCCAGTTCGAAGCCCCCGTTTGGGACAATCATTTTCCTTCTACTACCTTCCACAGCACCAGGACCCTTTCCTAGTTGCAAGCGAAGTCCAACAAGCAGTCATAGAACATTCCAGGCTTACAGTTGGCTCTCCCACAGCATATTGCTCACCCAGGAGCGTGTAGTTTCGAGAGCGCCTGCGCAAGAGGAAGGCTAGGACACCTGGTCTCACTTCAGGCTTCCTGACCCAAGTGGAGCTGCTAGCTGTGGGTTTATTGGGCTGCAGGGAGCTAGCTCTGGGTATTCATTCTGCTTCAGCAGCACTAGGATTGGCTGTTACTTCTGAGGTTCTCATACGGAAAAGGGGGGCCTCTGAGTGCTTTACTACCTTCGCTGCACATTTGGAATCATTTAGGAAGGTTGAGCATCTAAATCAGAACCTGAGGGCTGGGATCGGTAGTTTAACAAGTTCCTCCAGTGATTCCAATGTTAAATCATCTCCACCATGGGTCTAGAGCTTGTCAAACTCCACATACAGAAATATAGGTCGCCTGCAGGTCTTGATCCCTGGCAGTTCTGGTGAGATAGGCTGGGGCTGAGGCCTGAGGCTCTGTTTTTCTAACAAGTTTCTCCATGATGCTGGGTGCTAGGGGATAAAGCCCTTTATGAGTGTTGTTTGTCAGTCCTGGGGCTTACCTAGGAGCACACGTGTGAGCCACTGATGGCCAGCAGAGCCCTTCACTTTGAGCAGCAACATGTTATTTTTCCTTCTCTCTCAAGGCTGGGGAGTAAAAAAACAAGCCAACCTGAGACCCAATCATTTCTTTCTAAATTTCCCCCAGGTTGGTGATGAAGCTCTTTTTTTCTTTTCTTCTACTTGAATATACCACAATACACGTTTTATGGCTCTGTTCCCCTTTGAGAAGTCTTGGTGGTACCCAGGAAGAGTGAGCCAGCACTCACTTCTCAAGCTTCCCAAGTGAGGCCAAGAGCTCCTGCATCCTCATGGGTGATGTCTGAATACCTGTTAGAAGAGGAAAAAACATAATGCATTTTTTGGCAACCACCACACCAATAAATTGTTGTGCTATAAATCAGCAAATCCATCTTCCCAACTTTGTGTTAATTTGGATTGCAACTCTAAACAATCTATTCTTGTGCATTTGGTGTGATCTTTTGCACCAGTACAGCAAGGGTACTGACCTGTAAGATTAGGAAAAATACTCTCAAATATCTTCTTAAGAGTATCTACTGCTGAAGTGATATTAGTTTACTCCTTAATCTGTAAGGATTTAAAGAGATATCCTAAAGATCATAGTCCATAAAAATTCTAATCCCTCAAAAAAGTCTAATAAAGTGATCATGTATTGTGATTAATAAATATATACTCATATATATTTATCACAAAGAAAACAAAGCAAAGTCACTGAAGTCAAATAAGGCAGAACTAATTATTAACTTCCCTCCTAATAAAACTTACTAGAACAAAACAAAGATACCCTTTGATTTCTGATGAAAAAGAAGAGAAAGAACCAAACCATTCCCACCTTTTCTGCTTGGAGATTTGAACCAAGCTCCTTTGACAGACTCACTCTCAGGTTCATGACAGCTGAAAACATTTTTATTTAAAATGATTCCCTGAAGTTTTCCTCAAAATTCTCAGCATTGGTTGAGTTAGTCTATCTGTATTCCTCTCTCTAATATTTGGCACATCTTTTACTATAGGACTCACTATACTAAATACTTATTTTCTTTTTTGGCTTGGTTTCTTCCCCAAACTGCTTTCTCCTTGAATGCAGAAGTATACTCTTTTGTTTAGGAATATACTTGAGAATTATAATTATATAGTTCCTTCTAGCTCTTGGAAAGAAGCACAATGTTTATGGAAGCAATGATCAATGATGTTTGTTGAGTGAATGATGCACCTGAGAAAGGAGAGATTCATTTAACCAACCTTTGCTCTGTGGCTCCTGTATTCAAATGCAGGAATGAATAAATCAGCAGCAAGAGACACTACAGGGAATGGAAGTTCCCCTGGCCTCCTGGTTGTTTTTGTTTTGTTTCATTTTTTGCTTATACTGTATTTTTATTTCTTCCTTCCTGACTTAATAGTCTACTGCTTTGGCCTTTCTAGGCTGGGAAGTCTGCATTGCAAGGCTCAGAGGGATACTGGAGACCTTTTTGATGAGGCCAGGAAAGCCTATACAACAGTCAGTGAACTGTTGAAATAAGAGGTTACTGTGTAAATAAAATACTTCATCTCTTTGCATTTCACTATGTCAGAACAATGTATAAATCTGTCATATTATATCACAACACTAAACTAGGAATGTTTCAGTCCCTGACTAGGGATTAAGCTATCTTCAGATCATTCTGGAAGATTGGATCCAGCAAGCAATGCTGGACAAAGGGCTTACCAGACTTTGAGACCAAGGTAAGCATTTCCTGAGTCATCAGAAATGCAAGAGACCCTGAAGACTTGCTATAACCTTCCTAAAATTTTCAGATCAAAGAGAGGTTCTCAAACAATAGAAGCCATTCCTAGCGATCTTCCTCTGCTTTCTTAAAGACCAGGTTATCTGATCAAACCCCTCTTGGAGCAGATAAGCTCCCATAAAATGAGTGATAAATGAAGTCCATTTAGCAAGCAGGAGCAGAAGAGAACAGTTTTATAGATGAATTCAAAGATAAAAGTTCCATTTTTAAAGCACCAAGGGGGAGTGAATTATTAAACCAGTTAGGGATTTGAAAATGAGGATATGAGCAATGCCATTTATTAGATCTGTGCTTGTCATAGTTTAGTGGAAAAGGGAACTATATTAAAATACTACCACACAGAAAAAAGGAAGGACATTGCGTTTGGGAAGGGATGTCAACATCTTATATTTGGATCCAGTGGTGGTCACTAGATTATTTTAAATCTATACCTTCCTGATCTAAAACTTGATAGATAATATGGTGGGGAAATTTAGTGCCAAGCCTTTTCTTAAACATGTGAGTGAGAGAACACAGGCCTTATTTTTGAATAGATATCTGGAGGAGGTAAAAGGCTATGGCTGGGTTTGTAGTGTAGGTAACCTCCCTTCCATGGCAGTTGGTTTTGTGTTCAATGTCTTTTTTTTTTTTTTTTGGTCAGTTGTGGGACTTGAACTCAGTGCCTGGGAGCTGTCCCTGAGGTCTTTTTGCTCAAAGCTAACACTCTACCACAGTGCCAATTTTCTGGTGGTTAATTAGAGATAGACTCATGGACTTTGCTGCTTGGGCTGGCTTTGAACTGCGATCTTTAGATCTCAGCCACCTGAGTATCTAGGGTTACAAATGTGAGCCATCAGTGCTTGGTGCCAGGCTCAATGTCTTATGCACATAAATCTAACTGCCTATCAGGTCTCTCTCTCTTGCCTTTTTTGTTCCAATTTGAGGAAATAGTAAATGCGAACTTGGTTACTGCCTCATTCACCTTGATGTTCTCAAGCTTTTTTTTCACATTACAAAGACTCCCTCCCAAACGGGAGCTCCACATTCTTCTGTGCCATCGGCCTTTTATCTTTTTCTGGTCATTTGTCCTCTTCCTCCCCCCCTCCCCTCATCCTCCTTCTTCTTTTCTTCTCTTTTCTTCCTGTCTCTCTATCTCTTCTCTGCTGTTCCTACACATCTTCCATTCCTTCCTCCTCCCTCTTCTCCACATCCTTAAACACAGCCATTTCTCTTCCTTTTTACCCCCTTCCAAGTTTCCTTGAAAGCACACTCCTTCCGATTGCTTTCCATGGCCACTATCCCACTGAAACCTCTCAAAGATTAGCAGTGATCTCACCTTATGCGTTACCCGGTTTCTGAGGCTATTAACTTCTCTTTGTTTGAAATTCTCTTCTCCCTCAGGACCTTGGACATTGTTTCCTCCTGTTCTTTCTTTATTTCCAGACTGCCTATGGTATGGGGGGTGGAGCAGTATCTGTGTCTTTTCCCTTCCTCTTAATCCATATCACTACACACATGTGATCTGATTTTGTGACACTAGGTTCTGGCAGAAGATAGAGGCAGAAAAGGAAATACCTTTCCCTTGCTAGTTCAATGATTTTATAGCACCAAATCATAGCTGTCATGATAGGAAGGGAAGGGAGCTGGTGTGAATCACATGCATAGGGAAATAGATGGTTCTTGGAAGCAGATGCTTTAAGCAAGTGTGAGGAGAAGCCATCCATCCCTGGGAGGTTGCTGGGATGAAGAAAGGAGGAGCAATATGAACAGCAGCACTGGCTGGTGCAGAGATCAACATGTGAAAACATGTCTCATGCAGAGTTTACAGGTCTCCATTCAATCTCCACAGGATGAAGAGCAATGGCACTCAGGCTCTCAAAAAATTTTTAGTTTACATCCTCATCAATATTTCCTCAATGTGCTGAATCTTTCCCTTCCTCCATGTTTAACCTTGTTTCTTTGCTAATTATGAGCATTTCTATCCATCCTCCCCATTTTTATTCCACTTCTTCAGAGGCTACTTCATTTTCTCCCATGAAGCCATCACAGTCTATTTTTCTCACAGTGACCATCTCTGAAAAATAGCATTTATTCATGTACATTCTCTGTTTTAGTATGTATTTGTGTTTGATATTAGCATTAATTATAAACTCCTTGAGGGATTTTGTGTGCATCTTTGTACAGCCTGGGATAGGGCTAGGTCCACCGCAGGCATTACTAACAAGGGCCTGTCTTGTCTGTCTGCTTCAAACCCTTTAACCTTCATCTAGAATCCAACACTATGCCCTTGTCCTTGGTCAGGTGTCTCAAAGAAGAGTCCTGCTCACTCAGTTGAAAAGCAGTTTGAAGAATAAGACTTATTGATGGACAAATCTATTACTATATCTTTAATTATGTTACAACGATGTTTTATATGTTAATGTTTAGAGAAAAACCCAAGTATTTTAAAGTAAGGTGGAAGGGAGTTCTACCTGCTGGCTCAAAGCAGCCTCAGGCCTCAGTTTTCCTTCAGTCTTCTTCTCTCTTCTGCCTTTTTCTTCCTTCTCTCCTCTTCTCATTTCCTCCTAGCTTCCCCTTCTCCTGATATTTTGACCCCTAGGCTTTTGCAAGAATAAGGAAGGCAAAAATTTAGAAATTATTATTTCTAATGACAGTGAAGATATGCATGTGACAATAGGTGTGTTCATGAATATTAAGAGAAAAGTGAGAAATCAGTGGAAACAGATTATGAAAGCTTGATTAGAATGAAAAGACAAAAGCAATGTTGGGGGCTGGGAAGATGGCTCAGTGGTAGAGTGCTTGCCTTGCTTGCATGAGGCCCTGGGTTCGATTCCTCGGCACCACATAAGCAGAAAAAGCTGGAAGTGGCACTGTGGCTCAAGTAGTAGAGCACTAGCCTTGAGCTGAAGAGCTGAAGGACAGTGCCCAGGCCCAGAATTCAGGCCTCATGACTGACAAAAAAAAAAGCAGCAATGTTGAAGCAAATGAATGAATACTCTCTTATCTATTTGCCTAGGGAGGTGATGAAAGAAAGGGAGTGTGGGGTGGGGAGAGAAGAGAGGAGAGAAACAGAGACGGAGACACAGAGACACAGAAATAGACATAAAGCCAATATAATAATAGAAAAGGCTCAAAGTACACAATATTTTTACAAAAAAAGACTACACAGTAAATCTCAGATATAACAAAGATTAAATGAATAAATGATAGTACCTGCCTTAAAGGGAAAATTATGTGAGCAATGGGGGACGTTAGGCAAACAGTATTATTTTACCTTGGGACCTACTGAATGGATACTGGAAAAAGTTGTGGGAAAAGAATGCACTCTTTAGTTTTTGAAAGTCAGAAGAGGAATACACAGAAAAATAAAAGGAGAGGGTTTTTTTTTTTGTCAGTCTTTCAGAAAATGAACCTAAAAATGTATACTATATATAGAAGATGTTTGAGATGGCCTCAAAGTTACCACAAGGGGGACTGATTTAATGAACATGGAAGAGAAATTAAAAAATGAGATATTTGTTTTTGAAGTGTTGACTTTGGACAAAGATAAACGGAGGAAGTCAAAAACTACAGGAATGTGTTTACATTCAATAGGAGAATTTTAGGAACTGGAGATCATAGTTGTATTGACTTTAAATAGTCACCATTATATTTTTTTCACAAGTGATGATTGGTAGACTAGCATAGTTGGTTTGTAACAAGTTCAGCATGGAAAATATTCCTAGGAGGAGAAGTTTAAGTTACTTGAGGATCAATTTAAAATAGTGATGAGATACCACAACAATTTCATTTAATGCAAGGATTTCATTTGCCAAAAAGCTATATGCTACCAATAGCAATAGATAAAAGAGATATCTATTAGATATTTTCTCCCTACCCCCTGCCAAAAGAAAAAAACCTTGTGTTTGTATCTGATCTTATAAGGAGAAATTTTATACTAAGAAAGAAATAAAATTACCAGACATCCCTTCAATAGGATACTAGACTCTGATATTGCTGGAATTCATACAGATATGCAACTTCCTCTCTGAATAGGTTATTTTACAATCCTACACATTTAAGAAACTTGTAAGAATGTGAGAAATTGTGTCTTTAAAATATTTGTTTGTTCCATACCTCCATCAGAAAGAATAACATTGCCCCATTTGTTAGGGAATGGAAACACTTGGAAAAAATTATATTAAGTGAAGTAAGCCAGGCCCAAAGAAACATAGGTCCCATGGTTTCCCTTATTTGCAATATCTAGTATATGAGATAAGTTGATGTTAGGGAAATGAACCCTAAGATATGTATTCAAATTTTTTTTCTTTCATGTGATTGTTTCTAACACATTTATAAGATTATTTCTTTGTTGCTTTGTATGTCCCTCCCCCACAGTATAACCCCTGTTTTCACTGTATTTGATGTTAGTATAATTTGTGGAGGGGAAGGGGAAAAAATCGTTTAAATAGGGATACAGGTGGATCCATTGCAACAATGAGATGTACAAGTTGTTATGTCGAAAACAAACTTCACAACCTTGGTGGGGGGGGGGAGGATTGGGTAGGGGGGGTAGGAAGGGATGGGAAAGGGAAACAAAGGAGGAGGCAACAATACTTGATAAGAAATGTACTCATTATCTTGCCCATGTAATTGTAACCCCTCTGTACAGTATTTTCACAATAAAAAAAAATTTGTTTTTTAGCCAGGCACTGGTAGCTCTCATCTGTAATCCTAGCTACTCAGGAGGCTGAGATCTGAGGATCACGGTTCAAAGCCAGCCCAGGCAGGAAAGTCCATGAGACTCTTATCTCCAATAAACCACTCAGAAAACCGGAAGTGGCACTGTGGCTGCTAGCCTTGACCTGAAGAGCTCAGGACAGTGCCCAGAGTTCAAGTCTCACCACTGACAAAAAAAATAAAAATTGTTTGTTAGAGTTATCTAAATAAATTTGGACTGGTGGAGAGTTGGCCTTCCCCCTGTTCTATTTCCCCACATTTATTTGTTGTTTTTGTTCCCTGTTTGTGTTGTTAGATTAAACTGCATTTGGTCTGAAGATGCCTCTGTTTGTTCTAATGTAATGAACTGCAATTTGATACATGGACTAAGTGAAAGCCTATCAAGGAGTGAGATAGCAGAATTTCAGCCAATCACAGACAACTGATGAAACTGTTCAACAAGAGCAAACACCTGCTAAGCTATAATCAATCAATACCTCACTTCTATTTTCTGTCAAAAATGCTACTCACCCCCATATGTTGTGGAAGGAAGCTCTTTGAACCTTTCTAAAGGCTATTTAATTTGCAAAGCATTCTTTGTATATACTATTAAACTTATCTAAAGCTTTTCTTTTCAATTGTTTGTTCTTGTGTTAGTACTGGGAGGTTTATCTCAGGGCTTGGGTGCTGTCCCTGAGCTTTTTCACTTAAGGCTGGCATTCTAATACAACTCCACTCGGATTTTTGGTGGTGAACTGGAGATTCTTATCTCTCACTGACTTTCCTGGCTGGGCTGGCTTTGAATCTCTTTCCTTAGCTTCCTGAGTAGCTAGGATTACAGGTGTTAGCTACCAGCACCTACTAGAGCTTTTTTTTTTTAAATGGACAATTAATAAATTATTGCCCATTGATTTTTACAATGATTGTGTTATTTTTATCATATGATCACTTAGTTGTCTCCTTGATGGGATTTAGAGGTGATTTATAGAGATTTCTCTTATGCCTTAAATCTTTTTCTTCATCTATTTGCCTATTTTGAATTACAGTCATTTCAGAATACAATGTTCCAAAGAAGAAAAACTTTTTTTGTATCTACACTAATAGGTTTTCAAGTTCTATATTAATTATAGACCTATGACTCAAATGGTAGAATAAAGTTATAACTTGTAAGTTGTAGAATGTGTGTTACTTTATATGTATTTTTTGAGTTTGTGACAGACAAAAAATTATCAGACAGACAAAACATCAGTTGGAACACTTTAAATACACCATTTTTTGTATGATATACCTTAGTAAGCTGCTAAAAAGCTTTAAGAAGAGCTTTCTATCAATGTGATCCAAGTGGTTTTCCCTTTCATGGGTATAGATATGTTGAATCACCCCACCTTTCTGCACATACTGACCCACAAATACTTTTTTCTGTTTCCTATGCCCCAGTCACCTCTGAGACAGATGCAGTGCCTTCTGGGACTTATTCTGGAGGTAGAATTTGTAGAAGCAAGTTGAATCCCTCATCGAAGTCAGGACTGCAGAACATACTCTGTGTAGGAAGTTGCATGTATGCACATTTGGACAAGTTCTTCAGATGGCAGCTGCAGTCCTCATAAGGACTTAAATTTGCATGAGCTGATGGCTCACGCCTGGAATCCTAGCTACTTAGGAGATTGAGATCTAAGGATCATGGTTCAAAGGCAGCCTAGACAGTTCTCTATTATTTACTCTGTAAAACTGAAGTTAGTCAATTTGATTAAGAGGAAAATTAATTAATAGACTGGACATGTGGCTCAAGTAACAGAGCACCTGTGCCTAACCAACATAACACCCTGCGTTCAAACCCCAATACTGAAAAATAAATAAACAAAAATTTAAGCTTACTTACTATTGGTAGTTGGGACCATTTTAGAAACAATGGTAATGTGAAAAAAATGTCTCCTTGTATGCTTTTTTCCCCCGAGTACTCTTAGAAAGTATATCTTTGTTTTTTGTTTGTTTGTTTTTCTTTTTGTACTTCAAACTCATTTCAACCCTTGAAACTAAAGGTTCTAGGGAAGAGGTGACACTGTTCAAAGAGAAATGTACTCATCGCCTGACTTAGATAATTGTAACCCTTCTGTACGTCACCTTTATAATACAAATATTTTTTTAAAAAAAGAAACGGTTGCAAAGGTGGCTCAGTGGTAGAGTGCTTGCCTTGCATGCATGAGGTCCTGGGTTTGATTCCTCAGCACCACATAAGCAGAAAAAAAAAGCTGAAGTGGTGCTGTGGCTCAAGTGGTAGAGCGCTAGGCTTGAGCTGAAGAGCTGAGGGACAGTGCACAAGCCCAGAGTTCAGGTTCCATGACCAACGGAAAAAAAAAAAAAAAGAAGCTAAAGGAGGTTCTATTTAAGTGGGAAACAGCTACTAATATTGACTCTATTGCAAATTGAAAACTGAGAACTTTTAAAAATGCTTTATATTAATTTTATGTGGAGGTATCAATGAGGAAGGCAACATTGTGTGCTAGCAGCACCTTGTGAAATTAGTTCTTGCACTCTCCTGAGATGGGTCCCAAAGCGCATGTTCATTCCAAAATATTAAGGAGCACAAAGGAGGGAAAGCCTGGAATGTAAATTGTATTTGCTTTCTTTTATAATCCCTGAGTTTGAAAAGCTATGGAATGTGAAAAGCTTAGCAAAGTTTGCTCAATGGTGATGGGCTTGCTTCCTTGATTTACTGCTTATTGCTTTCCTGCCCAATATGAAGGGTTAGTGTTTGTGTGTTATCTGCATAGGCCAAAGATTCTATCTTATCAGAGGTGATCTTTTATCAGTTGACTTTATTACATCCTCAGTTATTTAAGACAACAACAACATCAACAAGAGAAGACAAAGAATCTGTACTTCTATAAGAGGTAGAAGCAATATTTTATAGCTATGTTATTTTTTGTTTAATTTTTATTTTATTTTTGTCATTCAAATGCAATAGGTATCAAGTTCTAATTCTCAGGAACCCACAATCCGATTTTAAAGTAAGTTTTTAAATATCCTATTATAATACTTTTTTTTTCATTTTGTCTTCCCCAAATTCAATTTTAATTATAAAAAATAAAATAAAGCTTTCAAGGTATTTTTAATAAGGCTTATTTAGTGTCTAATTGTGATTTTTCCAGAGGGCCCTTACAAAACATCAATTTTTTTCTTTTGCCTTGGAAAATACTAGAACTAATTAGTTTTTATCTAATCTATGTTCTTATTGATATATTTCATGAAAAGTGTTGTCAAATTCTTGTTCTTCAGTGAAATTCTAAGAATTTTATTAATATATATTTTAGAAATTCCAACATATATGGGAAGTTATGGAAGGTTTCTCAGTGTCCTTGGTATACTTAAGTAGTTGTACAAAGGATTTAATACTCCACAAGGAATGTTAAGGAATTACATCATTTGAATTCTTCCTTGCAAATACCATACTTCAGTTAATATTTGTGTGCACTTCATATAAACCCCACATTTGTTTACTTGTGAATTTATGAGTTAGTTCTAGCTTCCACATATAAGAGAAAACATGCATCCTTTGTCTCTCTGGACCTGATGTCACTTAATATACTTTTTCTCAGAATCATCCATTTCTTTGCAAATGATGTGATAGTGTCTTCCCAATGGATGAGTAAAATTTCATTATCTATCTATCTATCTATCTATCTATCTATCTATCTATCTATCTATCTATCTATCTATCTACCTACCTACCTACCTACCACAATGCCACATTTCCTTGATACATTCATCCATTAGAGAGTATCTAAGCTTCTTCCATAACTTGCCTATGATGAATAGTGCAGCAATGAACATGGTTGTACAAATGGATTTACTGTATCTTTTTCTTTCTTCTTCTTCTTCTTTTTTTTTTTTTGTTGCTCATGGGACCTGAACTCTGTGCCTGGTTGCTGTTCCTCAGCTCTTCAGCTCAAACCTAGCCCTCTACCACTTGAGCCACAGCAGTGCTTTGGCTTTTTTTTTTCTGTTTATGTGATGCTGAGGAATCAAATCCAGGGCCTCATGTGTGCAAGGCAAGCAATCTGCCATTGAGCCACCTTCTCAGCCCCAGATTTACTGTATCTTGATTTGTAATCATTTAGATAAATGCCCCCAACAGTGGTATTGCTGGATCATGGGATAGCTATATGTTTAGCTTTTTGAGGAATCTCCAAACTGCTTTTCAAAGTGGTTGAACAAGTTTACATTCTCATCAACAGTGTATTAGACCTCCTTTACCCCCACATCCATGCCAACATCTACTATTGTTCGTACTCTTTATCAAAGATGGTGATTCCTAACTGGGATGAGATGGTATTTCAGTGTTGCTTTGATTTGCATTTCCTTATGAAATTGAAAGGGCATGGTCAGCATCAAATTTATTCTATGAAGCCAGCATAACATTTATTCTAAAACCAGACTGGAACTCAAGGAAAGAAAACCATAGACAAATCTCTTTGATAAATATAGGTGCAAAACTACTTAAAAACACATTAACAGAACCAAAAAGAAACATTCTATGGCTATCTCCATAGATGCAGAAAAGCTTTTGAGAAGAAATACCAACTTTTTATGATAAAAGCTCTGAAGAAGCTAGGAATAGGTGGAACATTCCTCATCATAATGATGGCCATTTATAACAAAGCTACAGCCAAAATCATACTAAACGGAAAAAAACTAAAACCATTTCCTCTTAAAGCAGAAACAAAAGAAGGATGACTACTTTGTCCACTCCTTTTCAATATAGCACTATAATTCCTAAATAGAGCAACAAGGCAAACGAAAGATATAAAGGGCATCCAAACAGTAAAGGAAGAAGTCAAATATCTCTATTTGCAAATGACATAATCCTGTATCTAAAGGACCCCAGAGACAGCACACTTAAGCTCCTAGAACTGATACATAACTTTGGCAAAGTAGCAGGGTATAAAATCAATCCATATATATCAGTAGCTTTTCTATGACAACAAGGGGAAGATCAAGAGTGAAACCAACAATGCCATTTCATTTGCTATATTCTTAAAAATAAAACAAAACAAAAATAAAAACCTAGGAATCAACCTAATCAAGGAAGTGAAGTACTTCTACAATGAAAAACATAAAATTTTGAAGAAATCAAATAAAATGACAGGAAATGGAAAGACCTTCCATCTTCCTGGATTGGCAGAACTAATATCATGAAAATGGCAATATTGCCTATGATAATCTATAAATTTAATGCAATACCCATTAAAGTTCTTCATTGAAATAGAGAAAATAATCACAAAACTGATATGGTAACACAACAGGCACTGAATCACAAAAGCAATCCTAGACAAAAAATGTACGGCTGGAGGTCTAACAATTCCATAGTGTAAACTCTATTACAATGCTATAGTAATGAAAACAGCTTGATACTGGTACAAAAACAGGCTTAAGGACCATTAGAACAGACTAGTACACCCAGAAATAAATATACAGATCTACAGCTATCTAAAATTTCATAAAGTAGTCAAAAACATAAGATGAAAAAATGACAACTGTTTTAACAAATGATGTTGGGAAAACTGGATGTCCACATGCAGAAAACTGATACTGGATTCCTGTCACCTCTACTAATACCAATTCAAAATGCATCAAAGATTTCCATGTAAAAACTGAGGCCTTGAAACTACTACTGGAAGAGTAAGAGAAACAGTAGAACTTCTCAGCACAGTGAGAAACTTTCAGTGTAAAGTTCTAGGGGCTCAGCAAACCAAAGAGGAAAATCAACAAATGGGATTGCATCAAATTAAGATGTTTCTGCATGGCAATGGGCATAGTTAAGATGCTAAAAAGACAGCCTTCAAGGGGATCTTTTGTCAACTATAAGTAAAACAATATTCAGAATATACAAAAAGCCCAAGAAAATAAACCCTCAAAGAATTGACAACCTAATTAATATAAGGGAAAATGAACTAAACAGAGATTTCTCAGGAGAAGTAAAAAGTGGCCAATAGCTCTATGAAGAAATTCCAATCAAAATACACTAGGATTCCTTTTATCTCTTAATGTCAATGCAATTTAACTTCAAAATGGGTTTTAGAAAGGACATTAAATAATAGAAAATAATGTTATTAATCATAATGTCTATTATTTAAAGCTTATTGGCTATAAGCTTATTCTTGATTTGAATATATCATTTTCTAGGGCATGGTTCTCAGTTAGGAATACATAGATGAATATATGAAGTTTTATAAAGATACTGATATCTAAACTGTACTCCAGATTTATTAAATCTTTACTTTATAACCAAAGCATATGCTTTGTTGATTTGGTATATTATTTATATTATATATCAGGATAATTGAGTTATTTATCAAACTTGCTTTCTTTGTAAAAATTATGTTCATCTAATATTGTAAATTAAAATATGACATTCACTGACTTTTGAAAATGATTTTAATCATGATCTTTAAAAGACATGTTAATGTCTTTTAGGGCATGGTTTTATTATCTTGTAATTCATGCAACAAATTACTTGTCAGTTGCATTATTCTTGTCTTCAAGTTTTATCAGATACTTTGCACTTGAAAACTAACAGGAACCAAGTAACCACAAGTATTTCAATTTGCCAACTACATATAGTTTTCATTTTACTCTGATGCTTTCTTTTCTTTTTCTTTTTTCTTTTCTATTTGTGTGTGTGTGTGTGTGTGGTGTCATTCCTAGGCCTTGAACTTAGGGCTTAGATGCTGTCCCTAAGCATTTTTAGCACTCTCTAACTCTAAGCCACAGCTCCATTTCTAGCTTTTTGGTAGTTAATTGCAGATAGGAATCTCATGGACTTTCTTGCCTGGGCTGGCTTTGAATATTAATCTTTAGACTTCAGCTTCCAGAATAGCTAGGATTACATGTGTGAGCCACTGACACTGGCCTCCAATGATTTTTTTATGATTTAAAAATCATCAAAAATGGCAGAAAACAGTGTTTAATTCTCCTTCTTTCAAATCAGAATATGACCTGCATCTCTCAGGCTCCTGATCTAACTACCCTTTCCATCTTGTCCATACTTTCTTCTCCTTTCCCTAGTCCCAAATTTCCCATATTATTTGGCCTTCCTATTTCTTTTCTCCTTTGAGATCTTTCTTCTTTTGTTGTTTATTTCATTTTTCTTTTACTTATTTCCTCTGATTAGCTTTTATTTATTTCCTGTATCTCTTCTCTCTGTGAGGAACTTCCCCTCCTTTTAAAGACCTTTTACAAATGCTACCCAAATTCTCAGCATTTGCCTCCCTCCCCTCATCTTGGAATCCCCCTATCTTATGCAGGGCATTCCTGTGTGAGCTTCTTTTAGTTTGTGCCCAAGTTTTCCTTTAGTGTGAACCTTTAATCCATCATAAGCAAATTTTTTGCTTATCCAGAAGCATTTGAACTTCATTTTGCCTGCTTGCTAGAGCAGAAAATTTGCTTACTAAATTTTATCGAACTGTTTCTGAGTTGCTTTGCTCTGTGGATACAGGATTCCCAAACTAAAAACCCATCTAGTGCTTTTCTAAGTGCTTTAAGTGCTTTTCTAAATTAAATGAAGGCATCAAATACCCAACCAGAATTTCAACAGCTGTTATATAAAGAATCTCACAAAGCCTCTTGTTATCCAAGTTAGCCTTCTTTATTGAACTGTATTTGAAACATGCAACTTGGCATTAAACTCACAGCTGCAAGATTTCTAGGAAGGAGCAGGGAGGGGCAGTCTGGATAGGATTACATCAGCTACCAAAGAAATAAACCCTATCTGTGATCTGAATTCTTTAGTTTGTCTGAAGAGGTAGTAGGGAGAAACCATTTTTAGAATTGCTTGGGGAGGATCCTTCCCTAGGATCGAGAGTAACTCATTGGCTTTTTCCATCTGTGTGTTTTGGTCTAGTTCATCCATCAGAAGTACCTATCTTATTCTTAGAGACACTGTCTATGCTTCTTTCTGAAAGCTTCTACTTAATTTGACAGCCATGGAAGACTCAATGCACCAAATGAGAAAAACATGAAATTCTGTGGAAGCAACCCTTGAATCATGAGCACCACGTTATGATTACTTTGTAAACATAAATGTATCCATTATATACAACTATCCCCAAATTCTCCCTCCTTCTTGCCTCTTACTTCCCTCTTTTCTCTTACTTTCTCTCTCTCTCTTCTAATTTTCCTCAACTTAGTTTCTATTTCAAATGCTTTTTATATGATGAATGTTATTCTAAATTAGTAGGTCCCCAAACTTTCTTCATATTAGATTTGTTTAGTGAGGTTTTAGAAATCCTGATCCGAATAACTGTGGAGGGAATCAAGTATCACTATGTTATAAAGATTCTTAGAAGATTCCAGATGACAGTCAGATTTAGAAACCATTATTTTAAGATACCAACTTATTTAAAGCTCACAATGCTGAAAGGTAATACCATTACTGTGCTTATTATTCTAGCAAATATGCTATTGGTCCTCTTCGGTAGGTTAGGCATGTGTTAAGCACTATGACAATGAAGAAACCAGACAAAAACCTCTATTCTAATGGTCCTCCCATAACACCAGACTTTACCAAGGACCCCACTGAGGCTAGAAAGTTGAGACTTTGCAAAGATCTCACTAATGGTAAATGGTAGAGCCAGAGTGTTGGATCAAAGGGTGTCCGAACTCACTCTGCTAACCCCTACACCTCTCTGCCTCTCCTGCAGCTATACAATTTCCTGCTATGAGGTCACTTGCCAGTCTTGACTTTGCAGAACTCTCCCTGGAGCTGGGCATTGTTGTCTATTCCTTCCCTGCCCCATACAATTTCCTGCAGGTTCTGGCAGGAAAATGTCCTGGAATCTTTCTTTTCTAGTTCTCACTTACCCTCCTTTTCATTGTATCTGTTTGCTGACTTAACTCCCAAATGAATGCCTAAACACTCTTCTGGTCTCAGCCCAAATTCTGCTTCCTCTGAAGAGCTCTTTGGCAACTAGATCTATCTACTCTGTTGTACATTTTCCTTGCTACCCCCCCCCATCCAGGGCCTTGAACTCAGGGCCTTGGCACTGTAAGCTTCTTGTGCTCAAGGCTAGTGCTCTACCACTTCAGCGACAGCACTACTTTCAGCTTTTTCTGAGTAGTTTATTGGAAATAGGAGCCTCACAGACTTGCTTTCCCAAGCTGGCTTTGAACTGTGTAGCTAAGATTACATGTATGAGCCACCAATGCCCAACTTGTTATGCATTCTTAAAGGCCTTCTTAGAATTGGTAAGATAAAATTTGCCTGTCTCCTTTCATGGGTCTGTTGCACAGGTGCTTTGTCCGTTTTTGTTTTCATTTTGTATCTTCACCAGTTAGCACAGTACGTGATATCCTGCAAAAACTCAGTAAATGTTGCTTAAGCAAATGAAAATCACAGTTTCTTCCATGGATTCAAACATTGCTTCTTATGCATGTGAATTAGTGGTTCACAGACATGTGAATCAGATTAATCAGGCTATTTGCTTCAAATACAGAATTCCTAATCCTACCTCAGACATATTGAGTCAGAATTTACAAAGATAGGGCCTAGAAATCTGATTTCTTGAAACAGTTTCCCAGGCACATGGCTATTAATTCTTTACCCACCTAAATATTTGCTATGCATCTTTAAACTCACCTTGTCCATTTCCACATATTTGATTATTTGGATTAATCAGTTGTACCTCCTGTAACATTCACTTTTTGCTGGTAAATTGGCGATAAGAGTCTCATGGACTTTCCTGCCTGGGCTGGTTTTGAATCATAATCCTTCAATCTTAGCCTCCAGAGTATATAGGATTACAGGTGTGAGCTATTGGCATCTGGTTTCTGAGAGGCTTTTAAACTGTTTACTACAATATCTACAGCAAATTTCTAACTGCTGGTAGCTGGGTTTCCATGGATTATTTTTGCTATCTCTTTCTTTCCAATACTGACAAATCTTATAAAACATTTTCAGATTTTGCTAGATGTAGATATAAACCTTTTTTGGGGGTCTATAGTGGGGCCTGAACTTGGGGTCTGGGCACTGTTCCTGAGTTTTTTCACTCAAGGCTAGCACTCCATCATTTTGAGGCACAGCTCTAGTTACAGTTTTTCTGGTAGTGAAATGGAGATAAAACACTCATGCGTTTTCTTGCTCCACCTGGCTTGCAACCTTGATCCTCAGATCTCAGCCTCCTGAATAGCTAGGATTATAGGCATGAGCCACCAATACCTGGCTAATTTTTAGTAGATTCTGAGGCTCACATTTTTTGGAAAAGAGAGACATATTTTCCCTATATCTTAAGATTATTTGGTATTTCTTTGTGATTCCTCACTGGTTTTCTATTTCAGTTCTCAAATTCACCAGCATTGCTGGTATAATGACTTGGTATAAAATGACTTGGTCTGAAAGTTTGGTATTGTTTCCTGAGATCAAGTAGTCTTCTACTTTACTTTGTGTCTGGGGCTTTAGTTTCCTCTGAACATTATTTGTCCTGTCTGTAAGGTCTGAAGTTGATTCTTGTCAATAGACATGATAGAATTTTAAAAATAACACTAGATAAATTTTAGCCCTGATGTTCCCAAGGCATCAATTTCTATACAAACTTTGAAATGTTGTCTTAAAATGTACATTATCACTAGATTGAATCTCACCTAGCAACATTTTATTTTTCTCCATAAGTTACATTTTTATTCACTTTATAATCCTTTGCTGAAGATAGGCAAATTCTGCTCCCTCAGCTTTTTTTTCTTCTGTACATAAAAAATTCACAACATGACCAGGCCCTGGTGGCGAATGCTTGTAATCCTAGCTACTCAGAAGGCTGAGATCTGTGGATTGTGGTTTGAAGCCATCCTGTGCAGAAAAGTCCATGAGACTCATCTCCACTTAAATATCAAGAAAAGCTGGAAGTGGCATGGTGACTTAAGTGGTAGAGCACTGGCCTTGAGCAAAAAAAAAAGGCTCAGAGACAGTGCCCAAACCCTGAGTTCAAGCCCAAGAGCAACAAATACACACACACACACACGCACACACACACACACACACACACAAACACACACACAAAACTTTATTTCACTTAATCTTTGGATCCTTCACATGCTAAAAGTGATTTAAGATTATTCATGTATAGACCTGTTGTTAAATTAGTTCCCATATTTTAAGATATTCATGATCATATTAGGTGAAAATGTAAAATATGTACCTGGCACAACTTCTCAAGGGGGAAAGAAACTTGCTGAAATGTGTTGATGGCTTCTTTTTTTCAGCTCTAAAAATAGCTGTTGTATGCCCTTAACTTTTGTGTGTAAAACACCAGACCTTCCCTGAAATTGTCTCTGAGGGCATCAACTCTATCTATTGAACTAATTTTATTAACTGCTTGAGTTTTTCCTAAACAAGGAAACTAAAGGAAAATGGAAACATAAAGATAAATATTCTTGTTAATTAATTCAGTCTCAAATTAAAGTTATCAGCCATATTTGTCATATTTTATACTGTTGTACCAGTAACAGAATATCATTTATTTTTCTCTACTAATTTCCCTATTTTTCTTTCTATATAGAGATCCTCAGCTGAGCAAAGAGTAACTATAAAGATGTCCTTCATTCTGTGAAAAGGAACTATCTAGAAAACAATATCTTTACACAATTCTAATATAATGTTATGAATATGAAAATATGGCAATTCCCTATAGTCTCAAATACTTGGCAAGCTGAGGTAGAATGATCACCTAAGCCCAAGCATTTGAGGCTAGACTGGGCAATCTTATCTATTTAAATGAAGAAAAAAGAAAAAGAAAGAGGAAGGAAGGAAGGAAGGATGGATAAAAGAAAAAAGAATGTTACAGCTGAGACCTACATTTCTGAATGTCTTGTCCTGATTGGAGGAGAGAAATGATATCACATGAGTAGTCATGGTGGCATAGTAGGTCCCTTCCACCAATCTGTGGATGCCTGAATCCACAGATAGTACAGAACCTCATACACATTGTGTTTTACCTGTCCTTGTTCTGCCTATACACAGGATTACAAAGTTCACTTTATAAAAGGGGCATGGTAAGAGATCAATAACAATGACAAATGGTAATATAGGACAAGTATAACAATATCCTACAATGAAAGTTATTTGAAACTTATGAAGAAAAGAAGTTTGGTTGTCCAAGTGAACCAAAACTATGTCACTCTCCTCTTTAAATCATTCACAGACTCCCCTATGTTTAGTGCATGAAATTAAGTAGATCCTTGTAAAAATGTCATATCAAATCCATGTTTACAACTCCTCAGGTTCTGGGAGACATGTGGCAGCAGGCTTTCAGGAAGTCTGTGGGGGGGGGTTCTGTAAATATTTATAACTTTCCACAGATCATCTCCACTTGGATGTCCAGTCACGACATCAGAGCCATTCCACCCCTAACAATCACAGCATCTTCCAAAAAGTTGACTTCCTTTCCCTACACTTCTATTTTCTTTTACCTGAGTTAGAACCCTTACTATCATACTTGATTCTCCTATTGTATTTTCTCTTGATATCCTGACTCTCATCTAGCTGCATTTCTTCTCTCTTTCAAATAGTTCCTATAGTTTACTTTTCATCTATACTGCCTCGTATCTCTGTGACTTTGCATAAGTTTCTTAACCCCTCCAAACTTTCTAATGTGTAAAATAGTGTAAAATGTGCTCTCCCGGAAGAGACAATGAATTGACACATTACAAAACACTTAAAAACATTTCTGATACATGAGTATTGAATAATGCTAGATACAGACATTGGAAGTAAAATAATAACTGTATTAGTGCCATAATATTGTGATGATCTGCTAGAGGGTCTCCTTACTCAGCCCCTTCATTTTGAGCATGACTTTCCAACCATTCTTTGAAAACCATTCAGATCATATTTGCTACACACAGACACTATATAAGGGCTTCGTGCCATTTATTTAAGAAGCCTAAATTTTATGTCTCATTCCCTGCCCCCCCAAATATAACCTTACCTTTGTATCTTTATTAATTTATTGATTCACACAATAAACTTGGGCCCAACACTGGGGGGGGTCGGGGGGGTGGAGAGGGGAAGGGATGTTATGGGGAAACAAAGAAGGAGGCAACAATGCTTGATAAGAAATGTACTCACTCTTTGCCCATGTAATTGTAATGCCTCTGTATGGTATTTGCACAATAATAATAAAATTAAAAATCGAAAAAAAAGAAACAAAAAATTAAAAAATAAAGTTATATGGAAATTATGGTGTATTCAGAAAATGGCAAGTAAGTCGGGGACTAGGAAGCAGGATGTGGGGTGCAAAAGGTCAAAAGGTGTATCTGAAAAGGTAAGCAAAACTACACTAAGAAAGATCTTGTCTGTCTCCACCAGGCAATAGGATGATTCCTGACAGGTGTTAAACAGAAGAGTAGGCTACACAGTCAGTTTGCAGCAGGACAGCCCTTGGAGGAAGACACAACTGAAGGCAGGAACAGGCAGCTGTGGTAGGAATACAGGTGAGCTCTGGTGCAGTCCTGGCTCCAGGTGAAGCCAGGAGATGAGAAGTGCATGGATTTGAGATTTTACTTGATAAGAGCTCCAGCTCTGAGTGAAACAGTGGAAGATGTAGGAAGACTCTTTTTATTTTATTTTATTTGTGAACATACTGTACAGAGGGGTTACAATTACATGGGCAGGATGGATAGGTTTAGTCTCACTTGAGAAGGAGTCCACACCTCCCAAATACTCTTCTCTCTTGACTCACTTATCTAGGGTATTGCCCCAAACTTTCCCAAGTTCAAAGTCTCTCCATATCTACAAAGGCTGACATGCAGTTATTCCTCATGAGCTTTGTTTTCGTTTACTTCTATCACTCAAATTGTTGTGAGCGAGCCCTTAATTATGTATCACCAAGGTGGATATACTTGACATGTATATAAAAAACCATGTTGCCTACTTTATCACAAGCTCAAAAGCCAGGAGATCCAGCTTAGTATTTTCACAGTTCACCAGTTATGGCAAGCACGTCATCAGAAGGGCTAGGCTAGCTGGTCTCATCGTAAAAGGTCATGTTCACATATCCTTTGTGATTGTGACACTACTCATTTTATTCTACTCAAGAAAATTGGGCTGACACCTGCAATCCTAGCTACTCAGGATGCTGAGACCTGCAGATCATGGTTTGAAGTCAGGCTGAGCATAAAAGTCCATGAAGTGGAGGTGTGGCTCATGTGCTAGAGTGCCAGTCTTGAGTGGAAAAGCTAAGGGATAGCACACTCGGGCCCTGAGTCCAAACTCTAGTACTGGCACAACAAACAAACAAAAAATTAATAACAACAACAAAAAACACTGGGAAGTGGAGCTGTGGCTCAAAGTGGTAGAGAGCTACGTTTGAGCAGAAAAGCTCAGGGACAGTGCCCAGGCCCAGCATTCAAGCCCCACAATTGACAAAAGAAAAACAACAACAACAACAAAACCCACCGATGTGCTATAATGGCAGTATTGAAGGCTGTACACAGACATGAAGCTCTCTGAAGGTAAGGACTGGGGCCCTGATGTCCAACACAATGTATATGTTCTGAACAGGAAAATATTTGAGAAAGCAAAAAGTGGATGCTTAGTTATACCTGCGGCGGGGGAGCAGGTGCAACGAAACAGTTATATCTGCTCCATGGCAAAAGATTCTCTACTGAGTCACAAGCTTCATTAAAAATGCAAATGTACACAAATATTTTAACTGAAATATAGGATTTTCAGTGAGGAAGTCAAATTCCTTAGAAAAATGAACTCACAGTCCAACAAAGGTATGGCAGGAAACTGGTCCTTATACCTGGTGGGGGAGAATCAAGAGAAGGAAGGACTGACAAATGAAGAGAGCAAGTGAGGAGAATGCAATCATAATACTCAATATACATTCTATGAAAGTAAAAAAAAATGGAGAGATTGGGTCGGGAAGGATGAGGGAGAAAGATGAAAGGGGTGACGTCAAGACGCATTATATTCATGAACTGATGCGTACCACTTTGTACAGCTACTTAGAGGTCATAAAACTATAATTAAAATGTTTTTGACCTCTAAACATGTAGAACAAATGTGAAATTGCTGGGGAATCTAATGTTATAGCCAACAGACTTTATTTTCTGTGAAATATTTCCCTTGCTGTTTGTAAAACAGTGGTGAGGATGGAGTTAAGATGGCCAGGTGTCTATGAGGGATAATCAAAAATTTTATGTGTTGGAGAGGTGGAGAATGAAAAAACAGATTTCTTTTGTGCAAAAGAAGGAGAAGAATCTAAAGTGAAAAAACAAAGGAAAAGAGATTCAGGATCTTTTCTGAGATTTTCAGGTTTTAAGTTTCAGCAATGAATTTGTGCTTGGTTGGTGTATGTTTAGCAGTGTTATAGAAAGACCATCCCCTGGGGTCATTCTGCCTATTCCCTTTACCAGTGGGTGTAGTTTATAACCCATTTGAGACACCGGCAGATTGAGTAAGGATGCATCTAAAAAGATGACTAAGAGGAAAAGTCTAATGCCAGCTCCACAGAGAGATGGTGGGCAGATTGTTCCAAAAGTCCCAATTAGGAAATCTGTAGAGAAAAAATGTAGGTTGATGGCTTCCTGGAATGCAGGTCACGCAGGCCAAATGCTCCCAGGGAACGTGACAGGCTCTTCTCCAGCTCCTGTCTGACCACCTCAAAGGACAATGAGCTCACTTTTTGAGAAGTAGAGGGCAGGGAGTTAAAACCATGCAGCTTAACCATTTATTGAGGTTTTCCAGGCTAAAATATTTTAGAAGGATTATTTTAAGGGCTGTCATTTAATAATGAATTCTTAATATTTATAATCGAAAGACTTGTAGGAAACACAAGCAGTGGTAAGATGCTGATGCTTTTGACCTTGAAGAATGTTAGAGAGACAGTTGAGTGCACTCAATAGTAATTAACAAGACTTAAATTTAGGATGATAAATAGTCCGCAAATTATTCCGGTGTTTCTATTTGTCAGTGCCCTATTTGCTAGTTAGTACCTAGTACATGCATGCTCAGCTCATTCACAGCCAGTCCAGAGGTATGGTTGTTATTTACATATTTTACACAGGAGGAAACTGAAGCCCACAGGGCTAGGTGATTTGCCTAAAGTTTCTTGGGAATGAGATTGAATTGCAAAGCAGCTTTCTGAAATCCAGACTTGGAGGAAAACAGGAAGGGAATCTCTGTGTAGCATTTACTATATACTCAAGAGTTTAGTAACTACTAGACAAGCTGAAGTGAGGAGGTTCCACCATCCAGGCTGTCACCACCGTAATACATTATTTCTTCACAGCTGTCTCCTCCACAGTATATAGTAGTTAAGAATAAGAGCAATAGTGAGGGACTCTCAAAAAAGTTGGAGATAGAACAAATAATTGGGTTCACCAGCCATGTGCTGGTATGGATCATGTATTGGCATTAAGAAACTATGATTGGGTGGCAGAAGAAAACAGTCTATAACCACAGCAATCCAGAAATAATCCCAAAGAGATCAGGCAAAAATATAAGTTTAATGTGATAAGATAAAACTTGATCAATTTGAGAAAGCCTGTATAAATGAGTCAGGTTGCTCTTAAGAGATCTTAAGGTAGAGGGAAGAACTATTTTCTTGTGTTTGGCTTTATTTGAAATATTTTGTGGGCATTTTTTGTTGTTGTTGCTGATGCTGATTTGTGTTTTAGCTTTCTTGCAGTGCTGGGAATTCAAGTAGGACCTTATGGCATGTTGAGCATGTGCTCTACCTCTGAGAGTTATTTCCAGCCCACTTGAAATCTCAGGTATTATTCTAGGCATATAAGAAGGGTTTGAGAAGAGACTCGTGAGACTCAACAGAATCTGAAGGAGGTAGTGGCCACTGGAATAATCATTCCAGGCCTTATTTCATATAAATAGTACAAACAAGCCCATTACTGAGTAGTAGTGCTCATTCAAACATTTTAACAATCCAAAGACAGCATCTTTTGGACTGACATATGTGGTGATATGATTGGCAGAAAGATACCCATTCTAGAGATGGATACAACAAGACAGCAAAGCCTAATGGCACAAATCATTCATCTTTTCAAACCAAGTAATCAGCTGGAATATGGCTCTTCTGGTACCTCTATTACTAGAAACCATGTCTACAATCTGCTGGTTATATTGTCAATTTAAATTAATAAATTAACATTCTAATGTCTAGACATCCATCCATGTGACTCTGCAAACCTGAGAATGAGTCCTTGTGCTCCTGTGAATTTTTCAGAACTCACTATCTTGGAAGTGTCTGCCATGCTGTCCTGAGAAATGAGAATAGTTTCCAGTACAAATCACAATAGTGTTTCTACCAAGAAACTATGGGTCATTGCCTTTAGTTGCTCTGAATGATGAAGTAACTATACATGATTATGATAAAGAGAGAATACTATGCATTCTTTCACTGATTTATAGGTAGGGGAGGTCCACACAGCCATAAATCCAAGCTATGGCCAGTCCATAGCTTCTATCTATGGACTTGGTACCTTGACAACCAAACTTAAGAAGTGATAGCCAACACCACACATCCTAATACATCCATGATGTCACTCATGGGCACCAAGAACTCAGAGTAATTTATAGCACTCAAGAAAACCGTATGTTGTTGTGTTGGTATAAATATAATGTTATGCCCAGAAGAAATTAAAATCTATAGCAGTTCATATTTCTTCCAAATGAGTTGTAATTTTCCAAAATTGTGACCAATTTTGTCCTAGCAGAGTTTCTGGCACTTGATCGGTTTGGCAGGACCACTGTGCAGTACTTGCTGCTTTGCTGTTAGAAGATTACCCTACATGTTTCAAAAGAATGTTTCTGAGAGTAGCAACTTCTATGCATACGAATGTGTTTTGTTTTCAACACAAAACCTTTTCTGTTCTTTTTTTTTTTTTTTTGGACTTCCAAGGCACAGACACAGACACATGCTACCTCAGTGGCAGGTTTTTTTTAATATATAAAGATACATATGGAAGTGCAATTTTACAGCCAGGCATCAGGAGGTGAAAGGTCAGTCCTGGCTTTTCAAGGTGCTGCAAAAGCTATATCAGAATTTGGCATCCATTGCTCCCTATTCAATTATAACGAGACACCTGTTGGGGCTCCGGCTTCTATTTCAGGGCATGAGCCATGCTGCAGTTTCTCTGCCACTTCCCACTGCTTCCTTTGCCATCCTTCTTCATTCTGTATCATAGCTGTATCTACTCCTGGATGCTCCTTCTACCTGGCTCCTGTATCCATTGTGCTATCTCTAGAGATTTAATTACCGCAGGCTGACACTCTTTGGTGCAATCTGTGTTGGCAGGATTCTCAGCTGAACAACCTCACAGCCTGCTGGCCCTCGCCTCAAGCCTTCATCTCCTATCTTCGAGCCCTTGGTTCCCGATCCTATTTGCTTGTGGTCAGGATAACAGGGTCACACGATGCAAAACCTGAAACTTCTGGACATGAAAGTACTGCTGGCAGCTTGATGGCTGGTGGGAGGTAGGTGAGGAAGGTATTTCTAATTTAAAGTCTATTCATTATAGTCACCAAAGCATCAGTATTATTCAGGACCAAAGCCTGACCATCTCCAGTTCTATTCTAGAAGGTAATATGCAGCTGAGTACGTGCACATTGAGGCATTATTATTGAGAAACTGTGTCCTTAATTATAGGCTGCCTTACTGATGATTTATCACACCATATGTTCCAAAGCCAGAACTAAAGCTGTTGGTTTCCACTTCATTCAGATGTGGCTCACACTGAATGTTTCCCATAGGACCTGCTGCCCAACGTGTAGGTGGTGATGGCTCCTTCAAAACCTTTGCATCATAGAAAGGGTTTTATTTGCCTCTATAATTACCTATCTTGAGCCTGCAAAGGCACTGAAAGGCAAAGGAAAAAATTATTATTCAGCTGTGAAGTCCATATGCGATGATTTTCTTGTATGAGTTCCAGCAAAAGTAGTAAGAAGGACAGTAAAAAATAAAATAAAATAAATTACAGTAGCCTTTTCATTTCCTATTTAGAATATGTAGGTTCCTTGTGCAACGTGATTCCTGATGGAAAATTTTTGATCGCTTTCCAGGAATATCTGTTAGGAGACCAAGTTGTTGTCTTGGGGAATGACCAGGCTCCTTTAAACTTTCTCATTCAAGGCTGGGAAGGTAGCTCAGTGGTAGAGCGCTTGCCTTGCATGCCTGAGGCCCTGGGTTCGATTCCCCAGCACCACATAAGCAAAAAGAAAAAAGCCAGAAGTGGCACTATGGCTCAAGTGGTAGAGCGCTAGCCTTGAGCTGAAGAGCTGAGGGACAGTGCCCAGGCCCAGAGTTCAGGCCCCAGGACCGGACCAAAAAAAACAAAAAAACTTTCTCATTCAAGGCTTGCCCTTGGTGTCATGGAGCCTCATGACACTGGGCTGTGTAAATGAGGCATGAGATAAATTTCACTGAATGAAGTTGCTCAGTAAGAATCTGCAGGATTGGTCACAGAGTGGAACTGTCCCAATATAAGAATTATCGTCTTGTCTAGTGTGTGCTCATTGGACTCAAAGCACTAGTAAACACAAGGCTTCTAAGAAGACCTTAGTTCCTGCTTTTGGCTGAAGTTGCGGTTGTTACTGTACATGACATTTCAAGGGTGAGCTTCAGAAAAGATCAACCTTGTTGGGAGTGGGGGCGGGGGGTAAGCCAGTTCTTGGAGCTCAGAGAAGGGTATTATTATCATGGTTGTTGGGAAACATAATGAAGTTGCTTGGGTTCTAGGTCTCAAAGTTCATGCCTTCCTAGAATGTTGGCAAGTGTGTTCAATATCTTCTGTTCTCCCATGCTCCTCTTTGGCTCCAGAAAAAAAAAATCTCTCATAGTACATTATAAGTACATTAAAAAGAACAGCAACAAAGATAAAACCTCTTGTGTCCCTATCTTGGGGTTCATTTTGCTTAGCATCAGGTTATATGGTCAATTGTACATAGCTTTTGACCTCTTCTGCTTGACCAAGACATCTACTAATTATTGCAGTTAAGGGAAACCATGGGACCTATGTTTCTTTGGGCCTGGCTTACTTCACTTAATATAAGTTTTTCCCAAGTCTTTCCATTTCCTAACAAATAGGGCAATGACATTCTTTCTGATGGAGCATAAAATTCATTGTTTATATATACTACATTTTCTTGATCCATTCATCTACCGAGGGGCATCTGGGTTAGTGCTATATCTTAGCTATGGTGAATAATGCTGTGATAAACATAGTTGTGCTGGTAGCCTTAGTATGGCTTTGTTTGTGATCATTTGGGTAAATGTCCAAAAGTGGGATTGTTGGGTCATAGGTGAGCTCTATGTGGAGTCTTTTGAGGAACCTCCATACTGCTTTCCAAAGTGGTTGAACAAGTTTACATTCCCAACAATGCAGTAGGGTTCCCTTATGGCCACATCCTCTCCAGCATCTGTTGATATTAGATTTCTTGATTATAGCCATTCTAACTGGGTTAAGGTGGAATCTCAATGTTGTTTTGATTTGCATTTCTTTTATGGCCAGAGAAGTTGAGCATTTTCCCCATGGTACAACCCCTGTTGTCACTGTACTTGATTCTGGTGTCCTGCATTTACTTTGGAGAGGGGAAGGGAAATAATAAAATGCTGAAATAATGATACAAGATGACCCCTTGTAACAATGAGATGTGCAAGACACTATGTTGAAAATGAACTTTACAACTTTCGGGGGGGGGCGGTGGTGGAGGGAGGAGAGGGAGGAGGTGAGAAGGTGGGAAGGAAAGGGATGGTAGGGGAAAAATAAAGGAGGTTGTAACAATGCTCCATAGGAAATAGACTCATTACTTTGCTCATGTAACTGTAACCCCTCCTTACACTATCTTTACAATAAAAAATATATATATATTAAAAAATCTTTCTTTGTTCCATTGGACCTATGGGAGCTAATGCTTTTCAGCTGCTATTAGCTGTGGCCTGTACTCTTTATATACCACCCAGAAGGTGCCATTTGCTTTATTCTAGTGAAATATCTACTAGGCAGACACCTTCCTAGTAAGATGATTGCGTTTACAAATTAGATGCTCCACTTTGCTCTGTTGAGATTTCTCCATGTGGTAGCTGCCTCTCCTCAAATGCATTTGGAGAAACCTAAGCCCTACTGCGATGATCAGTCTGGTGGTAGAAGGTGCTGAAGCCATTTTGCGAGGGGTGATTAGGTCCTGAGGTTGGAAACTTCATGAGTATAATCTCCCTTAGCAGACGGTGCCAATGGTTCATGCCTGTAATCCTAACTACTCAGGAGGCTGAGATTGAAGGATCACAGTTCAAAGCCAGCCTGAGTAAGAAAGTTTGAGACTCTTATCTCCAAACAAACAAACAAACTAAAACAGAAAACTGGAAGTGGAGCTGTGGCTCAAGTGGTAGAATGCTAGCCTTGAGCAAAAGAGCTCAGGAATAGTGCTCAGGCCCTGAGTTCAAGCTCCATGACCGACAAAAAAAAAATCTCTTGGTACTTTTCCACTTTTTATTTTTAAGCAAGAAAGTGAGATCTATAAACAAGCAAGTGAGTTATCACCAGATGCCAAAACCGGTTTGATGACGAACTTCTCAGCCTCCAGACTATAATAGAATAAATGTTATTTTAAGCCACAAAATCACCAGTATTTTGCTATAACAGCCACAGGAAATTAATATCAGAATCTGATAACTTCTTCAAGGAAAATGTTGAGAGGTGACACTTAAACTAAGCTAAGCTGTTCAATGAAGTTCTTTAAAATACATCACCAATTATTCTTAATTAATCTTGCTTAAATTCTTAGATAGAAGTTGTGTGTGTATGTGTGCACAAGTGAGCCCGTGCATGTGTGTGTGTGTTCCACATGCATGTATATGCATTTTATGTGTATGTCTTCTGAAAGGTATAAATACTTTCTTCTAAATTCTGTTCAAACTTTCTTTTTATTCCTGTTGTTCATTCTTGGTCCTTTGGATCAGACACACACACACACACACACACACACACATATCTTATGCATCTCCTACTTTTGGACCTCTGGTCACTTCCCTTCTGCAGCCTTGTCCCCTGTCTCTCTGTTCTGAACCTTTCCTGCCCTCCAAGTCATTACCAATGCCCACTCCTGGTGAACTCTGATTCCATCTGAAGTTATTTTTCTGTTCAATGAATGTCTGAAGTGCTTCATGGTTCCTCTTTCCTGACCCCTATTCTATCCAACCTTTCCTTGTAGTTTTATGTCATAGTTAAATGCACACTGTCTGAAAACAGATCTCCTGAATTTGAATTCTCATGTGACTATTTACTAGATAGGTGACCTTGGGAAAGTTATATACATTTTCTTCACTTGAATTCCTTCATCTAAAAGAGAGGAGCAGATAGTAAGAGTGGTAATAACCATTCTACTGGTTGCAAGAGCTAAAGGCTGGTTCATCCTAAACAGCTATCCTTACCTCCATCCTATGTCAGGTGTCAGATCTGCCACAAAGACCATTGTCTCATTTCCCCTGTATTCATGTTCCTCACAGTTGCCAAGAAGACTAGCCTATGATTATTTATATACTTACACTTTGTTTAAAACTTGACCTAAATAATCTTGAGTGGCTTGTTATAATGATTAAAGCAAGGTCCAACAAAGAGACAAAAAAAACCAAGATCAAAAGGATAGGCAAAACCAATGCCTGAGGTCTGCAGGTATAGCTCACAGTGGAAGAGCATCTGTTTAGTGAGCACAAGGCTCTGAGTTCATAGTCCAGTATGGCCTAACAAACAAAAAACTTGCTTTATTTTGTCTTTCTATTCATTTGTACCATAAAAAACAATGCCTGGAACTTGTAAAATGTTTAAGGAAGGCCAGGTATTGCTTTCCTAAGTATGATTTTATTTTTACACTGTAAGTTCCTCAACAAGAAAGACCTGTATCTTATTCATATTGGTCTTTTTAAAATAGTTCCCTAGCTCAAGGTACTGTCTTGGTCAGATGCTTGATAAATTCTTGTTTCAAGCAAATATGAAGATTCTATGTCCTTCAAGACAACAGATGTCAGAGCCCATGATGCATCATTATTAAGGGGGGAAAGAACACTTTTTACATCTCAATTCACTGTAATCCTCTTCAGCTTCACTGATGATACTGCCAGATCACCAATGACTTTTCTTTGTTGTTGTTGGTCTTGGGGCTTGAACTCTGAGCCTGGGCTCAGCTCTTCAGCTCAAGGCTAGTGCTCTACCACTTGAGCCATAGCACCACTTCCAGTTTTCTGGTGGTTTATTGGAGATAAGAATCTGACAGACTTTCCTGCCTGGGTTGGCTTTGAACTGTGATCCTCAGATCTCAGCCTCCTGAGTAGCTAGGATTACAGATGTGAGCCACCCATGCCTGGCTTCACCAATGACTTCTTAAAGGTGGTAGTCAAACAATGATTTAGATCTACCTTACTGCTGCCCACTTTTCTACAATGTTTTCTTTCTGTTTACATCATTTATATCACACTATAGTGATTCTCCTTGTATCTCACTTACTTTCCTTTTCTGGTCCCTTGGGAGGGGTTCTTTTTCTCTCTGGCTCTAATATATTTCCTCAAGGATTTACTTGAGATATTTGCTGTTTCTTTCTGAGAATCATTGTCATTTTTATGATTTTTGTTACTCACCATATGCCATATGCTGATGACTTCCATATTTATATTTACAATCTAGACAGCTCACATGAATTTCAGACTCAAATAGCCAGCTGAGTGCTAGACAGCTCATCCTTCATAAACATTTCCAATTCCATAGCATATAACAAAGTACCATGCATCTTCTTCCCCCACGAAAAGCTTCCCTTTTGGGCTATTTCTATTGTTGGAGTCACAAACATTTAGGCACTGGGAATTGGTCATGAACTTAATCTTCTCTCACTAAAATCCAATATACAATTGATCAGTACATACTGATCAATTACTGTTGATCAAGTACTTTTAGGTTCATCCTCAGCTCTCCTTACTACCATTGTCTTATCTTTCCTAGTTTTGTACAAACATTTTCTAAAAGTTCATTTTCCTAGGATCCTTTTCCATCATCGCTGTGAGAATGATTACCTATGATCATTTATTTGCTTACACCTTGTGTAAAATCTTCTCCAAAGCCATTGCCTACAGTTATAAGGCTAATCAACATGCATTCATTGTTTTGGCTTGGTCCTAGCCAAATTTCAGCCTCATTCTTTGTGCTCCCTGCCTCATGTTAGAGTTCAACACCCAGGGTAGCCTCTTCACCTTCCCATGTAACGTACCACTTCCCATCTCTCTGTCTTAATGTATACTGTCCTTATTTAACTCTTCCTACAAAAACCAGTACAACTAACATCTCATAGTAGAGCTTAGCAGAGTTGGAGGTAACTAAAAAACAAAAAGAATGTTCCAGATGCTGGGAGCAATATGCAAAGCTAAGAGGACCTAAGGAGGAGGACTCATCCATCCTCAGCAATGGTCACATGCATTACTTTCCTATCATGCCATAACAAGTTTGTACCAATGAGGGGCTTAAGTCTCACAACTGCATATTCCTAATCCCAAAATCTGAAATACAAAATGCTCCAAAACCTGATATTTTTTTGAGCACCAACATGATGCCATAAGCTGGAAATTCTATACCATGAAACATGGTTTCATGGCCAAAGTTATTAAAAATGTTTTAAAAAATTCCCCTCAAACTGTATTATAAGAGTATATGAAATACAAGTTTTGTGTTTAGACTTGGGTCTCACCTTCAAAAATCTATCTATTTGCCAGGCGCCAGTGACTCATGCCTAGCTACTCAGGAGGCTGAGATCTGAGGATCGTGCTTCAAAGCCAGCCTAAGCAGGAAAGTCCTGACACTCTTATCTCCAATAAACTACTAGAAAACCGGAAATGGCTCTGTGGCTCAAGTGGTAGAGCACTCACTTTGAGCTGAAGAGCTGAGGGACAACGCCCAAGCCCAGAGTTCAAGCCCCACGACCAACAACAACAAAAAAAAATCGATTTATCTATCATCTACCTATCTATATGGTTTCAAGCATTTTATATGAGGGCTACTCATCCATTATCTTACATATCTGGAGATCTGAAGTACTACTCAGATCAAGTCAGGTTACATTGGGCAAAAATCTGAGGGAAAGTGCTTTCTTATTCATTTAGGTTGTTGGCAGAATTCTATTCATAGGGCTGCAGGACCATGGTCCTAATTAGCTATCGATTGAAGTCTTTCACAAATTCTAGAGGACACTCACACTGCTCAGCTTTCAAGACCATTAGGTAATTAGCTAATCAGCTCTCTGTCTCTGTCTATCTGCCTGCCTGCCTGCCTGCCTGTCTGTCTGTCTGTCTGTCTGTCTCTCCATACATACATATATCTATATCTATCCTCATCTCTCTTCCTCCTTTTTCTATCCCCTTGTTCTCTAACCTTCCTTTTTGATTTCCTTGAGCACGTGGGATGAGTTTACATATCATCCTGGATAGTACATACAGCTCTCTCTTTCTCCACATCCTGAACCTTAATCATTTTTTAAGCCCCTTAATCGTCTTTTGAATTCATTCAAAGTCATAGATTCAGGGGTTTAAGCAGGCAATTCTTGTTCAGATCACATTAGGTTGGGACTGATGGGCAGCCAATGCCTGAGATGAGTGGATTTGTACTCTTCATCCACATAATTGAAACATCATTGTTTTTCTTGTATTAATTTGGTTCCTTATACCTCTGAGGGGTTACAATTACATGGGCAATTTAATGAGTACATTTCTTACCAAACATTGTTGACTCTTCCTTTGTTTCCCCTTCCCATCCCTTCCCTTCCTCCCCGCCCCTCCCCTGCCCCCAGGCCAAAGTTGTAAAGTTCGTTTTTCAACAAAATGACTTGTGTATCTCATTGTTGCAATGGGTCCACCTTTATCCCTATTTAAAAGATTTGTTTTTTCCCTTCCCCTCCACAAATTATACAAACATCAAATACAGTGAAAGCAGGGGTTATACCGTGGGGGAGGGGCATACAAAGCAGCAAAGAAATCATCTTATAACTATGTTAGAAACAATAGTAATAAAGCAAAAACATTTGAGTCCTTATCTTGGGGTTCATTTCACCTAACAACAACTTATCTGACCTTTTCTGCTTTTCAACTCAAGGCATACAGGAAAGAACTGGCCTTCTTTGGTTCATTTAGAGAGTAATTTCAGAAAATATAGATGTGCAAAAACCTTTCAACATTTGTCATCTTGTGCAAGGAAGCCTTCACAGGCATCTTACTTATGGAAGGGACCAGGGAAGCCATGGAGAGATTTACTAGAAATCCATAGGAATTCCACTGTTTAAAATTTTTAAGCAATTAACTGAAGAGTTAATAGGTTAAATGAAATTCTGAGAAAAGAACCCTGTAGCATAATAAAGAGACACAGAAAAAAAAAAGAAGGGAGGTTTTCCCTCCTTAGTAGATAAATCTAGACAAAAGATGTATTGTATGTTAATAAAAATGTTTATTTTTAGATCACTACCCAATAAAAGTTTATAATTCTTTCCTGTAAAATTATTAAGGCAAGAACAATTGTGTTTGTTACTTGTTACATTTATGAGTGCTTATGAATTATTCATCAAAATAATATTTATTTACTGAATGGTTTCCTTCTTTTAGAAAGTCATTATGATTCCTTAAATACAGTGCTTTTTAAGGTGTTTTAGAAGTAATATACTTTAATTTTCTGCCCTCTAGTGACAAAAATAATGTACTCACATTCTGATATTGAACAAATGCTGTATACTTTCATATCATACATAATATTAGAGAAATTAGGGGTATGAAATATGAGAAGGCCTGACTTTCATCAATGCTCTAAGCTTTAGCAGAATGAGCCATTTTAATTTTCTTTGAGCACTTATTGCATGCTTCCTGAAGCCTATGTCAGGACCCTGCACCTTACCAACAGCCTGGTCAGGTAGGTGCTAACAGAAGGAACTAGCCTCTACACAGAGTCAGCTTTACAATCCACATTTGGTACAGAATGATGACTACAGCTAACACACATAGATTTTATTGAAAATTGTTGAGTAGATCTTAAATGTTCCAAAAAATGATATGTGAAATGATGGAGATGGTTATGAGGCTGATAAAACCATTTATACATATGTCATTTATACATATGTATATATATATTATATGTAAATATTATATATCACCATCATATTGTAATCTTTAACTACGTATAGTTTGTCTTTGTCTAGTTTTAAGGACAGAGACAGAAGGAGATAAGACAATGTCATTTTCAGCTGAAGGATCATGTGGAATAAAGGCCCTCTTTCAAAAGGAGCGGAGCTTCATTATAGCACGCTCAGGATGCCCAGATAGAATGGGCTGAAGAGCTTTCAAGGAAAGATATAGGAGAGAGTTAAGCCATGGACAGCTTTTTTTCTTTTTCTTTTTTTTTTCTTTTTTGTCGGTCCTGGGAGCTGAACTCTGGCTCTGGGCACTAGCCCTCAGCTCTTCAGCTCAAGGCCAGTGCTCTACCACTTGAGCCACAGTGAAATTTCCAGCTTTTTTCTTCTTATGTAGTGCTGAGGAATCGAACTTGGGTCCTCATGCATGCGAGACAAACACTCTACCACTGAGCCAACTTCCCAACTCTTATGAACAGCTTTGTAAAAGCCGATTTGAAATTGACATTGCAGCCAAAATAATAGTGGACTGGACTGCGATGGAAGAAATCAAAGTATTTGTGGATTTGAAGCACTTTTTGTTAGGAAGGGGCCCTAGGAGTGGGCCATAGGGACTCATAGGGGAAGAGTCCTAGCAAGAGACTGGCTGCCATATTTGCCTTCTTTTTTCCTGTACAATAATGTCAATCCCGAGTGCTATGGTCTGAATGTTTATATCATTCCAAACTTCACATGTTGAAATTCTTGTCACCAAGTTGGCAGATAATAGGTCACAGAGGTGATAAGATGATGCCCCATTAAAAAGTGGGCAAATATCTGACTAGACGTTTTTCCAAAGATGATATGAAGACAGCTATCAGGTATACAAAAAGATGTTCAACATTGTTAATCATCAGGGAACTGCACATCAGAACCACAATGAGTTATCACCTCATGGCTTTTATCCAAAAGTCAAGAGATAAGAACCATAAGTACTGCTGGGCAAGGATGGCTCATACCTGTAATTCTAGCTACTCAGTAAGCTGAGATCTGAGGATCGTGGTTCAAAGCCAGTCTGGAAAGAAAGGTCCATATTTAATTAACTAGCAAAAAACTGGGCTGGAGATACTATTCAAGTAGTAGAGCACCAAGCTGAGCTAGGAAGCCATACAAACTTGAGGTCTTGAGTTAAAGAAATGTAGTACTAAACCAAGACAAAAGATGCCAATGAAAGCTTGGAGAGAAGTGATGCACCTTGCTGTGTAGCCGTTTAATTTCAAATAATTAAAAATGGAACTTTTGAATGACCCAGCAATCATTCTATTATAGGGTATGTATCCAAAGGTAAAGGACACAGTATGCTGAGAGACTTTTTTTTTGTCGGTCATGGGGCTTGAACTCTGGCCTGTGCACTGTCCCTCAGCTCTTCAACTCAAGGCGAGCACTCTACCACTTGAGCCACTTCTGGTTTTCTGGTGGTATACTGGAGATAAGAGTCTCAAAGACTTTCCTACCCGGGCTGGCTTTGAACTGCGATCCTCAGATCTCAGCCTCCTAAGTAGCTAGGATTACAGGCATGAGCCACTGGCACCCGGCTTCTCAAAGACATTTTTATTCCCATATTAAGTGCAGCACCTCTCACAGTAGCCAAGACATGAAATCAGTTAAAGGCCCACTCATAGACAAGGGAGTACAATATCATGGAAGAAACGATTCAAGCTCAAAAAAGGACATTTGTGACAACGTGAATGAAACTAGAGGACATTATGTTAAATTCATTAAGTTAGAAACAAAAAGAAAGACTTTCAGATCTCATTTATATGGGCAATCTTATTTTTTTAAAAAAGGAATAAATAGAAAATGAAAATAGGACCCCCAAAATAGAGGAAAGAAAGAAGGAAAGTAGAAAGGAAGGGAGGAAGGAGGGAGGGAGGGAGGTATGGGAGGAAGAGAGGAAGGAAGGGAGGGAGGGAAAGAAGGAGGAGGGGAAGGAAAGGGAAGGGAAGAAAGAAAGAAACTCAAAAGAAAAGGGCTGTTTATGAGGAACTTGGTGCTCCCTAGGCACTGAATCTGCTTGTACCTTGGTCTTGGATTTCCAAATCTCCAGAACTGTGAGAACTCAACTTTTGTTTTGGTAAATCACCTAGTTTACAATATTTTGTTTTCGCAGCCCAGAGGGCTAAGGTGTTAGGAAAGGGAGGCAATCTTCTCTGTGTTCCTCTTTCTCCTACTCTGCCAAACTGGCCCTTTTGTCTTTAGTCCTTGAATTTAGGCTCTGCTGTTAGAACTATGGGTTCGACATGTCACAACCTGGCTTTACTGTCTTGAGTAATCCAAGAACTCATCCACCATTTATTTCTTCAAGAGGAAATCTTCTGCTTAACCTACTTTCAAATTCATTATTGGAATGCTGTCAGATTTTAAATTGGGAAGTGCCTGTAGCTATTTACTAGCATTTCTGTATGGTAATGTATATAATCCCATTTAAAATGCATTTGAAGAAATCATTCAGCAAAATTTGGAATTTGTGTGTAATAAAGAAAGATAGGATTTTTATCCATGTTGAAGACTACAGGGAAGACATATTGATGGGGCTGTTGTTTGGGGTTGATGGTTAAAGGGGACTAAATCAATGCAAAATAATTCTGTAAAGCCACTTATAATATTGAAATACTGATTGTATGTCTAGTGCAGCGAAGACTTTTCTTATGTAGCCACACGACTGAATTTGAGTCTGAACTTTCAGAAAATCTGCAATTATTTTTCTTTACAAACATAGCACACATCCAGCCCGTCCCATTGGCTCACATTCTGTATGTTTTGGCTCAGGCTTTCCAATAATGCATAACTGTGGCTGTCCAAATTATGCATAGAAAATTGATAAATTTTATGTTTTATCACATTTAAAGTTTGGGTTTCTGAGTGTTTTAGTAACAAAGAGATACACTACTAAAGATTATTTTTATTAACATATACCTTTTTTCTTTTTATTCTTTTTTTCATCTGATACTTGGGAATAAACTGTTAATTTTGATCCATACTTTCTTTTATTCTTACCCTTTCTCTTTCTTTCTTTCTTTCTTTCTTTCTTTCTTTCTTTCTTTCTTTCTTTCTTTCTTTCTCTCTCTTTCTTTCTTTCTTCCTTCTTTCCTTCCTCCCTTCCTTCCTCCTTTCCTTCCTCCTTTTCTTCTTTCTGTTTTTCTGTCTTTCTGTCTTTTGTGTGTTTGTGCGTCAGTTCTAGGGTTTTAGAGGTCTACCACTTGAGCCACATTTCCACTTCTGTCTAGTTGCTGGTTAATTGGAGATAATAATCTCATGGATTTATTTATCCAAAAAGCCTGGTTTCAAATATCAATCCTCAGATCTGACCTCCTGAGTATCAAGAATTACAGATATAAGCCACTGTGCCTAGCTCAGTCCATACATTCTTATAGGAATATTTTTGATGGGATTTCTGTTTTCTTGATCTATTTCATTTAGATATTGTATATTTTCATTCTTTTGAGAGAGTATATAGCCCTACATCTAAAACTCTCTGAGAAGTCAGAGTTATATGAACTAAAAGGTGTTTTAATATTAGGTTTCTTAAAAATGTACTCCCTATGCACAATGTCAAAATACTAGAGATCATTGCCTGGCTACAATGGTGACTGCAAAGAATTCTAACCTAAAGCATGTCCTTTGGAGCACACCAATCCTCCCACCAAGTGAGTCTCAGAAAGTGATTGTTTTCCATGACTGAGGATTACTTATACTTTCCTAGCTTCACTTCTGTGTTTTTGTCCATTGTTTTTGAGCTTTTCCCTGTCTATCATCAATACACGAGCTATTGCACCCTTCTATTATAGCACTTCATGGATTTTCATGTATACATATGTGTGTGTGTATATATATATATATATTGCTGTTCTCTCTAGCTACAACATAAACTCCTTAAATTTAGAAAGCACATTTTATTCATCCACACAGCATTAGGCTTCATTCTCAGTAAGTACTTAATTGATATCAGTGAACTTAAGAAAGAAATGATGAGCTATTCTCCATGGGCAGGGGGGGTGGTGGTTAATCTTTACTCATTGGTACTTATCAATTGCATTACAAATTAATGCATTCAGAGACAGTAATTAATATTAGGGTTGTAAGGGGTAAAAATGAATAGAATGTTAAACCCTTGAAGGAGAGGAGCAGTCACAATGATTGCATTTATGAAGAGATGTTGATATCCAGTGGCTTTTCAAGACGCTGCAGATGTACCCATCAGCTTTCAAAGAAAAGCACAAGGGCCTTATGGCTTGGCAGAGAGCGGATAGATTGGATGGAAGGAATATTCCAATGGGAAAAGTTAGAAAGTCATAAGAGATAGCTTGTCAGCCTTACAATTCTGTCTCACTTTGGTCTTGTTCTCTCTAAAGTCTTATTTGTTGTTTTGGTTTTGGGGTTTATTTTGCTTCTCTGTCAAGTTTTGTAATAGGGTATAGTTGATTGGAAATCCATAGAAGATGAAGGCAGCTGGTGTCTATACTTATGTGCTCAAATGAAGTGCCTGGAAGTGGGAGCACACCAGGACAGATGGTCAGACCCTTGAGCAGCCATGAAGATACTATCCTGGGGGCTGCCCCTTGATTTTCACGTTTCCCCTAGGAAGTTTGCATGTTTGTCATACTGCAGGAAAGATAGGAAAACATTGTCACTGAGGATGCTTGGAAAAGGTTGATGGCCGGGATATGATGACACCTGACAACCAACAGTGGGTGTTAAAGCAAGGTTGCTTCAAATGTAAGAAAGTCATACTCTGACACAGATATCCTTACGACATTTTATTGTAAATCTGTAGTCTTAAGGGCAGGTATGGTGAGTGCCGCCTGTGTGTTAAAGAACATAGGAAATGGCTGCCTGTTGACAGACTCAACAAACAAGCCCTGGTTCTGGGCTCCTTTCCGTGGAGTTTCTCATCAGTGGAATTCTACTACTGAGGACTGTGGAGATGGGAACAGTATTTCATTAAGTTCCACCTGGGGAATTGCCATGACTGGACAATTGAAGAAACGGTAAAGAGGCCTAGGGAACTCTGGGAACATCAGACAGAAGTCTTAAATTCCAATGCATTCACTGGTTGGTTATGGTGATTTAAAATCTACATGATGTCAGGGAACAATGAGAATCCTTGAGCCACCACTTGGCAATCCTGGGAGGTGTGTCTTCACTAGATGATGGAATTGGGTTGGATTATTTCATTGATGATTTAAAATTAGAATTATTCCTTCTCTTTCCTCTCCTCTCCTTTCCATTCCTTTCCTTTCTTCCATCCATCTGTCTGTCCGTCCATCTCTCCCTCCTCAGTCTCTCTCTCTCTCCCTCTCTCCTTCTGTCTGTCTCTCTCTCTGTCTGTCTCTCTGTCTCGGTCTGTCTGTCTGTCTGTCTCTCTCTCTCTCTCCCCCCTATATATTGTACTAATCTTAGGGCTTGAACTCAGGCCCAGAATGCTGTCCCTGAGCTTTTCTTGCTTACAGTTAGTTTTCTGTCACTTGAGTGACACATTCACTTCTTGCTTTTTGCTGGTTAATTGGAAATGAGATAAGAGTCTCAGACTTTCTTTCTCAGGCTGGCTTAGAACTGCTGTCCTCAGATCTCAACCTCCTTAATATCTAGTATTATAGGGGTGAGCCACTGGTGCCTGGCAGCAGAAATCATTCTATTATTGCATAAAAAAAACAAAACAGTGCTTCTATGAATAATTACTTAAGCCCAATATTTTAATTCTTTCTTTAAGGGAGTATTTATAGTCCGTGATGTGATGAGGAAGGGAGAACATCCAGACCCACATGCTTTGATTCTAGGTAGATTCTAGATAGATTCTAGATGGATGATTCTAGTCAGTCTCATGCCAAAGCAGCAGTGGGTGCTTTGCTAAGGTCAGACTGCCACTGTTGTTCTGTTCTCCACCTGAATTTTATCATCCCTTGCAACCTGCTAGGGGCCTTAACTGGAGATTGCTTTTTAGATAGAATGCCATCAGAAAGGAAGCTAACCCCGCTGGATAAATTTGCTCTCCTGAGTCTCTGATTGCAAAGATTGTATGACATCCACTTCATAAAAACAGATTTCAGCAGCTCAAAGTTGTATCCACCTGGTGTTAGCTTCTTTGGAAAACAATTTCAGTTCTTATTAAACATGGGATGTTCTCACCCCTGAAGGGTGGCCAGTACATGTGAAAATGGAGCATATACAAATGTGACTGAGGGACCCTCTTAGCAAACCGTGAGATGACTTTGCCTCTCTGCCTTTTAATTACTAAACTGTTAAGAAAATAAAACACAGTGTGGGATCTTCCACCATTTAGAGATTAAACCTGAGTTTGGCTGGCACCAGCCATGCACAGAAGTGAGGTATTCACAACAAGTGCTTAAAAATGCTTTCAAACATTATTGTTAAAAGATATAAATAAGTAGCTGCACAATTAGTTATAATTAGAACTTCAAATCCCTAGTTGTTTGTGTGGGGGGGAGTGGGTGGTGGGTGGGTGTGGGTGGGTGTGTGTTTTGTGGTATTTGAGTTTGAACTTGAGAACTTGAACTTTTCAATGCCCAAGCCCTTTTTGCTTTAGTTTACTTTTTAGATAGAGTCTCACATTGTTGACTGGGGTCAACATGAGACCTTGATACTCCTATCTCTCCCTCTCATGTAGCTGGGATTACAGGAGCATACCACTACATCTAGTCTTACAATCTCTCATTCTATTTTGTTTTTGTTTTGTTTTGTTGGTTGTGGGGCTTGAACCCTGGGCCTGGGCACTGTCCCTCAGCTCTTCAGCTCAAGGTGAGCACTTTACCACTTGAGCCACAGTGCCACTACTGGTTTTCTGGTGGTTTATTGGAGATAAGAATCTCATGGACTTTTCCTGCCTGGTCTAGTTTTGAACCATGATCCTCAGATCTCAGCCTCCTGAGTAGCTAGGATTACAGGCGTGAGCCACCAGCACCTGGCTCAATCTCTCTTTCTTATAGTCAGAACACTATAAGAATAAGCTACAGGGAAGAAATAAACTAATCATATTATTCAACTATGGGTACTGTATTTCTTAATCAAATGTCCAATGTAGAAGACACAGGTACACCACATAAATGTGGCAGAATAAATGTTACCTTATCTGATTTAACATAGCATGTTGTTCAAGTGAGATATAGCCTTTAATGAATAAAACATCTTTAAGCCTACCTAAATCCCTAATTCCATTCTGATAGCAAACAAAAAAAACTTCAATTATCATGAAAATCTACAGAAAATGTTAGAAAAAGCTCAAAGTAGCCAGGAATCATCTTTATTCTATCTTTAGTTTTAAAAATGAGAAAACAGATCTCCATGAAACTATACATATCTGTCATATAATTTTAATAAATATTCATTGACTTACCTTTTTAGATATACCAACTAATTGAATTAATTCCATTTTGTAGAAACCAATTTTATTTATTTTTCCATGCCAATCCTCAGGCTTGAACTTGGGGCTTGAGTGCTATTCCTGAGCTTCTCTTGTTCAAGGTTAGAGCTCTACCACTTGAATCACAACTCTACTTCCAGCTTTTTGTGGTTTGTTGGAGATGAGAGTCTAATGGACTTTCCTGCCAAAGCTGACTTTGAACTTCAATCTTCAGATCTCAGCCTGCTGAGTAGCTCGAATTACAGGTGTGAACTACCAGCACCCAACCGAAACTTTTTTAAAAAAATGATTATTATTCAGGACAATTCCCTAGTATATCATTATCATAATGGCAAGAGGGTGTGTTGTTGCATGCTCTGTGCCAGAATTACAACATTATGTCACGGTAACAAAATTTTAGATTCACACATTTAAGGGATAGCCAGTAACAAAGACATGTACAATGTTTATAAATATTTCATTTAAGGCTTACTCTTCATTAAGCGGTCAGTATGAGGTGAATTTGGTGGTATATGATCATACATCATATCTCAGACAATAGTAACTTGGGGCTTGGGTTTGGGGTCATTACTGATTGATGAGGTGAGTGAGGTTAACATGGGCTACCAGATAGCTCATATGCACAGGCAGCAAGAAGCAGGGACAAGTGCCAATGCAAGTCCCCCTAACTGAAGAACCCTGATTTCTGCCTCTTTTTTTCCTTTAAGGACAATACAAGTTCTGAGTTAGAGAAATGGAAAAAAAGATAAACATATATACAATACACATGGTACCAAAATTAAATGCAGTGACAGGGGATTAAACCATAGGGGGGAAAACAAAAGAAAAAGGAAATCACATAGTCCACTGAGAACAACAAAGAAAAACATCTTATGTGCATGTCGTAGAGTTCATTTCACTTAGCATCATCTTCTATGGTCGTGCATACATAGGAAGGGAAGGGGAACAAAAAAATGGTGAGACAAAGGACAAAGAGGGAACCCATACAACAGTGATACTCACAAAGCAGTATGCTGGAAATGATCTGTACAACTTGGAGGTGGGGGTTGGGTGAGGGAGTGAAAGGGAGAAAACTAAGTGGAGTAACAAGGCAGATAAGAAATGGAATCACTACCTTGCTTGTGAAATTGTAACCCTTCTGTACATTACCCTGACAATAATTTTTTAAAAGAATGAAATGGAAAGAAAGTATGTGAAAATGTCACGAAATGGTGGGAGAGAGGGGAGCTAGTGAGAATCTTTGCTTTTCTCTTCTCAAAAGTATTATATTAAGAAAGTATTAGAGGGGCTGGGAAGGTGGCTCAGTGGTAGAGCGCTTGCCTTGTATGCATGAGGCCCTGGGTTCGATTCCTCAGCACCACATAAGCAGAAAAAAAAGCCGGAAGTGGTGCTGTGGCTCAAGTGGTAGAACGCTAGCTTTGAGCTAAAGAGCTGAGGGATAGCACCTAGGCCCAGAGTTCAGGCCCCATGAATGGACCCAAAACAAACACACACACACACACACACAAGAAAGTATTAGATATTTTCAGTCCACTTAAATCAACTTGAAATGCTATTTGCTAAAAAGATAATAATTCATTAGACTTTAAATATCAAAACCCATAGCAAGGGTAAATTATTGTTTTTTATTTAAATACTTTTTTATTGTAAAAATACTGTATAGAAGGGTTACAGTTACATGATTAAGATGAGTACATTTCCTATGGAGGATTGTTGTCTCCTCCTTTGTTTTTACCCTATCATCTCTTCCCTCCCACCTCCACAACTACACTCCCCCCCACCCCTAAATTGTAAAATTTGTTTTTCAACATGGTGTCTTGTACATCTCATTGTTACAATGGGTCAACCTGTATCCCTATTTTTCCCTTCTCCTCCCACATAGAGAAGTGTATATACAAAATGCAGGGCACTGGGCTGGGAAGGTGGCTCAGTGGAAGAGCGCTTGCCTTGCATGGCTGAGGCCTTGGGTTCAATTCCTCAGTACCACATAAGCAAAAAGAAAAAAGCCGGAAGTGGCGCTGTGGCTCAAGTGGTAGAACGCAAGCCTTGAGCTGAAGAGCTGAGGGACAGCACCCAGGCCCAAAATGCAGGGCACTGACATCAAATACAGTGAGAAAAGGGGTTATACCGTGAGGGAAGAACATGCAAAGAAACAAAAAATCACATGGCCCGGGTGTCGGTGGCTCAAGCCTGTAATCCTAGCTACTCAGGAGGCTGAGATCTGAGGATCACAGTTCAAAGCCAGCCTGGACAGGAAAGTTAGTGAGACTCTTATCTCTAATAAACCACTAGAAAACTGGAAGTGCAGCTGTGGCTTAAATGGTAGAGTGCTCGCCTTGAGCTGAAGAGCATAGGGGCAGCGCCCAGGTCCAGAGTTCAAGCTCCGCGAACCACCAAAAAAAAAAAAAAATCACATGGTACATTATAAATAGGTTAGAAACAATAGCAAGAAAGAAAAAAAACACTTGTGTCCTTAGCTTGGGGTTCATTTCGCTTAACATCATCTTATCTGGTCATAGGTACATAGCTTTTGACCTTTTCTGCTTGTCCCAGACACATACTAGTTATTGCAAATAAGGGAAACCATGGGACCTATGTTTCTTTGGGCCTGGCTCACTTCACTTAATATAATTTTTTCCAAGTCTTTCCATTTCCTAACAAATGGGGCAATGTCATTCTTTATGATGGAGTCATAGAATCCCCGTTTTCTTGATCCATTCATCTACTGAGGGGCATCTGGGTTGGTTCCATATCTTAGCTATGGTAAATAATGCTGCAATAAACATAGTTGTGCTGGTAGCTTTAGTATGGCCTTGTTTGTGATCATTTGGGTAAATGCCCAAAAGTGGGATTACTGGCTCATAGTGGAGCTCTATATGGAGTTTTTTGAGGAATCTCCATACTGCTTTCCAAAGTGGTTGAGCAAGTTTACATGAACCCCAAGTTAACAAGTTTATGTTAACCCCAAGATAGGGACACAAGTGGTTTTTTCTTTCTTGCTATTGTTTCTAACGTATTTATAATGTACCATGTGATTTTTTTTGTTCTTTGTATGTTCTTCCCCCACACGGTATGTTTTCACTGTATTTGATGTCGGTGCCCTGCATCTTGTATATACACTTCTCTAGCTTGAGGAAGGGAAGGGAAACAACAAAATGCTTAAATAGAGATACAGGTAGACCCATTGTAACAATGAGATGTGTAAGACACTATGTTGAAAAACGAACTTTACAATTTAGGTGGGGATGGGGGCGAGGGGGAGAGGGAGAGAGTGTAGTTGTAGAGGTGGGAGGGAAGGGAGAGGAGGGGAAAAACAAAGGAGGAGGTAACAGTGCTTGATAGGAAATGTACTCATTACCTTGCTCATGTAACTGTAACCCCCTGTACAGTATTTTTACAATAAAAACATATTTAAAATTTTTTCTCAAAGTACCTCTTTAAAAATTCCTCAACTATACCTTTCCTTTAAAAAATGTGTTAAATTCTTTATACATTAAATAGTGGAAACTAATTATTACCTGTTTTAGCTTGAATTTCTTTGACTAATTATGGACTTTACCTCTCTGTTATATTTAATGGTATTCATTGCTTTGTAAACATTATTTCTTTGCCTTTCCTATATTTTCTGTTCTTTAAAAATATTTTAATTGATAAGTAATATTTGTACATGTTTGTGTGGCACAATATGACTATGTGATATAGGCATACAATGCATAATAATCAAATCAGGGTAAATAACATTTTCATCTCCTCATTATGAGGAGAACCTGCAGACTCTTCTTTCCAATTATTTGGAAATACATAATTGACTATTAGCAACAATATAGGTATCCTACTTGGCCAGGGAACACCATGGTGAGTTCCCTGTATATTCTGACTGTATATTTAGTAACCTTTATCTAACCTCTCTTGACTCTTCTCCAGTCCGTAGTGATTACTATTACACTATCTTTTTTTTGTTTCCAGTCCTGGAGCTTTAACTCAGGACCTGGGTACTATACCTGCACTTCCTTTGCTCAATGCTAGCACTCTACCACTTGAGCCACAGCGCCACTACCGGCTTTTTCTGTTTATGTGGTACTAAGGAATTGAACCCAGGATTTCATGCATGCTAGGCAATTGCTCTACCACTAAGCCACATTCCCAGCCCCATTTCCTATGATTGTTGTTTTTATTCTCTTCCACGAATGAATGAGAACATGAAACAAGGGCCTTTCTGTACCTGGCTTATTCCACTTAACATGATGTCTTCCAGTTCCAATCCACATTGATTTAAATGGCAGAATTTTATTCTTTTTATGGACAATAGCATTATACAACTGATACATATTGGTATACATTACCAATTGTACAATTCTTTTGGGGTGTTTTACCTATTTTTCTCTATTGGCTTGTAAGAACTCTTCTAATAATGGTGTAAACCCTCATTTTTAATTTTTTTTTTTTTTTGCGAGTCCTGGGGCTTGAACTCAGGACCTGGGCACTCTCCCTGAGCTTCTTTTGTTCAAAGCTAGCACTCTACCACTAAGCCACATTCCCAACCCATCATTTTGACATGTATATTGCCATCTCCCCTGCTCAAGTTTCTTCTTTGGCTTTTAAATTTGTTTATGGTACATCTCACACAGAAAGGTCTATATTTTTAATAGTAAAAAACAATTCTATCCTTTCATAAATTCTGCTTTTACTTGCATGCTGGACTTCTGGCAGATTTTTTGCTGATGTTTTAAGTCTACATTACATGTTAATTTGCATAATTGTCTTATCTCAGATAAGGGGTGAGGGCCCAAGGTCTCCAAAAAAAACAAAAAACAAAAAACAAAAACCACTGGTCACTCTCTTCCATCTGGGATTCTTGTCTGCCCTACCCTAAGAAAAGTACTTTTACTTTTCTCAGAAATGCCCCAGGCCACTATTGATCTCAGTGTTATCTTTTAGTGGAATCAGAAACCTTTGCATTCGGTAGAAGCCTGCAGCCTTGAGGTCATTTTCAGATTGAAAGAAAGGCAGGAAATTAGTTTAACAGGCTGGGTCACTCTTTGTGAAGATTAGAGAGTAAGTCCACACATCTTTTTTTTCTAAGAGATGAGGTTGCCTTAGAGAAACGATAATGCCTAAAATGAAAGGCCTCTTTTGCTTCTCCTGTGGGTCCTCAATGCATCTTAATCCTAATTAAAGAAGTCCAAGGGTGCCTTTCCAGAGGACTCAATTATAACCGCAGCAATATGTGACTGAAGGTTACCATCGCCGCTGTTGAGACTTTTGGCACGAAAAGTTCACTTCAGATATCTCTCTACTAAGCACAGGTTGAAAAATACGTTTTCTAAATTTGGGTGCTTGGGAGACCTGTAGTGGTTTTTGCTTGTTTGTTTTTTGGGGGGTCTGGTCGTGGGGCCTGAACTCTGGGCCTGGGTGCTGTCCCTCAGTTCTTCAGCTCAGGGCTAGCACTCTAACCACTTAAGCCACAGCGCCACTTCCAGCTTTTTTCTTTTTTGCTTATGTGGTGCTGGGGAATCGAACCCAGGGCCTCAGGCATGCAAGGCAAGCGCTCTACCACTGAGCCACCTTCCCAGCCCCCTGTAGTGTTTTTTTTATGTCAAAGGGACTTTTTTTTTTCAATCCCAGGAGTCTCCATATATAAAGCTGAAAAAAGCCTCAGATATATCTATCTGTATATAGATCTATCTATCTATTTATCTATCTGTCTGTCTGTCTATCTACCTATTGGTGTGATCTTGGGGCTTGTACTCAGCGCCTTTTATTTAGCTTTTCTACTCAAAGCTGGTGCTCTACCACTTGAACTCGCACCTCAACTTCTACTTTTTGCTGATTAATTGGAGATATGAGATTTTCAGGTTTGTTTTCTTGGGCTGGCTTTGAACCTTGATCCTCAGATCTCAGCCTCCTGAATAGCTAGGATTACAGGTGTGAGCCACTGGTTCCTAGAGATTACATGTTTTTAAACTCTGATATTGTATGATTGTTTTTGAGTTGAGTGTCCTGGTTGTATCTCTGATAGCATGATAGTTTTAGATCTTGGTCTGAGCAGTGGAACTTGGATTATTCTTGACTGGGAGGAGTTAGAGATGGAACTGAGCACTTCCTGGTAACCTGTTGATGGTCCATGAAGATATGCATAATGGGTCAAGTGGTGAAAGGTTATGGGAGACAAGCACAGGTGTTATCAACATCTGTGTGCTAATTAGCACACACCACAGGAAGATCAGCAGCAGGAAAACTGGAGACCTAGTGTTTCAGTGTTACTTTGGCATCAAAATAGGAATTTTTAAGACAACTATCTTGTTTTCCTCTTACAAGCTTCACATACAGTTTTGCACCTGAAGTAAATGTAGTGAAGACCAATGCAAAACATAAAACAAAACAAAAAAAAACAAATAAACAACCTCTCATGTCACTGAAATCTGACGGGAATTTCACATCCTATTTTAGCTGATAATTTCCTATTCTCACTTTCATTCCAATCCAATTCTTGATAGCTGGCAATAATAAGTGTTAGGCTCATACGCGTCGTGAATTCAGGTAAAGAGAAAGTGAGGGGCATCATGCTCGGGGTTCTGCTTCTACCTTAGCGGCTCCATGTAATAGCAGGTTAAGAAAAGGGAGAAAGGTGGAGAGAATGGCTCTGGGAAGTGGTCAGGAGCAGGAGACCAGAGTGGGTGCTGCTATCTTTTCTGAGAAGAAATGCACAGGGGATGTTTTATTCTTCATTGAGGCATTAGTCCCTAAACACTTCATCTTCAGCAAAAAGGTGAACATGGGACCTGGCCTCCATGACTGATGGCTCCCATCAGATAGGCTCCTGTTGTATGGATGACACCTTTGTCTGGAGGCCACCTGTGCTCCCCTGGCCATTCCTAATTTCTAAGCTGGAGATTGAATCCAGGGCCTCACATGCGCTATGCAAGTGCTCTAGCACCGAGCCATATCTTCAGCTCTCCGCTACAACTCTCAAACTAAAATGATGATAGAAAACTGTCCCAAGTATATGCTGATGCCCTAGTGGGTTAGGACAGTTACCAGGAAATAGATTTATTGCTAAATCAGCGTGTGTGTATGTGTGTGTGTGTGTGTGTGTGTGTGTGTGTGTGTGTGTGTGTGAGTCTTGGAGCTTGAGCTCAGGGCTTGAACTTTTGTGCTCAATGCTGGTGCTCTACCAGTTGAGCCAGCTCCACTTCCAGTTTTTTGGTGGTTAATTTGAGATAAAAGTCTCATGGACTGGGCTGGGAAGGTGGTTCAGTGGTAGAGCGCTTGCCTTGAATGCCTGAGGCCCTGGGTTCAATTCCTCAGCACCACATAAGCAAAAAGAAAAAAGCCGGAAGTGGCGCTGTGGCTCAAGTGGTAGAGTGCTAGCCTTGAGCTGAAGAGCTGAGGGACAGTGCCCAGGCCAAGAGTTCAGGCCCCACGACCGGACCCAAAAAAAAAAAAAAAGTCTCATGGACTTTCCTGCCTGGGCTGGCTTTGAACCACAATTCTCAGATCTTAGCTTCCTGAGTAGTGAGGATTGCAGGCATGAGCCACCAGTGCCTGACACTCTATCAGTTTTTATCTCAAGGTTGGGAGGCATAAGAAAATGGAGGGCCACTCCAATTGTTCCCTTAAAATAGGGCCTGGGGTCTAGATTACTATGTTCAATTATTATGAATTTAAAACATGAAAAGCTGAGTTTATAAGAAATTGAGAGGCCTTGCTTAAATAAAAAAGAAAAGGATGTCATTTTATTTTGGTGATATTATTTACATTTTTTAAATTTTTTTAATTTTTTTTTTTTTTTGGTCAGGTTGTGGGGCTTGAACTCTGGGCCTGGGCTCTGTCCCTCAGCTCTTCAGCTCAAGGCCAGCACTCTACTGCTTGAGCCACAGCGCCACTTCCGGTTTTCTAGTGGTTTATTGGAGCTAAGAGTCTCATGGACTTTCCTGCCCGGGCTGGCTTTGAACTGCAATCCTCAAATCTCAGCCTCCTGAGTAGCTAGGATTACAGGCATGAGCCACTGGCACCCGGCTTCAATTTTTTTTTTTTATTGTGATTAAGTAGTTACATAATTTCCCGAATTTCACAGTATTGTGGGATAGTGATGCTTAGTTAAAGTCACAAACACATTCTAACTTTCATGGGGCAAATTGTCTATCGTGGTCTATAACATTTATGAGTTCTATGAGCTTTGCGATAGTTATTTCGTCCACATTGGGTGATATGTACATTTCTTTTCTTTTGCATAGCATCAGCTGTTCCCTCTTTCCCACTTGTTCCCTCCCTCCCATCGCTGCCATTGAGTTGCTTAGTTCATTTTGGTCAATGTCCAATGTAGCTGATGGGTCCCGCTGTTATATGTTTTTCCCTGATTCCCTCTAGTTCTGTGTCGTCTTCCTGGTTCCCCTCTGGTGTACACATATGTACCATATATGTGATCAGCAGCATGGGGTTATTTAGCAGTGATTCGAACAGATGAGTGGAAGTCCTTTGTTTCTTAAGTCCTGTTAATTTTGTTGTATCACCTAACATTTTGGATTTAACATCCACTTATCAGGGAGACCATGTGCCATTTGTCTCTTCATTCTTGGCTTACCTCGCTCAACATGATTTCTTCTAGTTCCATCCACTTCCCTGCAAATGCCATTATTTTGTCCTTTCTAATGGCTGCATAATATTCCATTGTGTATAGATACCACAATTTTTGGATCCAGTCTCTGTGGTGGGGCATCTGGGTTGTTTCCATATCCTAGCTATTGTGAACAGTGCTGCAATAAACATGGAGGTGCACGTGTCCTTGTATACTGGTTCCTGTTGTTCAGGATAGATGCCTAGAAGTGGTATAACTGGGTCATAAGGGGGTCAATATTTAGCTTTCTGAAGACCCTCCAGACTGCTTTCCGAAGTGGTTTTATAAGTGTACACTCCCACCAGCAGTGTAATAGGGTTCCTCTTTCTCCACATCCCCTCCAGCGTTTGTCATTGGCTGACTTGAGGATGTGGGACATTCTGACTGGGATAAGGTAGTATTTCAGGGTTGTCTTTATTTGCATTTCCTTCACAACCAGGGATGGTGAATATTTCCTCATGTGTTTCTTTGCCATTTTTATCTCTTCTGAGCAGTCTCTTTTTTTTAATTTAATTTTATTTTATTTATGAACATACTGTACAGAGGGGTTACAATTGCATGGGCAGGATAATGCGTACATTTCTTACCAAGCATTGCAGCCTCCTC
>NW_012267406.1:1837117-1837819 GCF_000151885.1 Dipodomys ordii
AAACTGCTTTCTATGCGAGAGCTTGTTCAGATTCCAGCTTCTCCTCCGCCATCTTGTCGCCTCCCCTGAGAAGTCTCTTTTTAGTGATATTTATATTTTGTTAAAAGGTGGAGAAATGTTTTTCTAATCAGGTACCAGTCAAACTACCTGCAGAAATGTAGTGCAAAAAAACTCAGGTTCAATTATTCAACAAATATTTACACAGCACAAACTAGAAGCCAGACATTGTTGAGGATGTACAGAATATTATTAGTGAATCAAACTGACAATGATTACTGCCTTAAATTGTGATCCTCCACATCCTAACCTTCTGAGAAGCTAGATTTACAGGCATGAGCCACTGGCTCCTACTTCCATCAGATGATGTTTAAATTAAAAAAAAAACAAATATGTGAAATGACAGACATGTTAATTAACTTGATTTAATCATAACATAATGTATACATATTACAATATATGAATATCCATAGATCATATTGTAAACCATCTTTGTGTACAAATATTTATTTGCAATTAAAAATAAGTAAACTTACAGAAAATGAACTTAAAAATTCTTCCAAAACAATACTAACCGAAAATATAAAGAATATAGATTTTATTTTACTTTTGAGGGAGCAAGGCAGTTTTAATTTATATTTTTTCTGTTTTTCTTGGTTATACACCAAATTGTTACATACATATATATATATATATATATATATA
>NW_012267406.1:1845211-1849875 GCF_000151885.1 Dipodomys ordii
TTGAATTTGTAGATAGCCTTGGGAAGTACTGCCATTTTCATGATGTTGATCCTTCCAATCCAGGAGCATGGGAGGTTTTGCCACTTTCTAAGTTCTGTTTTGATTTCTTTTTTCAGGTTTTTAAACTTTTCATCATAGAGGTCCTTCACTTCTTTGGTTAAGTTAATTCCTAGGTATTATATTTTTTGTGGGGCTATTATGAATGGAATTGCTTTCCTGATTTCAGCCATGCTTTTCTCATTGTTGGCATACAGAAAAGCCATTGTTTTTTGAGGATTAATTTTATACCCTGCTACTTTGCCAAAGTTTTTAATCAGCTTGAGTAATTTGGGAGTGGAGTCCGTGGGATTCTTTAAATACAAGATCCTGTCATCTGCAAAGAGGGAGAGTTTTACTTCATCTCTCCCTATTTGGATCCCTTTTATGTTTGCATCTTGTCTTATTTCTGTATCTAGGCATTCTAATACTACATTGAAGAGCAGTGGGAAGAGTGGACATCCTTATCTCGTTCCTAAGAGGAAATGGCTTTAGTTTTTCACCATTAAGTATAATGCTGGCTGTAGGTTTGTCATATACAGCCTTTATTGTATTGAGGAATATTCCATGGATTCCTAATTTTTCCAGAACCTTCATCATAAAGGGGTGTTGGATCTTGTCAAATGCTTTTTCTGCGTCTATTGAGATAACCATGTGGTTCTTATCCTTGCTCTTGTTGATGTGATGACCAAAGTGTTATTTTTTTATCCATCCTAAATGTTATGTTTATGTACTTGAGTTTGATGGAATTAACAAGGAAAAATAGTGCAGAATATTTTGTAATACCTTATGATAATAATTAAAGCTATATATACATTACTAGTTTATGACAATAATTCTATGAAATGAGCTGTGCTATTCTATGGCTATTTAGGCCACATTATTAATATGTAAAACATGTGTTTCAAAGTAGCAAATTTCCAAGTTTTCTGTGTATCTGATCATTTGATATTTACTAGAACTTCAGTACTAGCCTTCTAGCTAATGGAGGCTGGATAAATCTCATTCTTTGGCAATCAGTTCCACATTTAGGATGGTGAGATACTGATATGGGTGTGTTTGTAGAGAGAGAGTCTGTCAGGTATTGGGAAGAGCAATTAGACTATCACATATATGATATACCTCGATATTTTTAATAACCTCAGATAGTTTCCACATTTGTAATTCAGAGCCATACATTGATGAAAAGTTATTATGATGATGATATTATATTGTAGAATGTATTAATACATACTATTATATGTACATTTTATGTTAATTATCGAACCATACATGTACATATACAGTTACTATAAGTGGCAACAGATACGCCATCTGGAAGGTATCTAAATAGGATCGATTGTGTAAAGAACTCAGAACAAAAGCTTTGCAGGGCCATAGCCTCGCTCTAGACGTCAGCCTTCTGATGGGCTTCTGCTTGATTGACATTTGTGTTCTCCTTGATATCTCAGACTTTCCCAGAGGCCATATTTAGAATCTGATTGTCAGAACTGAAACTGTGCTCTTTAAAATTAAAAAAAAAAAATCGTCACTAGTTCCCTCTTGCCCAGAGGACAGGCGGTCCTGGGACAGAGGGAAGGAGGAGGAAAAGAAAACTGTCCCGGGTCCCTGCAGGTCAGTGGTTGGGAGATTCCATGAAGTGTAGGAAGCTGAGGTGGACGGCATAGGGCGGAGACCATCTCAGGTCCTAAGGAGCCATCTGCTTTGTAAGACATACGTCCCGCCCGCAGCCCATTACGATGCTTCGAAGCGGTGAGTAGCAGGTATTTAGGCAAGAGTCCAGAAATGAGGAGATTAAGCCCTCAATCCGGAAAGGGACTTGCGGCCTGGGTGTGGGCCCCCAGTCCACCAGGCCAGTGCCGTGGGGAGAGGCTGGAGATGAGGTTGGGGATGCAGGGTGACACGTGGGAGAGTGGGGAGAGGGGTGGGAAGCCTTTGACAGTCAGACCTTCGAATTAGGAAAGAGTTTCGTTCTCTGGGGACGGGTCGGTCCGCCAAGTACAGAGTCGTGTGGCTGCTTCCCCGAGCTTCTGTCTGTGGCGGTGTTTTCCTGACCATGGCTCTGCGTAAAGTGGGTCCGAGCCTCTGTCAGGTGGCCAGTTTTCCCGTAGGTTGCCATACAACGCCAAGCAAGAGAAGGGAAGAAGATTAACCACAATCAGTGAAGGTCGATTTGAGGGTAAGACCATCTGGGGGCCCTAGGAAGGGCCGGAGTGGAAGTGAGTGAAAACCAGAGACAGTAATCTAGACTCAGGTCTGAGCCTCAGTGTGTTTCTGGCACTACCCGGACTGGCGAAATGGTGTGTGGTGTGTGTGTGTGTGTGTGTGTGTGTGTGCGATGTGTGTGTGGTGTGTGTGTGGTGTGTGTGTGGTGTGTATGTGTGCGCTGTGTGTGTGGTGTGTGTGTGTGTGGTGTGTGTGTGTGTGCGCGATGTGTGTGTGTTATGTGTGTGTGGTGTGTGTTATGTGTGTGTGGTGTGTGTGTGTTATGTGTGTGTGTGGTGTGTGTGTGTGCGATGTGTGTGTGGTGTGTGTGTGGTGTGTGTGTGTGTGCGATGTGTGTGTGGTGTGTGTGTGTGTGTGCGATGTGTGTGTGGTGTGTGTGTGTTATGTGTGTGTGGTGTGTGTGTGTTATGTGTGTGTGTGTATGTGGTGTGTGTGTGTTATGTGTGTGTGGTGTGTGTGGTGTGTGTGTGTGCGATGTATGTGTGGTGTGTGTGTTATGTGTGTGGTGTGTGTGTGGTGTGTGTGTGTGCGATGTGTGTGTGGTGTGTGTGTTATGTGTGTGGTGTGTGTGTGTGTGTATGTGTGTGCTGTGTGTGTGTGTGTGTGAGCGCGTGTGAGGGAGTAGGGTGGGAAAGATGATGGAATGACAGCAGAGAAACCTACCGGATACTTTGTTCATACTCCTCTTCTCTCAACAGCACTTGGTCCCCATATTTTCCATCTGTCATCCGGTAGGTCTTCAGTAGCAGGTGGCACCGACTGAAGTTTCACAGGATCAGCAGAGGTTAGTGGGGCATGGGGGCTGCCTGGAGTGGGAGAGGGGTTAGAAATCGTCCATAGTTTGGACTGGGTCGCCTAATCCTACTTTATTTTCCTTCTGGACCGCCATTTGAGGGATGAAGGGGGGTGGGAAGAGGAGGTTTGTGCTTGTTTTGGATGGTATTGAGATAAAAAACCAGAAAAAAACCCAAAACAAAACAGCAGTCAAAAAAATCTGGCCGACTGCCTTGGGGAATTAGGACAGCAGCAAAAACACAGTCAACACATCAAGTGTTCTGATCTCTGGCTCTGGTCTCTGCAGATTAGAAAGGTTGTTGGGGGCTGGGAAGGTGGCTCAGTGGTAGAGTGCTTGCCTTGCATGCCTGAGGCCCTGGGTTCGATTCCTCAGCACCACATAAGCAAAAAGAAAAAAGCCAGAGGTGGCGCTGTGGGTCAAGTGGTAGAGCGCTAGCCTTGAGCTGAAGAGCTGAGGGACAGCGCCCAGGCCCAGAGTTCAGGCCCCATGACTGGACCTCCCCCCCAAAAAAAGAAAGATTGTTGGGCTCTCTCCAGGAGGTTTGTGCAAGGGTCTACTTCTTAGGGACATCTGAAGTTGAGGTGACTGAGAACTCAAAAGGATCTGAGAGTGTTGGAAAGGGAGTGGGATGTCAACAATCTGTATTTCCCATCTGACGTTCAATTACCATTTTCCTGTGTTCTGTGCATCTCTGGATGGAGCATTACAAAGAGAAAAGAAATTCAAACTCTATTTCCTTCCTTTATTTCTAGGTCCATTTCCAGAATCAGTATTGTGACCTTGAAGTGGCTGAAGAACATCCCTCTTCTCAAGCCTGCACTCAGGCCCACAACCCCTTCCCTCACTCAGAGTGACTACTCTGTTTCTTGGTCCCTGCTGTGGCCACAGACAATTGCAAGGGTTATGCCAGGAAAGTAGGCTGGGTGACTGCAGGCCTAGTGATTGGAGCTGGAGCCTGCTACTGCATCTATAGACTGACTCGGGGAAGAAAACAAAGCAAGGAGAAAATGTCTGAGGGTGGCTTTGGGGATGTGGATGATGCTGGGGACTGTTCCAGGGCCAGGTATAACAAGGATGATGACAACAATGAGAGCAAGAGCATGGGGTGGTACTCTCCTTGGGCCCAGATTGGGACTGAGGCTGGGACAAGAGCTAGAGCCCGAGCAAGGGCCAGGGCTAACAGAGCTTGAAGAGCTGTCCAGAAACGGGCTTCCCCTAATTCTGATGAAACTGTTCTGTCCCCTCAAGAGCTACAGAAAGTACTTTGTTTGGAATATACCTGGAACTCAAAAAATTAAATCCCTCAACAACAAATCCTCAAAGAAACAATTGCCCAATAAATAAGTGGGTGAAAGACTTAAAGAAAACCTTCTCTGAAGAGGAAAGAAGGATGGCCAATAGGCACATGAAGAAATACTCAACCTCCCTAGCCATAAAAGAAATACAAATGAAAACAATACTGAGATACCACCTCGCCCCAGTTAGAATGGCTATAAAGAAGAACTCTAATAACAACAGCTGCTGGAGGGGATGTGGACAGAAGGGAACCTTACTGCATTGTTGGTGGGAGTGTAAACTTGTTCAACCATTTTGGAAAGCAGTATGG
>NW_012267406.1:1850305-1852065 GCF_000151885.1 Dipodomys ordii
GTTGCTTTGTATGTGCCTCCCCCAGGGTATAAGCCCTGCTTTCACTGTATTTGATGTTGGTATAATTTGTGGAGGGGAAGGGGAAAAACAAATTGTTTAAATAGGGCTACAGGTGGACCCATTGCAACAATGAGATGTACAAGTTGTTACGTCGAAAAACGAACTTTACAACTTTGGCAAGGTGGGGGTTGGGGTGGTGGTAGGGAGGTGTGGGGGGTGGGGGGGAGGAGAGAGTGAAGGGATGGTATGGGGAAACAAAGGAGGAGGCAACAATGCTTGATAAGAAATGTATTCATTATCTTGCCCATGTAATTGTAGCCCCTCTGTATGGTATTTTCACAATAATAATAATAATAAAGAAAGTACTTTGTTTGGTTGAGATGTCTGGAAAACCTTATATTCTTGAAGCAGCTTTAATTGCTCTTGATAACAATGCTTCTTATGCATTTGACAGACATATTATTGATGATTTGGGTGGTCTCCCAATAGTAGCAAAGATTCTTAATACTTGGGATCCCATTGCTAAGGGAAAGGCTTTAATCATCCTAAATAACTTGAGTGTAAATACAGAAAATCAATGCAGGCTTAAGATATACATGAATCAAATCTGTGATGACACAATCATCTCTCTTGAACTCTGTGAAGTTGGCTGGACTCAGATTGCTTACAAATATGACTGTGACTAATGAGTATCAGCACATACTTGCTAATTCCATTTCAGACTTTTTTCGCTTAATTTTAGCAGGAAATGAAGAAACTAAACTTCAGGTTTTGAAACTTATTTTGAATTTGGCTGAAAATCCAGCCATGACTAGAGAACTGCTCAGGGCCCGAGGGTTCCCTCTTTAATAAGAAAGAGAACAAAGAGGTTATTCTTAAACTTCTGATCATTTTTGAGAACATAAATGACAAGTTTAAATGGGAAGAAAATGAACCTACTCAGAACCAGTTTGGTGAAGGTTTACTGTTTGTCTTTTTGAAAGAATTTCAAGTGTGTGCAGATAAAGTTCTTGGAATAGAAAGTCACCATGATTTTTTGGTGAAAGTAAAAATTGGAAAATTCATGGCCAAACTGGCTGAGCATATGTTCCCAAAGAATCAGGAATAACTTCTTGACTTTGTAGTTTAGAAGTAACTTACATACATTGTAAACTGTTCCTTTTCTCCACCTTATTTATATGGCAAAGGAATCTTTCAGCTGCCAGTTTTGACTAATGAATACCATACTGTATCATCATCTCTGATATTTAACCTAGTTGGTCTTCAGGTTTAAGCTGGGTGAATGAATATCACTACTTGTTCTGAAAACATGTTTGTTGCTTTTTATCTCACTGCCTAGATTGCAATATTTTTACTATTTCCTCTGCATAAGTGACAGTGAACCAACTCATCATAAGTAAGCTCCTTTTTGACCTTTGCAGTGTTTAATTTGTGCATCAATAGACTTTTGTGTTAATGCCAGAAAGGGAAAAAAATGAATAGAGAAACTATCCTTTGGATTACAAACTAGTTGGAGAGATAAGAAATAAATAAACCAAAAACAAACTGAGAATATATAAAATTCTGGGTCTCTATTAAGAAAATTAAAATTCTGGGTCTCTATTAAGAAAATTTCAGCCTGTGCCAAGGAGACCTAGGGTTTCTCCTATTCCATCCTGTAATGTTTTCAGTGTCTGCTTTGACTCCGAGGTCTTTGATCCATTTGGAGTTGATTCTGGTACAGGGTGATATATAAGGATCTAGCTTTACAGACACTCTGA
>NW_012267406.1:1853745-1895431 GCF_000151885.1 Dipodomys ordii
TGTATGTCCCTCCCCCACAGTATAACCCCTGCTTTCACTATATTTGATGTCAGTATAACTTGTGGAGGAGATGGGGAAAAACAAGTCATTTAAGGTTACAGGTGGACCTGTTGCAACAATGAGAAGTACAAGTTGTCATGTCCAAAATGAGCTTTACAATGTAGGTGTGGGGAGGGGGGGAGGGGAAGGATTGGGATTGGGGGGGAGGAGGAGGGAGGCTGGGAAGGGATGTGAATGGTAAACAAAGAAGGAGGCTGCAATGCTTGGTAAGAAATACCTGGGCATTATCCTGCCCATGTATTTGTAACCCCTCTGTACAGTATGTTCACAAATAAAATAAACTAAAATTTAAAAAAAATCCTAATTAAGGTTTTACATAAAAAAGGGCAGGGGAGGAGGGCAGAAAACAAACTTTTTTTTTTCATGATAACAAGAAAGAACCATTTTATATGTAAAATTCTGAGAAGATAAAATGAAGCATAAAAGGGGGCTGGGAAGGTGGCTCAGTGGTAGAGCACTTGCCTTGCATGCCTGAGGCCCTGGGTTCAATTCCTCAGCACCACATAAGCAAAAAGAAAAAAGCCGGAAGTGGTGTTGTGGCTCAAGTGGTAGAGTGCTAGCCTTGAGCTGAAGAGCTGAGGGACAGCGCCCAGGCCCAGAGTTCAGGCCCCACGACCGGACCCCCCCAAAAAAAATGAAGCATAAAAGTAGTGTGATTTTTTTCTGGTGCTTGGGAATAGGGAAGGGTTGGGGGTGGGGGGAATTCTCCTAGAATGGTGCAGAGTCCTGTCCTGTCTGTGGGTTCACTTTCTGCTGTCTGTCACCTCTACCAACTTGAAAATTGTCACAGAAAATTTCAGAAAGCAACTGTAAGCTTTAAATAACTTTTTTTTCAATTTCTTTTTTTTAATTTAATTTTAATTTTATTTGTGAACATACTGTACAGAGGGGTTACAATTGCATGGGCAGGATAATGTGTACATTTCTTACCAAGCATTGCAACCTCCTCCTTTGTTTACCCTTCACATCACTTCCCAGCCTCCCCCCTCCCCCCAATCCCAATCCTTCTCCTTCCCCCCTTTCCCCCCACCTACATTGTAAAGCTCATTTTGGACATGACAACTTGTACTTCTCCTTGTTGCAACAGGTCCACCTGTACCCTTAAACAACTGGTTTTTCCCCATCTCCTCCACAAGTTATACTGACATCAAATATAGTGAAAGCAGGGGTTATAGCCGAGTCTTGGTTCCTGGGTCGTCTCTGGTCTGCAAACTGCAGGATGAAGATGTCCGCTCCTTGTCGGTTCTTGCTGGTGTTGAGTAGAATCCACTTGCCCGCTGTGTCTGACTCCTTTGTCCGGGGCTCTCTGTGACTCAGGTATGGCTGCTGCCACCGCCGCGACCCTGCCGCTGCCGTGGCGGTTGCTGGCAAGCGCTCAGATGTGTCTCTTTGCCTTGGCTTCCCCTCTGTTGCCTAACTCTCTGTCCTGTGATGGCACACTTGGGTGTGATTCTCTGGCTTAGGACTGTTCACTGGAACTCTAAAACTGCTTTCTATGCAAGAGCTTGTTCAGAGTCCAGCTTCTCCTCCGCCATCTTCCCGGAACTCTTTTTTTTTTGCCAGTCTTGGAACCTGAACTCTGGGCCTGGGCACTGTCCCTCAGCTCTTCAGCTGAAGGCTAGCGCTTTACCACTTGAGCCACAGCACCACTTCCAGCTTTTTCTGATTATGTGGTGCTGCGGAATCGAACTCAGGGCCTCATGCATGCAAGACAAGCACTCTACCATTAAGCTACCTTCCCAGCCCTTTAAATAACTTTTATCACAATACATTGTTGTAACCATTCTATTACTGGTTGTCCCTTTGTTCTCTTATTGTGATTAATGTGTGAATTCAACTTGGCCATAGGCATGCATACACAGGAAAATATATTCTCTACAGAATGTGGTACTGTGTGGCTCAGACATCCACTGAAAGTCCTGCAATATAACCCTGTGGACCAAGGGAGGGGGATAACTGTGATCTGTATTTCATTCTGCACTGTTAGAATAAGGGAAAAACACTTTTTCTTAATTCAGAAGTGCAGAGTAATGGGATGTTTGAGGTTCAGATGGCTGCTGATACTCTAGATTCCAGGAGAACCTAGATTTATCTGGGGAAGTTTTGTATTTATAAAATGAGGTTTTCCTGATTTCAAAATAATTAAACAATTGAATTGGAAAACAATTATAGTCCATGTCAAATTGTAACATCATGTTATGTAGCTCTCTAATGTTTTATTTACTGATTATTTATTTTACTACCTTTAAGTTGGGCTACAAAGAGGTTTCAATTCAACATGCCAGTTTAGGAGTACAGTATATCTCGATCAAAGTTACCCCTAACATAATTTGAAATTTACGAACTTGGTTACTTTTTGCCCTACATGTATAAACAGGAAGAGAGCCTTAAATTTGGTAGTACAGACTGGGTAAAGCAGCCTGCAGAAGCCCAGAAAAGGCTAACACAAACACAGGCTTCTTAGGTAGGAAGTATCTTGGTGTTTTGGAGGTGGAGTGAATGGCTCAGGAAGACTGAAAGCAGAAAAAGTGTCCTGAAGAGGAAGGTGCTTGGGGAGAGTACATGGAAGTCTTGGAGAACAGCTGTCTTCTGGCTCTGCCCAGAGACTTCATTCCCATCAACAGCCCCTCTAGGTATATTTTAATGCAAGATCCTGAGTGGCCATTCCACTGTACTTACTAGACCCAGGGTAACAGAGCAGTGGCCATATGTAGGGAATTTCTGATAGAGAATAGAGATGGGTAGTTTGTTTTGTTTTTGCTGTAGGTGAAGCCACTTACAGAGATAAGAAATAAATATAAAAATAAAAGGGGCTGGGAAGGTGGCTCAGTGGTAGAGTGCTTGCCTCACATGCATGAGGCCCTGGGTTCGATTCCTCAGTTCCATATTAGCAGACAAAAAAAAAAGCCGGAAGTGGTGCTGTGGCTCCAGTGGTAGAGCACTAGCCTTTAGCTGAAGAGCTGAGGGACAGCGCCCAGGCCCAGAGTTCAGGCTTCATGACTGGCAAAAAGAATAAAAATAAATAAAATAAAATAAAATAAAATGTAAGTATAAAAATATAAAAACCCCTCTGTACAGTATCTTCACAAATAAAATAAAATTAAATTAAAAAAAAATAAAGAGGCTAAGGGAAACTGTCCCTTGGCCATGTGAAAATATATGGGTGTCTTACTTAGGAAAGAAAAAATACTGAATCTGATGGAGTCTTGATCTTAAACTTTCCAGCCTCTAGAACTGCAAGAAGTAAATTTCTTTTTTTTTTTTGGTGTAATAAAGTTTTATTTTTCAAAAAAAATATAAAAAGAGGTAATACTAATATGCACTATGAATAATAGAACCACAATTGTTTCTTTTTTGGGGGGTAGGGTTCGGTCGTGGGGCCTGGGCGCTGTCCCTCAGCTCTTCAGCTCAAGGCTAGCGCTCTACCACTTGAGCCACAGCACCACTTCCGGCTTTTTTCTTTTTGCTTATGTGGTACTGAGGAATTGAACCCAGGGCCTCATGCATGCAAGGCAAGAGCTCTACCGCTGAGCCACCTTCCCAGCCCCAATTGTTTCTATATTATTATGTAGCTTCATTAAACCATAAGACCTTCCTGATGAAACATGATACAAATAATATGTGATTTCTTTTAAATGTCTAAATTGTCTTTCTAGGTTGTGTTTTTGAATATAGGATTTATTTGATCAATTTTTGAGAATTAGCATAGAGAAGATATTCAGTAAGTATGTTTTGTAGCGATTAGTAATAGCTTTAGAACTTGATAATTGTGTATATGTGTGTATATCTGCCAGTTCTGGGTCCTAGGCACCATTCCTGAGCTCTTTTGCTCACTGGAGCCACTTCAAGATCTTTGTTATTGGAAATGAGGAGTTTGGTTAAAATGGTTAAAAATGATTATGGTAGCAAAGCTCATGACTGTAATTCCAGCACTCTCAATAAGGAGGCAGGAGGATTGTGAATTTGAGGTCAGTCTGGATTTTTAAAATTATGATGATAAATATTAGACATTTTTGGTTGGGGGAGAAGTAAATTTAATAATTGTGAGCATCTGGCAGAATGCAAATGAAAGATGTATGAAGTGTCAGAATGTATCAAAGACAGAAATTTGAGAAATAATTTTGCTCAAATGGTGAGTGATTGATGGAGTCATAGCCTAGTTAAATTTTAGAGAGAAAGAAAAGAAAAAGAAACAGATATGCTTAATAGAAATCAGAGCATGAATCTGCAATGATGGAAAGAAGAGTTACTATTATTTGAAAAAAAAATGAATTGCTTGGTTAATTAAATAAATTTAATCAAGATTTTACAAATATCAGTTAAATTGATTTTTATTATGTTTAAGTATTTGAAACTCATCAATGTAGTTGAGATGCACACATAAATTTACATATATATTATATATTGTATAAAAGATTGAGAGAGAAACTTTCATTCATACTTATTACTAGAATAATTCATCTTCCTTGGAGAGTTAGGACTCTATTTTCTTACCAAAAATTCAAAACATTTTTATTGCTCTATTTTATCCTTCAACCTTTCTCTGATCTCCCAGAATATGAATGTTTAGTTTTAGCTGAATAGAATTTCCATAGATAGCTTGACTTTCTGCTTCTTTATCTTTGTCTACATTTTTATTTCCCCAGGGGACATTTCTAAAGAATCCATTTTTTATTTCTCTATGACCAAAGGAACTCTGTTGGTCAAGTTTAATAACATCCTCAGGAGGAAATTACAGGGAGAAACTCAGACCCATCACTTTCTAGAAGGGAAAATATGAACACTCTCACCTCTTGCTCTCAATATAAGGTCCTGTGTGGGAGCGAGCTACTCATTTTCTGTAGGAGTATTAAGTCTTTCAGACACCATAGTCACTTGGTAAATTACATCTTCCATTGTCCAGAAAAGAGCCATAGAGATTTTAAGGAATAAATGCTTTAAAAATTCAGTATTCTCATGGACATCTCAGCTTACTAAAGTGTCAATTTGCAGGGCTGGAGATAAATGTAGCTCCATGGCAAAGCATTTGCCTAACATAGGTAAAGTCCAAGATTCAGTCCTTAGCAATCAATTAGTCAATCCCTTGAGAGCGTATACTTATTTAATTTGTAAACATTTTTTAAAAATCTGTAAATTAAGCATTTTAAAACAAATAATTTACAGAAGGAAAAATCTTTAAGTTTAAAAATCAGCATCCTCCCCCAGATTCAAAGGAGGTTTCCATTGTTAGGAGATACTCTAATTTAGATGACTTTTTCTTAGTTCAAAAAAATCTGCAAGTTGGGCACTGGTCACTCACACCTGTAATCCTAGCTACTCAGGAAGGAGGCTGAGATCTGAGGGTTATGGTTCGAAGCCAGCCAGGGAAAATCAGTCCATAAGACTCTTATCTCCAATAAACTACTCAGAAAAAGCTGAAAGTGGTACTGTAGTTCAAATGGTAGACTGCTAGCCTTGAGTAAAAAGAAGCTCAGAGACAGTACCCAGACCTTGAGCTCACCAAAACCGGCACACACACACACACACACACACACACACACACACACACACACACACACACACACACACACGCACACCAACTGCAATATTTGTTTCTATTAATCACTATAAAAGCCTGTCCCCTTCTCATGTTATGAACACAAATGAACCGAAAGCAGTTTCATGAAAGTATCCAAAAACAGCCAAGTTAGACAGTTAACAAAAGCTGTGGTCACTACAAAGGCCTAGTGAATTTTACTAGGATCCTGTGGAGAAAGCTACTCTTGAACCTAAAAGAGGAAAAAAAAAATCTTCCTTGGGGCGGGGGGGGGGGGAGAATTACCCACTGACTTGGAATCTCTAAACACCATCAGTTAGTATTGTTTTCTATGAAACATTTCCAGTGAGATTTTCAATTACATATGTAGAAACCTGTAAACAACAAACTTCAGACAATTACCTTTCCTCTTGTTCTGTCATAATATTTAATGGTAAAAATAACATTGTAAGAATTCATAGTCAAACAAATCAAAGTAGCCTATATCAAATAAGAAAAAGCAGAAAAATGCCAAGAAAATGCCATTATTAAATATAATGGGTTCCTTCAACTTTTATTTTAAATATGGCTTGATATATACATGTACAGATGCATATACATCCATTCTATTATGAGAATATATACACATTTGTATTTATAGAAAGATAATATTTGGGATTTCATTTGTCTATTTTTATACTGGTACGAGGACTAGAACTCAGAACTGTTGGTACTCATGGCAGAATTCTACCACTTGTGGCATTCCTTCAGCCTGGCTTTTTACTGGTTAATTGGAAATGGAATACTGTGGACTTTTCTGCCTAAGCTGGCTTTGAACCTCAGCCCTGCAGGTCTCAGACTCCTGAGTAGGTAGGATTACAGATGTGACCTAAATTTGCGCTTTTATTTGAACTTTTGTGTTAGTATTAATTAGGGTATAGTTTTTCTGGCTCTAATGGAACTCTTACTTAATATTTGTTCAACACATTGGGAATACTCATGCTTTCCAACAGCATATGGAAAATCTTCCAGGGCTGATCATATGATAGGTCATAAAACAAGTGCAATAAAATTGGTAATCCATGACAAAGTTGACTTTGGAAGCCATAAAAATAAATGGAATAATATGCACCTAAAAATCCAATGGATCACTGGGCACCTAAACAATATGTACCTAAAAAAACAATGGATTGCTGGGCACCAGTGGCTCATGCCTGTAATCCTAGCTACTCAGGAGGCTGAGATCTGAGGATCACAGTTCAAAGCCAGCCAGGCAGGAAAGGCCATGAGACCCATATCTCCAATAAACCAGTTAGGAAACTGGAAGTGGTGCTGTGGTTCAAGTGGTAGAGTGCTAGTCTTAACTAAAGAGCTCAGGGACAGGCCCAGGCCCAGAGTTCAAATCCCACAACCAAAAAACCAAACCAAACCAAATCAAACAAACAAACAAAATGCATCAAGGAAGAAAATAAAAGAAAATTAATTTTTTTGCTGGATCAAATGAAAACGGACACACAGCATGCCCAAACCTTTGGAATGTAACAAAAGAAGAAATAGAGGAGGATTTATACCAATGAATGCATATGCTAAATAATGCAGAAATATCTCAAGTTAATAATTTATTGCTGAATCTCAAGGAAGAACAGACCAAGCCCAAAATTAATAGAGAAAATAAGAATAAAGTCAGAGAACAAATAAATAAAATAAAAAATATACATGTATGTGTATCAACAAAATGAACAGTTGGCTTTTTTGAAAAGATACAATTGGTAGATCCCTAGTTATAGTAAAATAAAAGAAAAAATTCAAATAAATAAAATTAAGGAAAAAATTGAACATATTATAACTAACACTATAAAAATACAAAGGATCACAAGTCCCTTTGATACCCTAGAAGAAATAAATCAATTCTTGGATATGTATACCTGGCCAATTTTAATTTTGAATAAGTAGAAAACTTGAATATGCCAGTAATCAATAATGAGACTCAATCAATAATAAGAAGACTCATATCAGAGAGAAACTAGTACTAGATTGGTTTACTGCTGAATTTAGTAGAAAAATAAAAATTAAAAATTAAAAACCCTAATACTAATTCCTCTCAAATAATTTAAACTATTCAAATAATTTTAAATGGGAGGGAAGTCCTTACAAATTCATTCTGCAGTGCCAACATTAGCTTAATACCACAACCAAATAAGGGGACAACAAAAACTCTAATATAACGTTACTGATGAACATAGCAAAGCGTTAGCTCAGGGACAACAGAGAGTGTTCAATATATACAAACCAATGATCAAAACATATACTAAAAACAAAGGACAAAATACAGACAATTATCTAGAAGCATTTGATAAAATTTAGCTTCCCTAAAAATAGTTGGGTATACCAATAACACACCTCATCATGACAAAGACCTTAAATAACAAGCTCACAGCTAAAGTCATATTGGCTAAAGAAAAGATGAAATCTCTCTAATTTGGAAGAGGATAACTATGATGCTTATTTTCACAAACTTTATTCAATGTATTATTGAGAAGTCTTGCTAGAGGAATAAGACAAGACAAAGAAATAAAGGGACTCCAAATTGGATAGAGAAGGAAGTCAATTTGTCACTATTTGGAGATGGCATGATCTTACATATAGAAAACTACAAACATTCCACCAAAAATCTATTTGAATAATCTAATCAGCAAAATTACAAAGTATGACATAGAAATCCAAATACGTATAGTAGTTCTCTATGTCAATAGTAAACTATTTGTAATAAAAAAGGAATAGCTTCCAAATGAATACGTAGGTAAATAAATGAACAAACACAAAACCACCTAAGAACAAATTTAACCACGAAAATTAAAAAGGAGCTGTATAATAAAAACTCTAAAATATTGGTATCAAAGAAATGGAAAAACATACAATGAAAACTATAAAATCATTGGTGAAATAAATTGAAGAGGACACAAAAATATGTATATCTTTACTTCTGTTTCTACTCAAAAGTATATTTTAGCCAGCGCTGATGGCTCATGCCTACCTACTCAGAAGGCTGAGATCTCAGGATTGTAATTTACAGCCAGACTGGTAGAAAAGTCAATGAGATGCTTATTTCCAATTAACTACTAAAAAGCCAGAAGTAGCTAAGTGGTAGAGCACTCACCTTGAGCAAAAAAGCTCAGGCAGAGTGCCTAGGGCCTGAGTTCAAGCCCCAGAATGGACACACACACACACACACACACACACACACGCGCGCACAAAAGTAGTATGTAGTATATTTTAGAAACCGCGTATTGATAGATTTTAAAAATCATTGAACTCTCCACGCTTATTCGATAATTTATAGAGATTTTATTCCATCTTTTTTCCAGCAGATAACTATTTTACCAGCAAGTAAGTGTAGAAAAACAGTTACAGAGATATCAATTTTTTTAAAAAAAACTTGAGATTTTTCAACTAGTGAAAAGTTGGAGAACATTACTATAAGGAAAAGTTAATCATAGCAGAGAAGCTTAGACTTTTCTTGTCTTCAAACATGGCTTCAGAGCCTATAAGACTTAACAGGAAGCTAACATTTGTGGGCTGGGAAGGTGGCTCTGTGGTAGAGCGCTTGCCTTGCATGCATGAGGCCCTGGGTTCGATTCCTCAGCACCACATAAGCAAAAAGAAAAGAGCCAGAAGTGGTGCTGTGGCTCAAGGGGTAGAGCTCTAGCATTGAGCTGAAGAGCTGAGGGACAGTTCCCAGGCCCAGAGTTCAGGCCCCATGACCGGACTCCCCCCCCAAAAAAACTTGCAATTAAAATTTAAACGTGAACACAGAGGAATGCCACACTCACCACTTTCATGTAGCATAGTACTGGAAGATCTGTGCAGAGCAATTAGACAAGGCATAAAAGGCAGACAAACTGGAAAGGAAAAAAAATAAATTATTCATTTTGACAGCACGACTGTATACATAAAAAACACTAAAAAACAGCAAATTCAGTAAAGTTTCAGGATATAAAATCAGCATACAAAATCAAGTATCATTTCTACATAGTAAGGAAAAGAATACACCCCATTTATAATGTCTACCCCCCAAAATAAAATACTAAGGAATCAATTTAAGCAAGAGGGTGATAGACTTGCATGTTGAAAAAAGTATTCATGGGAAAAAAGAAAAAGTCGGATAAATGAGATATCTCATGTTCAGAAGAAATGATATTCTTAAAAATGTCATAATATCCCACTATAAATTCATTATAATTCCTCTCAAAGTTCCAATGACAGTTTTCACTGAAATAGCAAAAACAAAAACCAAAAGCTATACTGTTTTCTATCAACTCTTCTCCATGAATGTTTGTGACAGAGTTTTGGGGGGCTTTTCTCCATGTATGTATTTGTGCCAGAATTTTTGGGAGTTGTTAAGCCAGTGGATAATGCCATTATGTTTTAGTTAATCATTTGTATTTTTATAATTTGAACTGAGAGCCTCATGTAGCTTGGATTACACACCTGGGAGAATAATATTTTTAAATAATTGAAATAATCTGAGAAGGAATGGGTTATACTTGAGAAGGAAAGAGTCCGATCTGATTTTAGATCTGACAAGTTAGAGTTATTAGCAGTTAAATTATCCTATATATCTACAAAGCGGTAGGTATATAGGATGATAGCCTTAGGGAAAAAATAAGCAAATATTAATAATAATTTCTCAGCTGAGCACTGGTGGCTCACACCTGTAATCCTAGCTACTCAGGAGGCTGAGATCTGCGGATCGCGGTTCAAAGCCAGCCTGGGCAGGAAAGTCCATGAGACTCTTATCTCCAATAAACCACTGGAAAACCAGAAGTGGCGCTGTGGCAGAGCCGCTCACCTTGAGCTGAAGAGCTGAGGGAGAGTGCCCAGCCCAGAGTTCAAGCCCTATGACCAACCAAAAAAACAAAAACAAAAAAACTTCTCTTATTGACAATATGTGGTTATAGTCCTAACATATATATATTTTTTGGTTGGTTGTGGGGCTTGAACTCAGAGCCTACGTGCTGTTCCTGAGCTCTTTTGCACAAGGCTAACACTCTACTCTTTTGAGCTATAGCTTTACTTCTGGTTTTTGAGTGGTTAATTGGAGATAAGAGTTTCAGGGGGACTTTTCTGCCCAGGCTGGCTTCAAACCATGATTCTCAGCTCTTAGCCTCCTAAGTAAGCTAGGATTACAAGTGTGAGCCACTGGTGCCCCAGTTATATTCTTAATTTAAATAGACTTTTGCAATTTTTTTAACCTCAGAAACAATCTGATGTGATTTATACAAGTCCCCTTACCAAATTTATAAATCAGAAAAAAATATTTAATGAATGTATCTTTAAGCTAGCTCTTAGGGTTTATTGTCTTAAGTTGGCCTGTGTTTCTCAACAGGTCTTAATAGCTTCTTTTCAGAAGTCTTACCTGGCTTCCCTGCTCCTAAGGAAATGTTTTTCTACTCGTTGTCATCTGAGTACACTTCGTAAGCTGTGATTCCGACTGCCCTTCCTTATGCAGCTTCAAATTCTTCAGCTGGTCCATGGCTTCCTGAGGCCGTGTGGCACACTCCAGATTTTCCCTACTCTGGCGCCACCCACCCTGCAGGTTCTCCTTTCTCTCTAGGCTGCCCAGGCTCTGGCACTCAGACTGATTTGCAGTTTCCCTGCTAAGCCAGCCTTTCAGGAGGCAGCCACATGTAAAGAAATCTCACTGCATCATGTGTGTGCAACAGACTCACTGATCTTTTAAAACACAAACAAGCACCGCTTCTGTTACACTTCCCCACTCACAGGAGTTCCCCTGTGGTCTCATAATACAACTCCACAGGCCTCTGGTACAGCTATGTACTATACTGAATTTTAATTATTTATTTAATCATCAGACTTTCTCACTCAATGGTGGAATCCTGCTAGCAGGACTTGGTCTTGTTTATGTTTGAATCCTTTACGCATTATAAACATTGCATTATATAATAAATGCTCAGTGAATATTTTTAGAGGAAGAGAATGAATAGTGGATACATGTTGAATACATAAAAACATAATAAACTCAAACATCAATCACCTTCAAAACTTCAATCAGCTTAATCTTTTTTTAAAAAAGTATTCTATAAAACAGGCTCACACCTGTAATCTCAGCTACTGAGGAGGCTGAGATCTGAGGATCATGGTTTGAAGCCAGCCCTGGCAGAAAAGTCTGTGATACTCTTATCTCCAATTAGCCACCAGAAGTGGTGCTGTGGCTCAAGTGGTAGAACACTCGCCTTGAGCTGAAGAGCGCAGGGATAGCGCCCAAGCCCAGAGTTCAAGCCCCACAACTGATTGAAAAAAAAAAGTATTCTGTAAAGAGCTCTTTCTCTGTTTTTTTCTTCTTCCTTCCCCTCTGTCTCCGCAAGCCTCCATCTCTTGCAGGCTGCAGTTTGCTCTCCTACCAATAAACTCTTTTTTTAAAAAAAAGTATTGTATAAAGAGATTTATCTCAAAGTTAGACTGTGACTTATTTCAAATGTAATTCAGATTATTATTCGAAGTTAAAGGAAATTTTCTGTTTTTATTTTGTGAGCCTCAAGGGAATATTTTGATAAGCAAATAAAATAGAATCATGGATTCAAAATAAACTCAAAAGTCACGACTCAAAATGTCATTTCAAGCTGGGCACCGGTGGCTCACGCTTGTAATCCTAGCCACTCAGGAGGCTGAGATCTGAGGATCACAGTTCAAAGCCAGCCCAGGCAGGAAAGTCCAGAAGACTCTTATCTCCAATTAACCACTTGAAAACCGGAAGTGGTGCTGTGGTTCAAGTGGTAGAGTGCTTGCCTTGAACTGAAGAGCGCAGGGACAGCACCCAGGTCCAGAGTTCAAGCCCCATCACCTACCACCCCCCCTCCAAAAAAAAAGTCATTTCAGCCGGGCGCCCGTGGCTCACACTTATAATCTTAGCTAATCAGGAGGCTGAGATCCGAAGTTTGCGATTCAAAGCCAGCCTGGGCAGGAAAGTTTGTGAGACTCATCTCTACTTAACCACCAGAAAACCAGAAGTGATAGAGTGCTAGCCCCCATGACCAACAAAAACAAACATAAAAACCAGTTATTTCAAAATTCCATTAGACAGTGAGCACACTTCACTTCAAATGTCCACCAGTTTAGTGAGGAATATTTTAAAATTCCCTTCTAAAATATTTTTAAACAGCTGGAAAAAGCTAATTTCTACTAAACTTTAAGAAAGGACTAACTTGACCTTAAATTCAGTTATGCTTACCTTAAAGGGAAATAAAACTAATAACTTACTTTCAAAAATGCCCTTCTTACATTACTCACGTAACTGTAACCCCTCTGTACAGCATCTTTACAATAGAATAAAAAATTAAAAATGCACTTCTGATCATTCCCCCCACCCCAATCTAATTAGTTACCTTTTAGAATACTGTTATTTGGTTACAATTCATCACATATATCTACCCTAGGAAAATCTCATGCATTAAATTCTCAATTTTGGTGAAAACTGTATTATACAGTGTCTATTAATAAAGAAAAACAGAAACTGACATCAAATATAGTGAAAGCAGGGGTTATACTGTGGGGGAGGGACATACAAAGCAACAAAGAGATAATCTTATAAATGCGTTAGAAACACATGCATGAAAGAAAAAAACATTAAAATACACATCTAACGGTTCATTTTCCTGACATCACATTATCTGACCTTTTCCGCTTGACTCATACATATACTAGATATTACAAATAAGGGAAACCATGGGACCTATGTTTCTTTGGGCCTGGCTTACTTCACTTAATATAATTTTTTCCAAGTTTTTCCATTTCCTAACAAATGGGGCAATGTCATTCTTTCTGATGGAGGCCTAGAATTCCATTGTGTATATATACCACATTTTCTTGATCCATTCATCTACTGAGGGGCATCTGGGTTGGTTCCATATCTTAGCTATGGTAAATAATGCTGCAATAAACATAGCTGTGCTGGTAGCTTTAGTGTGGTCTTGTTTGTAAACTGTTGCAACAATGAGAAGTACAAGTTGTCATGTCCAAAACGAGCTTTACAACGTCGGTGGGGGGGGGGAGGGGGGGGAGGAGAAGGATTGGGATTGGGGGGGAGGGGGGAGGCTGGGAAGGGATGTGAAGGGTAAACAAAGGAGGAGGCTGCAATGCTTGGTAAGAAATGTACGCATTATCCTGCCCATGTAATTGTAACTCCTCTGTACAGCATGTTCACAAATAAAATTAAAAAAAAAAGAAAAACAGAAACTGGGCACTGATGGCTCATGCTTGTAATTCTAGCTACTCAGGAGGCTGAGATCTTAGGATCATGGTTCAAAGGAAGCATACTTCCCTGCACAGGCAGGGAAGCCCGTGACACTCTTATCTCCAATTAATCATCAGAAAACCGGAAGTGGTTCTGTGGCTCAAAGTGGTAGAGGACTAGCCTTGAGCAGAAGAGCTCAGGGACAGTGCCCAGATCCCAAGTTCAAGCCCCTCACGACCTACAGAAAAAATGAGAGGCAGAGGGAGAGAGAGGGAGAGAGAGAAGAAGAAAGAGGGAGAGAAGGAAATTAACTGAGGAGGAACAACCTGTAGACTGAGGTATTATTATCTTACAACAACGGAGATATTTGCATGTTCTAAAATAAAAAGAAAAAAATGGAAATGAGCAATGAAGTATGCACATAAAGATGGGGGCGGGGAATGCACTAAATCAGATTCTGAGAACCAGTCAGATGAGGAGGAAGATGTTTTGCTGTCAAGACAGAGGGCTCAGGTCTCCTGGAATCACAGGAAACAGGAAGCACAGTGTTTCACTCTTAATGCTTTATCAGCGACTTGGTCCAATTAGAAAAACAAAAACAGTGGTGTTGGCTTACATATGTCAGGCGATGTCTAAAGAAGCTACTCAAACTTCTTCTGAGAAGAAAAGTGGTGAGAGATTTCTGTTCTTATTCATAGAAAATTCTGTTGGAAGCATCAGTAGGATCCGGATTCCTGATGAGTGGACCTCCGTTGAAATAATCAACAAAGAGCACCAGGGGAAATGAACAGTCCTTTATCTTGACACAACTCATTTAAATACAAGGCTACTGTGGGGCTAAGGAAAGGACTGAGAGTTATTGTTTAACATTTGCAAGAGAATTTTTAACGTGCATGTCAAAAATCCAATACATAAGAAAGCTAATGTAATTTTCAGAGGTTATGTATGTGTGACAGAAATCCACTGGAGGGCAGTAGATAGTAAGAATTATGGCTTGTTGCCTGGAATGATGATTTATTTAAAAACATAAACGAACAGCACATTATAGCTTAATTTTTTTAAAATAAGAAAAGACATGCAGTTCTCCTGTCTTTTTGTAAGTTTTAAAAGATTTCCCACTCTTAGTTCCTGGATGAACTGTGTGGCTCCCATTTGGTACAAAGAATGATGAGCCGATTCTATGTTGAAAGTATTTCTGTCTTATTGACAAACCAGAGAGTGTGAATTCAAGTTTCTGCACTCAATTGCACAGGGATGTATTTAATCTCGCTAGACTTTAATTTATACTGTATTTCCCTGAGGAAGGAAACCAGCTGTCCAGAGACAGATGTCATTAATTAAAGTGAGGGTACATTGTATCACGTGCCTTGACCTAGCATGCACGTTCTGGATCATATCCTCTGCCTGCATGCCCTTTGCCCCCAGTGAAATGTATTTGATTTGATTTCTGAGGATAAATGACACATCTGCTAGACAGAGCTTGAAATTCAACTTGTTCATTTAACTGTGGAAGAAATACTGTGCTTGATAAAAAATAAAATCTTTCACTGATAATGTATTCTTCCTCCACACATAGACCTTTTCTGGCCCCCTCTCTTCCTTCCTTCTTCCTCCTTCCCTATTTCCTTTCCTTTCTCCCTCTTTCCCCCCCCCCTTCCATTAATTTGAACAGTATTTCTTGTTCAACACTAGGTGCTGTACAAACTCTGGGGTCAAAAGTTAAGTAAGAAATTTCAGTTTAGAAGTGTGGAACAAGATATAGAATCTCCTCTGAGTACCAGGAGTTGTGAGCCTAAGGTTTTTCTCAAATAAGAACCGTACACATGTGAGGCTCATGCCTGTAATCTCCTAGCTGCTCAGGGGGGCTAAGATCTGAGGACTGGGGTTTGAAGCCAGTCCAGACAGAAAAGTCCACGAGACACTTATCATCAATTAACCACCAAAAAGCTGGAAGTGGAGCTGGCGCAAGTGGTAGATTTCTAGTCTTATGTGAATACAGCTAAGGGACAGCCTAGGCCCTGAGCTCAAGCCCCAATACTAGTGCGCACGCGCGCACACACACACACACACACACACACACACCCCAGTACACACACACACACACGCACACACACACACACACACACATCATCATCATCATCATCATCATTATCATCATCCCCATTTCCTTTTTTTTTAATGGAGAGAGAATGCACAGCTTATTCATGGTGAATGACTACCTATAACAAAATTTTCTGAATTGGACAGAACTCATTCATTTTTCTTACTGAAGAGGGTGTTATATGAAATTCTAAAGATTTTTTTCTTTTTTTCCTCTCTGCCAAATCTTAGCATCTTCTTTTTTTATCTTCCATGTTCTGAAACATTATAATAATATGTTTGGATGCAGATAGTTTTTCTACTCCCGTGAATGGCATATGACAGTATTTTTCAACTAGGGCATTACTCTATTACTTCTTTGAACATATATTTCCCTACTGTCTACATTTCCTTGGCCCCATCTTTCAATGCTTCTACTGAATTTTAAAATTTCATATATCACTTTTAATTTCCAAGAGTCCATTTTTTCTCTACTAATATACAATTAATACTTACCTATAATGTAATTAGTACTTACCTATAATGTAATTATAACAGACTTTTTGTTTGCAATAGGGCTATTTTCTATAAGTTAGATTTGTTGCTTTTATGAGGTTCTTGACAGTTCTTTATATCTAAAGGTATGTTATTTTGTGCAAATGTTGTTATCTAAATTATTCTAAGACCAGAGATTAGTATCTTTTATTTATTCACAAATGTGATATACAGATACAGGTAACATACTAAAAGACATAGGTCATAATTAGTGGAATCTTAATAAATTAAAAATAACCCAAAACAGAATGCAAATGATGTTATTTTTGATCCAATATGCTATTCTTCTTTTGATTGGAGAACTGAGTACATTAATAAAATTAGGGTTATTATAGAGAGATGAATCATGTTTCTTGCCATTTCCTTGATTTCCTGTATTTTGTTTCTTTTTCCTCTTCCTGTGTTTACTAAGTTGATCTTCTAATGATTTTTGTCTGATGTGTTTCTTTGATTTTGATTTTTTTTTTAGATTGTATCCGTCCTTTTAGAATTCTTTGTAATACTGGTTTAGGGATCATGAATTCCTTTGGTGTTATACATGAGAGGTTTTGGGTTGACGATCTAATATAAATGATAGTTTTGCTGGGTAGATCAGTTTGGGTTGGCAGTTGTTGATCTTCATTTCATCTCCATTTACAAATGTGTATATCAAACGTTAAGAGATCCTGTCCTTTGCCTGTGGTCACATAGCAGAGTTTGCAACTTGCTTCAACCCTTCTGCTCTGAACTAGTAAACACACTACATTGCTTTTCAAAACCTGGGTTCCAATGGAAGCAAATATAAGTTTGAAAAAAAATAAAGATTTATAGATGACTCTGAAAGATGTAAAAATAATAGACAATGAATAAAATATTTTAGTTGGGCTGTTGCACTAAGAAAAATATTTAGTAATGAGTCCCTCGAAGAACACTGTTGAGATAAAACGTACCAAAAGTAGCAATTCAGATTTGTTCAACACATTAAATTTTTCTATCGTCCTAAAAATTCAGTAGAATTTATGTGAAACTTGCATATTTTTAGTAAATATATACCCAAGAAGGAACATCTTCCAATACCTTAAACTTACCACCAACCTATTAGAGACCACACAGCTGTTTTTAATTTATCAGAATTGTTACATTAGTCTCAATGTTTTATGAAAATTTTGTGACCCTGAATTCCTAAAACATTTCTGGATACATTTTTTTATAAAGATATCTCTTTGTGAACATTGTAAATATTTGAGGGTGAATTTCATTAATTTATGAACATTTTGATAGTATTTAGTTTATCTAGGTGCTTATCTTGAAGCCAATCAGAATAAGACTACTTTAAAATATTTTATAATCTAACAGAGTAATACCATTATAGGAAAAAATGTTATATACCTACATAAATAATGCAAAAGTCTTTCTGAATTACAAAGATAAAACTCATACCGTCACAGATGGAGAGTTTATACCTTCATTTAAAAATTCAGTCACCAGTCAAGTACAAACACAGAAATATAAATCTCATTCATTTATATCAAAGACCTTGTTCCTTCCCAGTGGGTTCAAATTCTTAATTGATCTGAGCTCAAAATACACAAAACATTAAACAGAAAAAAATGTCTAACCTCCCAAATTCTCTGTTGCCTTTCAACCCAAGAAACAAGATCACAATGAATGGCTAATACATTTATTGAGATCACACTATCAAATCTTAAAATCAAAGAACCTAGAACAACATATAAATTGAGTACTGAAAAGGAATTAAATCAAATCCTAATTATGCTAGGGATAAGCAGGAGTCGATAACTCAGATCAGGAGCTGGCTCTCGCATTGGGTCCCTGGGTCACCCTTAGTGATGAAGGGCCCGTTGGAGGCCTTGGTACCTGGCACTAGTAAATGGATCTGAAGGTGAAGACCCACTTCAGTCTACATCACTGTGCCATACAGTAAAAGACAATTAAAGATATTATTTTATTCAGGCAGTGGAAATGGAGAACATTCATTAATGCCAAATGTCTCAAAGAAGAGAAAGAAACTTAAGAGTTTCCTGTAACCAGGGAGTCTTTGAAGACGGGTGAGGTGGGCCTGGTGTTATGAAACATGGTAGGCCTTGCTACTGGGTTTGTTTGTCATCTCTCATAGCATGAAATAGTCACAAAAGGGTGGAGACTTGTGAACTGTCACTCCTTTTCCTGAACAGAGGGACCATTTGAGGTTAAAAATTATTGTTTGTATGTATAAGTTTGTGTGTGTGTGTGTGTGTGTGTGTGTGTGTGTGTGTGAGTTACCTGTCCTGGGGCTTGAATCGAAAGCCTGGGCACTATCTTTGAGGGTTTTTTGTTTTTGTTTTTGCTTAAGGGTAGTGTTCTACCACTTGAGCCACAGTTCCACTTGAAACTTTTTTGGTGGTTAATTGGAGAGAAAAGTCTCACAGACTTTCCTGCCTCAGCTTTGAAATCACAATTCTCAGATCTCAGCTTGCTGAGTAGCTAGGATTATAGGCATGAGCCACCAGTGCCTGGCTTAATATTGGTACTCTAGAATAAAGTGCTTGTCTTATCATCCCTCTGTCCATGGAACCCTGGAACCCTGATGCACACAGGCAGATGGTGTTTGCCTTGGGAGGCCTTTTCTTCCCTTAGGATGTTGAGTGCTATATCAAAATTTATACATCTTTCAGAAGTATTTTATGCATCACATGGCTTTCTTCACTTAAAGATTGTTTTTAAGAAAATATATTTGCTGCTTCTAAAAAAAAACTTGAGCAACCACGTGAAACCTAAATTGCTAGCTTATTTTCTATTGAACTTTCAAAGTGGAGAGTTTAAGTGATTTGTAAAGACAGTTTCAGAAGATGTACTCTGAAGCATTGGCCATGATTGAGGGAAATCACTGATTAGGACTTTCTGTGAATCTCTTAAAATAGCTAGTTTAGTTTTCTCTGAAGAGGGTCTTGAAGGAAGCAGGCACAGAAGTAGACTTTGTTGGGCACCTGTGAGAATTCCAAGGTCGTGTGTGGGGGGAGGGTTAGGCATTATGAATAGCAGGTTGGAAAGTGCTTGGTGACATAGATTGCTTCAGGGTGACACTGACATTCAATCTGAAGTGACAGAGCAGCTTGTTAAGCTGATTCAACATGGATCCTGGTAGGGACTGTGTTTTTTATCAGAGTGGAATAACTCAGAGGAGTTCAATGTCAAAAGAAGTTTTTGGAATGTTCCATGTGTATTTCAAGAAGGCAGACAATCTTCAATTTGTGAATTAGGGTTCTCTGAACCTCTAACAAGTCATACTTATTAATCACAATTATTTTTTAACTATTTAAAAATTGATTATATCTATTATGAGAGGTGTCAAAAATTATTCTGTGATGATGACCTTTCCACTTGTCATTTTGCTGAACTATTTGAAATGATCCTATTATGTGCAAATGAATTTAGAATTCTCCCCTCCCTGTAGTGAGTTGAAAGTTTTATGATAACACAGTAAAGGCATTTTTATCTTAACTTCCATTCAATCTGATGTTCGTATAATTGGCACAGCTTTTCTTTTGATTAGTATTGGCTTAATACATTTTTTTATTTATAACTAGGGTAGTTTTGTTTTGCTTTGTTTTTGTACCTTCTCTGTTTCTTTTTCTTTTTTTCCTTTTCTTTTTAAAATTATTTTTAAATAGTTGTACAAGGAGTTGCCATTTAACAAAGCAATTTATGAATACAATATATCTTGATCAATGTCACCCCTTCCAACATCTGTCCCTCTCCAACCCATCCCCTTCCCTGACCCTTCTTAATTTTATAGGCTACACATTGGATTCTGTACGTTATGTTCTCCTTCTCCTCTTCATTTATATGTAAATAAATTCATTTTACTAAAAATTCTATTTTCTTGAAATTCATTCAGTAATTTATACATATGTTTAACTGCCTTTTATATTTTGTTTTTTTTTTCTATTTCTTTTTTTCTTTCACTGCTTGCCTTTTATAAAATTGTCTGGCAGCTATGTCCCCACTGTTTTCCCTTGTGATTGTGTCTAACTTTATAAGAAATATACTTAGGACAGAAAATTAAAATTCAGCCAACATCATTCAATGATTTTTTTTTATCATTCTGGGTCCAGTAATGGAAAAGAAACTCCTTTAAGTCTTCCAGTAGATGGCCTTTAATACAAGGGATTGGCTACTGCAAGAGGTTATGTGAATGGGGAGGGAGGAGCTGGAGGAAGACAGCAGGAAAGATCAGAGTGGCACAATAGCTACAAGTTGCTTCCACTGACTTCTTTCTAAGTCTCCTGTGAATCTTCCCTTAATGTGTCCCACCTCTTGTCATTAGTGTTACCTGCATTCCATGTAGTCTGACTAGACATCTTCAAGTTTTTTAATGTTCCTCTCTCACATTTCTTATTTATTCCAGTATTCAAGTATTTTCATTACATCATTCATTTCTAGTACTTCTCTTTGATCTCTAAACAAACTTGTTTATTTTTGTAGTGCCTTGTTGCTGTTTATTCCACATTAATAAAAAACACTCTTAATGTTATTATCTTGTCGTTTGTTTTCTGCACTTGCTATTCCTAGTGTCTTGTGTTTCTATAGGTCTGATTCTGTTATTTTTTCTAACTCTCCCTTAAGGTGACTTATCTCCTTTTATGTTCTATTATTATGTGTGTGTGTGTGTGTGTGTGTGTGTGTGTGCTGGTCCAGGGGCTTGAAATCAGGGCTTGGGCATTGTCCCTGGGCTATTTTGCTCAAGGATAGTACTCATCACTGGAGCCACATACCCACTTCCATCTTCTGGAGGATAGTTCATTGGAAATAACAGTCTCCTGGACTTTCCAGTTTGAGCTGGCTTTCAACCAGGATCTTCAGTTCTCAGCCTTCTGAGTAGCAAGTGTGAGCCAAGGGCATAGACTGTCATTTTTATTGTGAATTTATTTCATTGGACATATTCTTGAGAACTCTTTAAATGGAAAGTTTAAAGGCTCAGTTGGTAGAGCACTAGGCAATGAGCAAAAGCTGCAGATTCGGAGTTGGAGACCCAGTTTCAGACCTAAAAAACAAAAGAAAGAAAGAGAATTATTTAAATCTTGGCATGAATATCCGGGAAGCCTCAGGGAATATTTATTTTTGCTCTTACCAGTACACAGGAGCATTATAAGGTCATATATGCAGTGGTTTGTATTTTTAGAGCTATACAAAGAATATAAAATCATGCTCTTAGGCCATATGAGATCTAGCTTATGATCAAGAGTTCTAAGCTTTTCAATTATTTCTTTAACCTCTGAATAGCCAAGGCCAAATCAGAATTCTCTTCCATCCCCCAGTACTAGGGATTAAACCCAGAACCTCACACGTGCTAAGCAAGCACTCTACCACTGAAGCCACACACCCTTGCCAAAACAGAAACTTTTCTCAACAAGTGCTTTTATGAAAAGGTCATTCCCCCCCCCAGTTTTGTCCCATTCCTGATAGTGTAGTTCCCCAGATTCTGCCTTTACGTAAGATGATCTTTGCTCCAGTTTTAAATAATTTTAAATATATAGTTTGTTAAGGAATTTTAGAAGTTACACTATAAGACAGTAGAAATTCCATTTATATACTATGGTCATTCAAATAGCAAATAAACAAGTGGAGCAATTTCACAAGCTGTCTTTTTCAACGGAATAGAAAACCTGTTCAAACAGAATTGCTTTTTTGTTTGTTTTTGTTCTTGCAGCACTAGGCTTTGAAGTAAGTACCCTGCACTTGTTAGATAAACAGTCTGCTACTTGAGCTATGCCCTCAGACCTTTTAGCTTTAACTATTTTTCAGATAGAGTCTTACGTTTTTTGCCTAGATAGCCTCAAACTGAACCTGATCATTACCTTCTGAGTATCTGTGGTTACAAGTATGAGCCATCATGCCCAGCTTCAAACAGTAAAGAACTAGACAGTATTTGCTACCATTTTCCTCTCCTGTCTATGAGTCGGGACTATGATAAGTATTCTGCATACAATGTATAATTCAATGATGTAATAACCCTTGAAATACAGGTTATTGCATTTCTTTTGTGTGTTATTCAGCTTTCTGACATTGTGCCAAAATATCCAAGAAAATCAGTTTTAAAGAGGAATGGCTTATCTTGGTTCAGAGCTTTAGAAACCCTTAAAAATTTTACAACCCCCAATAGCAGAAGCTAGTGACCAAGCTTTTGGAAGACACTTCTCCAACCCACTACATCACCATTTCATATCTTAGAAGAAAGAAGCTCATTAATGAATGTATTCCAAATCACAGAAAGCTCTGAAAACTGAAAACTGATCGATCACTCAATATAAAACCTGAATTCTAAACAACTCTTTTATAAAGTGGAGTACAAGTAGAATGGGTAGATAACTTCAGAATCAACAAAGTAATATTTAAAAATAATCTTCAGTGTTGAGACAGAAGGCTACTGAATTATTATTATTTTTTTTTATCAGTCATGGGGCTTTAACTCTGGGCCTGGGCGCCATCCCTCAGCTCTTCACCTCAAGGCTAGCGCTCTACTGCTTGAGCCACAGTGCCACTTCCACTTTTCTAGTGGTTTATTGGAGATAAGAGTCTCACGGACTTTCCTGTCCGGGCTGGCTTTGAACCGCAATCCTCAGATCTCAGCCTTCTGCGTTGCTAGGATTACAGGAGTGATCCACCGGTGCCCGGTGCTACTGAATTTTTAAATTTTTGGTTTTCTTTTAAATATACAGTAATAAGACTATATAGGTGGAAATTGTAAACATACTTTCTTACTACATTTAAAACTCTAGGTATAGCAAAGACTTTGCTCAAGTTTGCTATGTTCCGACTTACTGTAGCCCTGGATCTATTCTCTGGGTATGTTGAAACACTCACCTTTAAAGCATGCTAGGTGGCAGGTAAAAAAGAGAGCTAAGAAATCAAACAGAATATTACATGGTGTTAGGAACACATACTTGAGATTTCCTCTTTAGCATTTTTTTGAAAACATAATTAAGACAGTGACAAGTCTTTTTTCTATGAATGTGAATCCAAATTAATATATGACACATTGCAGATCAAGGAGAATGTGAGTCAGACTCCTGAGAAAGAAAACAATTCGTGTGTGTGTGTGTGTGAGAGAGAGAGAGAGAGAGAGAGAGAAAGAGAGAGAGAGAGAAAGAGAGAGAGAGAGAAGGAGAAGGAGAAGGAGAAGGAAAAGGAGAGGGAGAGTATGTGTGCCAGTCTTGGGGCTTGAACTAGGAACTAGGCGCTGTCCCTGAGCTCTTTTGCTCAAGGCTAGCACTCTACTACTTGAGCTACAGCTCTACTTCTGTCTTTTGGTAGTTATTTGGAAATGAGTATATCATGGACTTTCTTGCTCAGGCTGGCTTTGAACCTCAATCCTCAGATCTCAGCCTCCTAAGTAGCTAGGAATATAGATGTGAGTCACCAGCAACTGGAGAGAAAATAATTCTTAATCTGAGTTTGAGATTCCCCACCGTAAACTTTATATGTGTGATTATTAATGAGAAATCTGCAGTGCAGTGGAAGGCTAACTTCAAGAAGAAAGAACAGATAAAAAATTAGTAAGTTTTGCAATAGAGAATTGATGCCATTGGTGGCTACTCACTACCACAGACAGAGCACAGAGTTCCCTGCAGGAGAATGGGATAAGGAATATCTAGTCTCTCCTGTTCTTTTTGTACATTGAATACAGGACAAATCAGCAATTAGAGGAATTCTGGTCATTAGGTTGAAAGTCCTCTTTTCTATGCCCGTGAAGAAATACTGATACAATTCTACAGGAATTCAAGTTTACTTAAAAAAGTAGGATCTCACTGTCATGAGTGCTCTTTGAGAAATATTCAAACGTTTCCTCAAAAGCAGAAGATTACAGATAGAGTCATAAAATAAATATGCAGAAATTATACATGCATAGGAAAAGGCTAGTGTTTATATCATTCCGAGGCTAGCACACTGTATCTGAAATTATTAGGTATGAAGGATGGATGTTATTAGCACTGTGAGATAAGCAAGGTTTTCAGGTTCTCTCTGTGCAAAAAAAGACACCAGAAAGTGAGAAGATGAGGAGACTGAAATTTCCTATTTACTTATGGGTCATTGTAAAAAGCTGCTTTATGTTTGGGCATGTTGGGGTTGAAGGATATGCACAGGACTGAACCCAGTGGATGGCAAATTATTCCACAGGGACCCTCTGAACTCCCCAGCACAAGTGGCCTGGTACTTCTCTTGCTGCAATAGCTCTTCCACTTTTAATGATATGTTCCACCAGCCTGAAGCAGAACCGACCACTGGGTCCTCCTCAAACTACAATCCCTACCCTAAGTACAAACCCTCATGCACATGCACCCACCCCTTCCACACACATCTGCATCTTCCTTGCAGAACTGATGCTGCCATCCATGCACTAATAAAAAAATATGATACAAGTTCATTTACCTGAAATTCACTTTGACCTCTCTTCTGGCCACACACTAAAATAATTACAAGGAACTTTAAAGCAGAACTTATTCATCATACTCTTGAGAAGAAAGAACAATGGAAATTGAAGATGGAAAGCCAAAGGAATAATATTGAAAGATATGCAAGAACAAATATTAAGGTTGTAGAGAATCATCAGGACAGGGTCAACGGTGGAGGTAGAAGCAAGTGACATAGCCATGGGGTGAGTGGAGACAAAGCCTGCTGAGAACAGGGTAGGCATTGGTAGGGGTCCAGTCAGTTTCCTAGAGAAGCACATCTGGCTTAGCTTAGCTTTTTTCAGCCACCATCACCATCATCTCAGTGTGCTGTGGTGATTGTCCCTGGGCAGGCTCTTGGTGACCTTCTCCCTAAAAGGAAATACCATCAACAATGAAGGTCAAATTGCCCAAAGATCCTTTCAGCTTTACCAGAGTGCAGAGAATATACCGTCTAATATAATACATGAAATGAATGAATTAAAATGTGCAACCAATACTGGAAAATACCTAAATTTCCAAATGTAGGATATTGTTTCTAAAAGCACAATTGAGTCCTATGCAACCATAACAAAGAATGAGAGGATCTCTTGAGCTGATGTGATGTGATTTTTTTTTTCTGGACATACTGGATAAATAGGAATGTCACAGTACAGAGAGCAAAAGGGCCTAAATAAAACATAGGCAGTATTACATGCACAGACCAACACACAAAAAACAATCTTTACAAAGAGTTGTATGGGAATGATAAGAAAAAAATGAGGCTGTTTACCAACAACTGGTAATACAGTACAGGGAATTCTGTTGAAAAGATACAAGAGATACTGACATTTTAAAGAATATATCACTTGAAATAGTTTAATCTTTGGAATTGTATAATGTTTTATATTGTAAAATAAGTAAATTTACCTAAAACTAAAAACCAGAACAAACTGCATTGCATTTTCATATTTTATAAGCACCGTATTTAGCCATCTATTCCAGACTTGGGAGAGGTATGTTGGAAGTAGAGCTAGAAAGCTGCAAGCCAATTTTCAACCATTGGTATTAGATTTAGTTTTGTAATTTTACGGGTAATGCATAGAGTGCTACAATTTTTTGTTGTAAGATGTAGCAAATGTGTAAACATATTGATGTTTTGGGGAGTCTATGCTATCTCTAGGGAAGAAAAAGCAGACATGTATGAATTCATAGACAGCAAGAAAGATCCTTGTGAATTTCAGACTAGAAATCAAGGCATTTGTGGCTTCCACCCATTCATTAATATACATATGCTTATATAGACATAAGCATATATGTATATGTATGTATATATACATACATACATACATATATATATATATATATATATATATATACCTGCATTTGTGGACACACACACACACAAATATTTATGTCTGTGTTCTAACTGTATGTACTTAAGGAATTAAAGAAAAGACACCCCAGAGTCTCTGGGTACCTCTAGAACTCAGCTTTTGGTTTCTAATTGTTCCCTATGAAAAATGTCAGGGCTCCTCAGAGCAATGCTTGTTTTCAGAGCTGGTACAGGGAAGGTAAAGATGAGTTTCAAACATCTTGTTAAAATGATGAACGCTAGAGCTTGGTTAGAAGATGCTTTTCGAATATCTTGCTAAGAAATAATTTTTTTAGTTAATAGAGGCCTGCTGCAAAAAAGGACACAAGAGCCAACACACATACAGATGGCCCAATGACTAAATAGGGAACACATCATTAATCATGCATAGCAGTGAGTTACAGAATCAAAAACATAGAAAAGCAGGGAGATCTTGCTGGATCCTGGTGGCTCACACCTGTCATCCTAGCTACTCAGGAGCCTGAGATCTGAGGATCACAATTCTAAGCCAAACTGGACAGGAAAGTGTGTGATTCTGTTGTCACCAATTTACCACTTAAAGGTCAGAAATGGAGCTATGGTAAGGTGGTGGAGTGCTAGCTTTGAGCAAAGAAAGCTAAAGGCCAATGCCCAAGCACTGAATTCAAGCCCCAGTTTCAGAACAACAACAAGAAAAATGGAGATCCACAGAACTCTACAGGTAATACATACATAAATGATAGTCAGGAGAAGGGAGAGGGCCTCTTGCCTATAAGGGTATGCTGACACCAACTGTGTAAACATGACAGAAGTTTTAGAATAGGAAAACTGTTCATTTGCATCTGTAATCATAAAGATTGGTTCAAACAAGAATCATCGATGAGTACTAAAGGGAGAATATTGAAGAGGAGGAAGAGGAAGGAGGGGGAGAAGGTGAATGAGGAGGAAAAGGAAGCAGAGGAAAAATATTTACATTTATTTAGTAACTGAGGACTGAACTCAGGGATTTCCTGAAAATCATTTGAACCTTGTGTAAGGTCCTTTTGCTTTTGCATTGCTTTTCAGGTAGAGTCTAATGGCAATTGCCTCATTTGAACTGTGTTCATCCTGCCCTGATTCCACCCTTGTAGCAGCTGAGATTACAGGTGTGTGCCACCATATGTAGCCCTACACTGTCTTTATCTTTAAAAAACATATTATGTATATTTAAGGTACACAATGTGATAAGATACACATAAGTCTATATAACACATGGAACAAAATGCATTCATTGTCTTATTGTATTGTATTGGTTATGCCCATCATATTATATAATTACCAATTTTTCCTTTCTCTGGGAAGAAGACCTATAAATTAACTATTTAGCAAAAATGTTTATAATCATATGGTCTCAAAGTGTCTCTCCACAGACCTCATGTTATCTGACTTGCTTCAAGTTTCTCCTTACTTTTCTTCCCTCTTTCCTTCTTTTTTCCTTCCTTCCTTCCTTGTATATTTTTGTTGGCTATAGTGTTATATATTGAGAAAAAATATTTTTCCATTGTCCATTGGGAAATATAATCTCTTTTGAAATTAATCTCTAGACAGTAGCCCTACATAACTCTTCAATGTGCTTTAGGATGCTTCATCTTTCTGGAAGAATATTTCCTGCTGTGTTATCTCAATTCCTTCTTTGAATACATCAGAAAGCACTCTATGCACTTGGACACTGATTCTGGACTCTGTGGCCAGTATTGTCCATTGTTCTTTAGTTCTCTAGTGCTTCAGGATTAAGTATTGTCCATTGTACCTTAGTTCTCTAGTGCTTCAGGATTAAGCTAACATTACTCTAACTTTAGCTGCATTAGCCATTGAAATTCACAGTCTAATTCTATTGTCCATTAGTTCTAATATCCTTGTGCTCTGTTCCTCTTGCTGGAGCCTGTATATCAAGTGACTCTTTAGTGTCTGGTTACTTTGAATAGATTATACCATACTAGCTACATTCTACTCTGTGAAAATGAAATTACCAAACCTGCCTAATACCTGGCCTGGACAAACAAATGACTTTCATAGTCTCTTTTTGGATCTGTCCAATGTTGGACAGCATTATTTCACTTCCTGAGAACATCCTGACGCCTTTGTTTTGAAAAATATATCTGGTCATGAAATGGATATTTCTCACTTCAGAACCTGACATTTCTAATTAACAAAGGAACACATTCCTGCTTTCTACCTCCTCCTTTCTTCTGCAGATAGAACCTGGCTTCTCCATGTTCATACTGTTGCTTTGTCCCTGATCATTTGTGACACTTGCCCTGACTCATGGGAAAAGGGGCAAAACTTTTGGCTACGCTGATACTTTAAGACTATATATTCACTAATTGCTTTACATTTATATTTTCAAATGCTAAGTTCTTGTTTTGGTATTTATCACACAAAAAACTTCTCTCCACAAACTACCTTGCTACTCTGCCAAAATCATTCTTCTAAAAGATAATTATTTTTTACTAAAAATGCTATGTCTGCTCAATGTCTACATTTCTTAAAAGGTCTCCTGATTCCTTGTCCTGAGGTCAAGTCTCTCATGGTTTCAACATGTCCATTGTCCCTGACTTAGTCCCTCCAACATAAGATATGTCTAGCGATACCATTGTATCAAGAAAATCCACAGAAAGAGATAGCATGTAAAAGCTGTTTGGAGACTTTTAGTCATCTCAAGTGTCACATAAATATTTAGTAATTCCCATATTAAACATAGCTCTGTTCCCAAGGAGAAATAGTTGAGATCTGACCTTCTCTGTAATATCTGGAAGATGACAGGTCTTGTTTTTCTTTGATCATAAACTGTCTTTCATGTGTATGTCTTGCATAACTCACTCTAATGTGCTACAAGTGCACACTGAGTTTAAGACTGTAAAATTCAACTAAAATAGGAGTCTGTGATCCAAAATCTGAGAATTTTCATCTAATAAATGCAATGTGACATATATAGCATTAATGAAGTAAAATATGCATGGCTAATTATAGAGGTAGGAACTTTCTTATAGGTAAATATTTTAGTCTTAATAAATATTAACCAGATATATGTGTATTTTTACCTTGTCATCTTAATGTGAATCTTCCTTTGTTCCTTCCTTCTTTCCTTCCTTCCTTCCTTCCTTCCTTCCTTCTTTCCTTTCCTTCTTCCTTTTTCCCTTCCTCCCTCCCTCTGTAGCTCCCTCTCTTCTTCCTTCTTGCTTTCTTTTTCTTTCTTTCTTTCTTCCTTCCTTTCTTTCTTTCTTCCTTTCTTAATTTCTTTCTTTCTTTTTCTCTTTCTTGCATTCTTTCTCTTTCTTCTGGTCTTGGGGCCATGCCTGGGTGTTCTACCTGAGCTTTTTTGCTCAAAGCTAGCACTCTACTACTTAAGCCATAGTTCTACTTTTGGCTTTTGGGTGGTTAATTGGAGATAAGAATCTTACAAACTTTCCTACCCAAGCTAGCTTTGAGCCATGATTCTCAGATCTCAGCCTCCTGAGCCACTAGCTCCTGGCTGAACTTGACTTTCTAATCAAATTCTGTTTATGCCATAGTTAGTGTCAATTAAGATGATTTTTATCAACATGAAATTATGATTTTGGAGTGGCTTTTGGCTGAGACTTTTAATGTATAAGATATCCCAAATAAATAAGATAACTTGTTATGCTTATTCTATTTTTTCTTTAGTCTTCATTATACTTTATCTTTGATATTATATGCACAGCATAATATGATAAACAGATTAGTAGCTCTCACTCAAAATGTAAAATTCATAGGCTTTTCTTACTCTTCCATAGGTCCCTGAGCTTGATTTTGACTTAATTCTACTAAATATATCATTTCCAGACTATGTGCTAATTACTAGACTGAAGATGCTGTCTCTCCACAGAAGCAAGGGCAGGTATTGTATATCTTACATCAAAAGAGAAGCCCACAGCTCAGTTCTAAAAAATACTCTTCTTTCTTGCAAACACAGTATTTGTGGTTTTCATCCTTTGGTGATGAAAGTATGGTAGTCAATATTTGTGATTTGTCTCTCACTCCCATTCATTCTCCTTTAAGCATCCACCTCCGGTTCTCATCATAGGCTCGACATCGCTATTAATTGAAGTCCTTGAGTTCTGAGGGGAATAAGTTCTGCCCATGGTTCCCCACATCTTAGTTAGGGACTAAAGATGAGACTCTTGGATAGGCTCACTCAGAAATTGTTTCTGAGTTCTGAGGCTTTGGTTCCAGCCATCTTCTGTGAGATTTGCAACTGAAAGTAAGGTAGTGCCAGTCAGAGTCTCTGGAGTTTCTCCTGCTCCAGCCCTGAAGGAATAGTGCCATGAGATTGGAGTCAGCATTGTACACAGCAGAGCCAGAGATGGTGAGGCTGACACTGGTTTTAATGGTGTCACTTGACCTCAGATCCAGTTTGACATGGAAGTCAGTTCAATTCTTGCTCTTTTCAATCTGGGAAACAATGGTGTCCTCCTTGGTTAGGCAATTTGGATTGGGTTTTACAGTTATCTGTAGGAGAAACAGAATTATCTTTTTAAACTTATGGATTTTTTACTTAGCACTTTTTCTATTTTTTTTCTATGATGATTATCACAGGTAGAAGCAGAATCCCCCACAATACATATTACAAAATTATTTTAAAAATCTTTCAAGAGGATTGATAATTTCTTCTCCTTACTTTTAGTGTTTAAAAAAGTAGCTGTTCTCTTAATATTGCCCCAGAACTTTTCTTCTCATTGAAGGTAAATATTATGTCCCTTTCAAGAAAGAATTTCTTTCTTTTAAAGATTTACGTCTAGATCTTGTTTAGGTTATTTTGGTAACTGTCAGGCTATAGAAGGTTTTAGAATAATCCTCTTACTTCCTTTGGAGCTAACTTAAATTTTAAAAAGCAACTCAGCATGTTGTTTTTCTTCAAGTATTATTCACAAAATTTATTATTGGAAATAGAATTCTATCTTAGCGGCACTTTCAAAAACAGTTTTGTTCCATGACATTTCTCTTTATAATTAATTGGTATGCATCTTATTAATAAAAGACCTGGATACACTTTATCACACATCTTTAGTCGCAGCTACTCAGGGGGTTGAAGCAAGAAGATTCTTTGAACCCAGGACCTCATGGTTAACCTGGGCATTATAGCAAAATCCCATCTTGAAAATAAGGCAGACTCTATATTTAATATGAAGCCACAGAGCAGAATAATTTTGATTTTGAACATTTGATGAGCCTGTGTCCCTCATCTTCTCATGTTAAATTTTATTGGATTTTGAAATGGTGGATCATAGAGGAAGGACAGAGATTGTGACAAGAGTCACATGTAAGTAAGAGAAGATGGAATGTTGTATGACATTTTAGAAAAACAAATCATGTTTTCCATGAATTTTGTTTTAGGCATTCAGTATACATAGACAAGGGCACCATTACTTCTCCTGAACACCTCAGCTATTTAGTGAGTGGCAATCTATGTAAATAACTTGCTCATGGGGAAGACCTACGTGTCAATTAGGCTCTTAGTGGGGCCAGATAGGGCTCCTTTTCTGAAAAGCTGTCACAGTATGCCTCAATTTTTCCTAGCGGTATATTTCTTTTAGTCTTTTGAAAAGATTTCTTTCAGGAAGAGGATTTCTTATGCACATTCATATAACTCACTTTTTTGATTGGTTCTCCCAGAATGAGATTTTTTTTTCCAAAAGTCAAAATACATCAAGTGATCCAAAGGACTTCAGTCAAAGTTATTTAAGTTATTGATAACATGATAAACTTTAAAATGTATCAAACAAATATAAAGTAAATATTAAGATCATTTTATTAAGAAGATAAAAGTGAAATTTTGAGTGAATAATTCATAGCAGTTACTACAGGTTGAGTATCTTGTCTGCAATGCTTGGAACAAGAAGTATTTGGGAGTTTAGATACTTTTTTTTCAGATTTTGGATTGCTTACATATACATAATGATGTATTTTGGGGGTGGAACTTAAGCATAAACATCCATTTGTGTTTTTCTATACTTCATAAATATAGGCTGATAATTTTAATGCTTTAATTTTCAATATTTTTCCTTCAGTGCACAGAATCAAACTCATGACAGGAAATTGCTCTACCACCAAACTATATCTCTACTTCCAAGCTAATGTGCATGAAGCATTTCATGGTGTGAAATTTCCCCATGTGACATCACATGGGTGCTCATCCAGATTTTTTTGTATGTTTTTTTTTTTATTTTTTTTTTGAGTCCGGTTGTGGGGCCTGAACTCTGGGCCTGGGCGCTGTCTCTCAGCTCTTCAGCTCAAGGCTAGCGCTCTACCACTTGAGTCACAGCGCCACTTCTGGCTTTTTTCTTTTTGCTTATGTGGTGCTGAGGAATTGAATCCAAGGCCTCAGGCATGCAAGGCAAGCACTCTACCACTGAGCCACCTTCCAGCCCTGCATGTTTTTTTAATGGTAAAAATGCTGTACAGAGGGGTTATAGTTACAAGAGAAAGGTAATGAGTACATTTCCTATTGAGCATTGTTGTCTCCTCCTTTGTTTTCCTTCTACCATCCCTTCCCTCCCACCTCCACAACTACCCCTCCCCCCAAGTGCTCATCCAGTTTTAAATTAGGGATGACCTGTGCATTTCTGTTATCCACTGCTGTGAACCAGTCACCTCAGACTTGTTGATATGACTGTTTAAGATTAGAATTTCTCTCAGAACGGGGCTTGACTGTACTCAAGGCTGAGGATAACTTATATGATTACAGTTAGACTATTGCTAGCCTGGAGTCATTGTGATGGCTTTTCAGCTCATATGGGTGGCACAGGGGACTGGGCATGCTCAAACAGGTGATGCGCATTGAATGATTAGGTTGGTTTCAATCATTACCTGCTCCCTGCCTCCATCCAGTGCCATTACAACCAATACCTGCACATATTAAAACTTTCTCAGCCATCTATGACACTAAAGTAACAATGTTACTCAATACCTGAGGTTACAGCAATGACCACACATTACTATTATGTTTTACTCACATATTGAAAAGAAATGACCTATCTGCAGGAAAAGACAAGGTAAGAACATCCAGAAATCTTGAAAGAGATCAGATCTCTGCAGCAAGAGATTTTTTTTGCTTTTACATTTATATCATTATTAGAAGTGGTGCTGTGGCTCAAATGGTACAGTGCTCGCCTTGAGCTGAGGAACTGAGGGACAGCACCCAGGCCCAGAGTTCAAGCCCCACGACTGACAAACAAAAAAGAAAAAACAAAACATTTATATACTTATTCTTGGAAAATATGACTTAAAAAAATAGTAGATTTAGCAGGGCACCTGTGGTTCATGCCTGTAATCCTAGCTACTCAGGAGGCTGAGATCTGAGCATCGCGGTTCAAAGCCAGCCCAGGCAGGAAAGACTCTGAGACTCTTATCTCCAATAAACCACCAGAAAACCGGAAGTGGCACTGTAGCTCAAGTGGTAGAGCGCTCGCCTTGAGCTGAAGAGCTGAGGGACTGCGCCCAGGCCCAGAGTTCAAGCCCCATTACTGACAAAAATGAAAAAAAAATAATAAGCTTTATGTTTTAGACATAGGGAAAAACTATCTGAAAGTACAGACTTCCCATATGCTGCTTCCCCTGCTGGTAGCATCTTGCATTAGTATGGTTCACTTGTTACAGATGATGAACCAATAGGGAAATGCTATTAATTAGTTTACATTAGAGTTCATTCTAGTTCAAATGCATAGTGTCATGTATCTGCCATTTCAGTATCCTACAGAATGGTTTTGCTCTCCTAAAACTATTCCAAGTCCTATGGACTCATCTATCCTCTTCCTCTATCCTGTGGAAACCACTGATCTTTATCCTCTTTCCTTGGTTTTAACCCTTTCTAGAATGTCATATAGTTAGATTTATGCAACCTTTGCAAAATGGCTTCTTTCCCTTAGCAATACACATCCATTTAATTTCTCTCTATGTCTTTACATGGCCTGATAGCTCACTTCTTTTTTAAAAAATATTTTTATCTGAAAATTCTAAAAACAGAGCTCATTTCTTTTTATCAATCAATAACAAGCACCATTTGTTTTCTCCACTTATCTAATGAAGTACATGCAATTTTACAAAGAACAACTTAAGTAATTCTAGATGATTTTATAGATATTCTTCTAATAATGACAATTGATAAGATGGTTATGACTGGCAGGAAACTAGTGAGATAATTTCATTGAACCATAAGAACAAAGTCTGGTAATGTTGTGCTTGAATGGACAAGGTTGTTCTAATTAAATGACTACTCCTTGTCACTTATTGATATGATCAAAGATTTGATCTTATTTTACATTGGGAGCTGATAACCCAAAAGAAAGATATAAAGGTGAAGAAGTACTTAGGTATCCTGGGCAGGGGTGCAGCTAAGTAATAAAGTGTTTACCTAGCATGTACCAGGCACTGGATTGGTTCCCCAGAATCTCACACAAACAAATAAACAAACAAAAGAGATAACTGCATGGTAGCTCAGGGTTCAAGATTAATGCTACCTTTTATTTACTTTGCCCCTTTTTATATGAAGAAAGAAGTCACTGGAATAAAAGATTCCTTGCTGTCATATTTGGTAGCTCAGCTTGGCCTGCTCTGAAATGAGAAATGCTAATCCCAGAGGATCCATGTGTGGGAATATTTGATTTCATAGTGACTGGAATGTGTGACAGATTCCAGTCTCCTCTAGGTTCTGTGGGTCAAGAATCAATCTTACTCATTTTCTGTCCATCACAAATCCTATGAAATAATATGCAACTTCCTAGGCTATTGATGAGCTACTTCAGCCTGATGAGTAGTAATTACATTGCCTACTCAATGTGGCAAAACTTGGGAGATGAGCAAAAAAGACTTCGATGCTTCATCTGTGTAAATGTAAATTTAGGATCTAAAAGTTCTGTATCCATTGACAACTATGCCTATTACTATACTAAAAGCCTAGCATATATTTGCTTATTTAATTCTCATTTTTGGATTGCAGCATTTCAAAGATGAAGGCTGTGAAATTGAGATACTAATTCTGTAACTCTGGATCCTAAGACAAAACCAGATCTGATTCTTTTATTTTTTTTGGGTGGGGGGAGGTCCAGTTGTGGGCCTGAACTCTGGGCCTGGGTGCTGTCCCTCAGCTATTCAGCTCAAGGCTAATGCTCTACCACTTGAGCCACAGCGCCATTTCCGGCTTTTTTTTCTGCTTATGTGGTGTTGAGGAATCGAACCCAGGACCTCATGCATGCAAGGCAAGCACTCTACCACTGAGCCGCCTTCCCAGCCCCCAGATCTGATTCTTAATACCACATTCATGTCATGATTAGAGTATCTTACTAGGATATACTTTACAAACAGTGAAATTCACAAAGCATAAGGATAACTCAAGGAATTTTAGTGTATGAATTTATTTGTGTAACAATTAATTCATTGATGACAGCAAATATACTTAGCCCCTCAAATTTCCTTGTGCTTCTGTCTTTTAGATACCTTCAGCAATTCACCTCCCACCTGAAGGTACTTGACTTCTTTCACCATAGATTTTCTTTTTCCTGTTCTGTTTTCTTTATATGTCCTCTTTTCTTATGAACGGGACAAAAATGGAACCATGAATATTGAATAATTTTATACCTAGATTCCTTTCTTCAACATAATGCTCTTGAGATTCACTGCCCTTTTCCAGATTGCTTATATTCATAGCTTCTTCTTTAAAAATATTTTTTATATTTAAAGAATACATATTTATGACATTTATGCTGTTTCAATACTTGTATAAATGTGTAATGATAATTAGTATGTCCATCATCTTTTCTGTGTTGAGAGCATTCAAATCTCTTCTGCTAGCTGGTTTGAAATATGTAATTAATTATGGTCAACCATAATTAACTTACTGTGTTATAGAATGTTGTCTTCTTATCCAACTATAATGCAGTGTAATTTATGATAGAAATATATAACTGTTTTTTAATCCATTCTTCTATAAGAATATACTTGGACTGTTTCCAGTTTTTTTGCAATGAGGATTAAGCTACTTTGAACTTGCTTAGGCCCGTCTTTTTGTGGTTGTAGGTGTTTCTTTCCTTGGGGTACAGCCCTGAGAATAGAGGGGATGGCTCTGAAGGTAGGCGTCTGCTTCAGTTAATGAGGAGCTGCCAGAGGTCATGTCAATAACCTGGGTTATTATGGCATTGTATTCTTCCTGGTCATTTTTTCCTATGTACTTATAAATATTAGATATGCTTTAAATGAAAGTAATGTCACCAATATTTGTCTATCAACAGGTCACAAAGACATTTCACAGAGGAGAAAAAGGCAGCTAGCTAGCTGTTAGCCTTTGGCAAGAAAGAAGGTTTGACATGCTAAGTCTAGTGGATAGGGGTGGGGCCAATTGCAACAATTAAAATCTATTCACAAATCTAATTACATAATTTTACTGACAAATACATGTACACATATACATGTTATATGTACTATGTTATGCATCCATGTGTAAATGTGTGCATATATACATGTGTATATATGTGTGTACAGTACATATAGAATAAAATATGCACATATGTACAACCTTTATATTTCCCATATATTATCTAAAATATATGTATGACTTTCTAATAGCTGAATACAGATTGTAATAGTTGTAATTGGCTCTATACTGCTCCAATTGTTGTGGTCAGTATGCTTACTAAACTACCAAAAGAACGGAAGGAAACTAGTTTGGAAAACAGTGTTTTGATGTATTTGAGGTCTATTTGTAGAGGTGGTAGAATGATAAATGATGTGGCACCTCCTCTGACTCAGATTTTTCTGTATGAAGTCAGAATGATTAAATCCATAATAACCTTTTCATTAATTATCTCAATGTGAATATTCAAGGAAGTCTAAATGACTCAGTGTCCAGTTGGCTTGAGTTAGAACTAGCTTTGTGTTATTTATTCTGTTCTCTGTATTAGTTTGTAGTTTGGAAGCTCAAGAATGATGACCTTATTATGAGGTTTTCTGTGTTGAGTTGATTAGAAATGTCACTGGAAATCTGTCTGTGTGGGAGCAGAGGAACATTTCTATCACAGAGTATATAGAGAGAGCAATATTCAAAGAATATTGGACTAAGACTACAAAGTATCAGCATCATGGGAGGTTTTGAACTAGATGTAGTTTGGATTTAGAGTGAGAATTTTGGCATGACTTCAGAATATTTTCATTTTGACTTGAATTTTAAATTGGATTCTCATTCTGGTATCTTAAAAGAGGATCATCATTTCAGTGAAGATATAATGTAGCTGTATGTACTAGTGAAAGTTTACTATAATATTACAGAAAAATCAGATAAAACTCACTTCTTTATCCAACAGTAGAAAATAAAGAGGTATTGATTTTTTTTCCTTTCCCAGTGGAAGACAGTGTAGACATCCACAAATGCGCAAAATCTTTATAGAGTTGCATAGTTGTTTTTCTTTCCAGAACTGGAGTTTTGAATTCAGGTCTTGTTTGCTTAGTTAAGTATAATGCTAGTAGGTGCCATGCCTTTAAGGTATTTAAAAATATATTTTATATATTTATCAGTTGATAACTGGAAGGAAAATAAGTGTCTTTTCACATATTTACATATTTGACATTTTCAATCTTCTTATAACTTGCTATATAGAAACACAAAATACTTTATAAATTTGGGATTTATAGGGACAAATATTGTGAAGCATTCACTTTTTTTTTTTTGTCGGTCGTGGGGCTTGAACTCTGGGCCTGAGCACTGTCTTTCAGCTCTTCAGCTCAAGGCTAGCGCTCTACCACTGGAGCTACAGCACTACTTCCGGTTTTCTGGTGATTTATTGGAGATAAGAGGTTCATGGACTTTCCTACCTGGGCTGGCTTTGAACCGTGATCCTCAGATCTCAGCCTCCTGAGTAGCTAGGATTACAGGAGTGAGCCACAGGCACCCAGCACATTCGCTTTTCTTTAAAAAACTTTTCATTAGCTTACATTTGTCGTACAAGAGGGTTTTCATTGTGACATTTCCATACATGTCTACAGTGTATCCATATCAAATTCATCCCCCTCTCTCTCTCCCTTAGCCCCTCCCCTTCTTAGAACAACATCAAGTTCCATTATTCTACCTTCATATATACAAATTAACTACTTCAGCCACAATCATCTTCATTTGCTAAACAAGGGAATAGAAGTTTCCAAAATGTCATTTTGGGTCTCATAACACTTTTTTTCCCCTTGTAGCAAATAGCAGTACATGTTGTTTTAGTTAGATATATGAACAGATACAAACAGATACGGATCCATGTATGTATGTATGTATCTATCTATCTATTATCTACCTAAAATATATATAATAGAGAATATATCTACTTCTTTGCAAAAGATAAAATATATGCACATACCTGTCTAATTCTTTTTCATGTCAAAGCATCAATTATATCTGTCAGCATCTCAAAGCAATAGAATATAGAGTGACTGAATATACATCTGTATGTGTGTGTATCTTTGTGTGTATATACACACATGCATGGGAGGGGAAGAGAGAGACTCATATGACTATAAAGATACGTGAGGGGATTTGTTATGATAATTGGTTCATATGACTCTAGAAACTGAGAATAGTATGATAGATTATCTGTAAGTTAGAGATGCAGGGAATATTTATTTATTCTACCTGATTGCAGTTCTTTGAGTCATAAATTTTTAACAAATAGAAGGTTTTAGATGAACATTAACAGCCCATCTTTTTCAAATTTAACCATTTTCCTACTCTACACCCTTCTTTCATAGTTTGAACTATGTATAATAAAATTTTGTTGAGTAGAAAAAAGCCTTCAGCTTGCTTAGTGGATATAAACTAATTAGGAATTTGCACTGTGTGATCTGAATTAATGAGTTTTACTATGCTCAGTATAATTCGAGAACATTAAAGCCAGAGGAGAACTTAACCTACACTGTGTTAATTAGACAATTTCAGGTTAGCTAAAGAGATAGGAGGAGAAGAGAGCATAAACAGCCCTTACCAGGCTCTCTGAGGCCTGAAAGGAAGGGCATTTGAGGACAGTGCTGGGCTCAGCTTCCTGACAACGGCTCTGAGACTGAACAATTCCTGGCTGTGTCCTTGTGAGTGGGAATTCACAACTCCTGTTATGGAGACTCAGCTACTCCAGCCTCTGCTTGTTCATAGCTTGGCCTGACTCATTACTTTTACCACCATTCTGTCTGTTTGCCTGAGGCTTTGTAAGACTTAAAACTGCTGGTAGTCTTTACAGGTCCCATCTTCAAATCTCCACAGAGATAGGTTCTGAATAAGTTAGAAAGTTATTTGTCCTGCCAGGCAGAGAGCTTGCTGTCCACCATATAAAATAGCGATCCAGGCTGGGCGCCGGTGGCTCATGCCTGTAATCCTAGCTACTCAGGAGGCTGAGATCTGAGGATCACGATTCAGAGCCAGCTCGGGCAGGAAAGTCTGTGAGACTCTTATCTCCAAAAAGCCACTAGAAAACCGTAAGTGGTGCTGTGGCTCAAGCGGTAGAGCACTAGCCTTGAGCTGAAGTGCTGAGGGACAGGGCCCAAGCCCAGAGTTCAAGACCCACGACCAACAAAAAAAAATAGCGATCCACCCCCATAAATATGGAGGGCTGGTAGGATGGACTCTGCTGGATTCCCACTGGGAGCCCCTCTTGGACAAAGTGGAGGCCGAAACTGGAGCCTGAAAATTTAGATATGTCATACCAAGGAGTGTTTCTTCCAAAGCGCACTCCCATACCCTTCTCCAATGCATAGCACAGTCCTTGTCTCTGTGGCTTATAAACTTCTGACCCATTACAAATGTTTGGGTCAAACCTGACAACACGGGATCAACAGATACACCTGATTTATGAATTGTCTGAACATATTTTCCTCAGCGCCTTTAATGAGAATTATTTATGTTTAAAAAAGGATGTCACATGTAGCTGCGACATTGAATGAGGCGGTCCATATTGCATTATTCTCATTTGTTTACCCTAGTCTCCACAAATACGTCACTTCTTTATGGATAAATATGTAACACTATGAAAGAAATGGATGTGAAGCTTAGCAGAAGCTGCTGTGGTGCTTTGGTTTAGGTGTTAACAAGGCACTACTGCATAGAAATTTATTCAGCTCATATTTACCGAGAATGGTGTGCCAGACATTATGCCAAATAGAGCAATCAGCAAATAGACATCACCTCTGTTCTCAGGGAATTTAAATAGCATGCATGTTCACTTGACTTGGTTTTCCATTTTTCTCCAACAATGAATAGCTGGATAAGGGGTGAGGAACCAGGATCCAAACTAAGTGCTAAAATCCTGTGCCAGAGTTTCCTAATTGAAGGGTACATGAAAGACCATAAGTAAGCGAATTAGCATTTTGAACACTACAAGAGGCAATTTATCCCCAACTGTAAGCAAACTGTGAGTCAGAATAATGCTATAATTATATTTTAATAATTAATAGACTTGTCTTGTTGCTCATTAGGGTTTCTTCCTTTCCTTTATTCCATTATTAATCTTTCCATTGATTAAAAAGGAAAACAAAAACCCTCGACAAAGAAGGAGCTGTTGACATCTTAATTCGTGGTTTAGTATTAAGCTTTTATAAGTGTTATGATATGTGCTGAAACCTCCTGACCACTAACTTAGGGTAGTTACAAGCCTATATCACAAAAGCCTGAGTGAGTCATGAGGTTGCTCAGTCCCTGGCCAGCATGAAAGATCCTGGCCCACTCGGATTCTCTTTTGCTGCAGCACATTCATCACTGCTCACAAGCGGTTTTATGCAACCTGTGAAAACTGAAGAGCTAGGCCATGGCTCATGCCTGTAATCCTAGTTGCTCAGGAGGATAAGACATGATAGTTGCTGAAGGAAAAGTAAACAACATGCAAATATACTATAGCACAAAGGAAATACTAGAAATAAAATACACTACAACCGAAATGAATGCTTTTGATGGGCTTATTAGCAAACAACACAGTCAAGAAAGATTCACTGAACTCAGAGATAGGCAGAGGGAAACATCCCAAGCCAAAAAGCAAAGAGAAGAAAGAAAGATCTAGGTTAAGTGTTTCCCCCTAGATATTTACTCACTATTTGACAAATAAAAATAAGAAATGCTTCTTTATGAATTATGAGGTGCCTTTGTAATGTGTATACTGTCTGTCTAATTTAACAAGTCAAATTCTTTCCAAAGAATAAACATATATATTGAAAAGATAATCCTTTTACCCTTCCTCCAGAATGGGTTGGTATCATTCATTTGTATTTCTCTCTATATATTTATTTTATAGATGATGTCTCAATGCTCTGGCAATGCCATCTTTGATGATCAGAGTTACTTAGAACTCAACTGAATTCACCTACTCCTAAGCTACTGGGTACCCTCTCAGCTGCAGTGTGATTTTCTTTCTTTCTTTCTTTCTTTCTTTCTTTCTTTCTTTCTTTCTTTCTTTCTT
>NW_012267406.1:1897846-1908054 GCF_000151885.1 Dipodomys ordii
AAAAAAAAAAAAAAAGGAACCCAAACATGAATACTGAAATGTGGCCTTCTGCTAGCATGTTCAACACTGTCTGGAACAATAGTGGTGCTTCTAAAAAAAAAAAAAAAAAAAAAAAAAAAAAAAAAGGTACCCAGCAGTGTCCTGAATCTCTACCAGACTGACCTGAAGCAACAGATGTGTAAGTACATGGGAAACTAGAACGCTGTTGGGAAGAATTGCAGTGAAGAATCAATGACTGGACCAAGTGCAGTGGTTCAACATGTATTCCCAGATATCTGAGAGGTGAAGATAAGAGGATCATGGTTCAAGACCATCCCAAGCCAAAAACAACAGCAACAACAACAAAAATCCAGCAAGTCCCTACCTCAAAGAGCAAGCTGGCAGGTAAAGGAAACTACTTCATGCTAAATGAACAAGTCAGCTATTGAAATTATGAATAAAGATCCAACTAGATATGCTTTCAGATTTAAAGAATATAAACAGTTCTGGACGTTTGATACACAATATAGTGAGTTATGTGGGCAGCAATATAAGGAAGAATATGGGGACAGTGTGGAGGATAGAGGTGTAGCACAGTTTAAGGGAGTAGAGAGAAAAGAGTGAGATGAGCATGAGGGATGGGAGAAATTATTTTGTTTAATTGATCCTCTTAAAACCTAAAGGAAGTCATTTATACCAATCACCACCAAGCAGTAGGTAGGACCACATTACACTTGGAGGTTCAGCTGTCTGGGTTCATGTCTTAGACATTCCATGATAGCTCTAAGACAAGTTAAGTACATGTTCTTGTCTTCTCTTTGTCATTGTCAGTGTGGAAATAATTATAATAATATTATTCACCTCAGAAAACTGTCATGACTCGAAGTACTTCCTATGCACCAATAAAAATGCAGAGTACTGCATAGATTTTTATGTCATAGAAATTATGAGCCATACTAGGATGCAGATCTTTCCCTATGGCTTTTGTTATTAAATTCATGAAATTGTTTAAAGATGAGAATCTTAGATCTAACAAAAGGATAGCATCTATCACTGCATGTAGAAGATAAGAAATTATTACCTCCTCAAATTATATGGTTTATGTGATGAATTTACTCTCTTTCTACTGTCCTGGGACTGAAACCATAATTTTGTTCTTTATAGATTCATAATTTTTCTGATTTGATGGATATTATTTTGTTTTATATATATGTATATATAAAAACAATTATTACAGATAGGCTACATTCATTTTGCTGAGCTTTTGGGTGTTAAGATGTGGATGCCATTTTTTTTAGGTATTAGGGAAGCTGAAGTAAATAAAATATCTATTTTCCAGTTGAGCTTACAGGTCAATATATATGTGTTTCTTACATATCTCTTTAAAATAGAAAATTTGGGCAACATTTTACTTTTAGTTATTCATTTTTTCCAAAGAGAAGATGGTATAAAAATTTAAATTCCAAATCAAACATTGAGCTGAGATGGTGATCTCACCTACATAATAATGCATTGATACATTTGTATTCTGTTTAATCTGACAGAACCAAAGCATGTGTGATTTTGCTTGGCTTTATGGAAATTCTGTTTTGGTGGGCAGTTAACCTGAGATCTGAATGGGTATGCTGCAGACAGGATCTCTGTGCACTGTTTCCCCTTTCCCTTCTAGGGTACACACAGACACAGCGGACTGTTATCTTGACTGCTTGAAGTTGGATTGTGTCATGATAACTACTGCTTCAAACAGGTGAAAACCCTTTCCTACTTGAGATGTTACAAAATATCAGTAGGAGACCCACCGGCTCTCCACTTCCCTGTGGAGCAAATGAAGAAATGAATCCAGGATGGGATATAGACTCTTTGAGTTAGAATGTCTGAGTAACTAAGGAACAGAGACTATCCATCCCTGCCACCTGGGTCCACGTTGAGCATGTAAGTGAAAACTGAATCTTTCCTGTAAGCCACTGAGATTTGGGACATTTTGGCCTATAAAGATAACCTTGCCTTGTCCCAAACAGCACAACAAGCAACTTCAGCTGGATTTTCACTGGCTGTCCCAAGGAGCAAAACAGTATCCAGTATCCAGTTTCTCTATTACAGCAGATTTCCATGCTGCTGCATTGTCAATGCACAGTGGAACTTTATTTTAGAACAGAAAGGCAACATTGTAGAGCAAAAATATTAAATGCTGAGAGAATGAATTCCTTCTGTGAGTTCTAAAGACTGTGTGTATTGACTGCCAAAACTCTAAGATGACAAATGAAACATCTATGTGTTCCCAAAATCTGGATGCTTGGTATCAGACAAAACATCTAGCTAACTACTTCAGTTGGAATTTTTCATTAAATATTTGGTATTGTCCACAAATATGCCTAAAGTTATAGATTTGGTGAATGAACCAAAAACAGACTTATGTGGACTTGATGTTTATGTTAGATGTTTTGTAGCTCTAGAAGCAAGAGAAGAATCTTCCACCTCAAACATAATAGTCAACAATTAAACATTAAGCTGGGTGCTGGTGGCTCATGCCTGTAATTCTAAGTACTCAGAAGGATGAGATCTGAGGATTGTTGTTTGAAGCCAGCCCAGGCAGGAAAGTCCATTATTAGACTTAACCTCCAATTAACTACCAACCAACCCAGATACCCCTTGGTAGATGAATGGATCAAGAAAATGTGCCATATATATATGTATATATATATACATATAAGCATAAAATTCCTATATATACATACATATATAAATTCCTATATATATATATATATATATGAATTTTATGCTTCCATCAGAAAGAATGACATTTGTTAGGAAATGGAAAGACTTGGAAAAAATTATATTAAGTGAAGTAAGACAGACCCAAAGAAATATAGGTCCCATATAGGTTTCCCTCATTTGCAATACGTAGTATATGTCTAGGATAATTTTATCAGAGGAGCACAAAAGCTCAAAAGCTATACATATGACCATATAAGATGATGCTAAGCAAAATGAGCCCCAAGATACGGACACAAGTTCTTTGCTGTTGTTGTTTTTAATGTACTATGAGGTTTTTTTGTTTTGTTTCCTTTTCATGTTCTTCACCCTGTTGTCACTGTACTTGATTTTGTTACTCTACATCTTGTATATACATTTGCCTAATTTGGAGAGGGGAAGGGGAATAAAAATGCTGAAACAAGGACACAGGATGATCCATTGCAACAATGATTCCCACAGGACACTATATTGGAAATGAATTTTACAAATTCAGGAGACTAGGGGGAGTGCAGGGGGAGGAGTGAGGGAGGGGGAGGGAAGGGATAGTGGGAAAACAACAAAGGAGGGGGTAGCAATGCTCAACAAGAAATGTACTCATTACCTTACTCATGTAACTGTAACCCCTCTGTACAGGATCTTTACAATAAAATAAAATGTTTAAAAAAGAAAAGAAAAAAATAGCTGGAATTGGAACTTTGGCTCAAGTAGTAGAGCAGAACAAAAAAGAGAGGGTGCCCATGCTCTAAGTTTTAGTTCTAGGACTCCTCCACCACACACCTCCTCCACACACACACCTCCTCCACACACACACACACACACACACACACACACACACACACAATACATTAGCTATTAGTAACAGACCCCTTTCCTTTTTTAAAAAAGTTTTTATTGTGAAAATACTGTACAGAGAGGTTACAATTACATGGGTAAGATAATGAGTACATTTCTTATCAAGCATTGTAGCCTCCTCCTTTGTTTCCCCTTCCCATCCCTTCCCATCCTCCCCATGCCCCCCAAACCTCCCCGCCCCCCCCTGCACCCCCCCACCAAAGTTGTAAAGTTTGTTTTCTACATAACTACTTGTACATCTCATTGTTACAATGGCAGACCCCTTTCCTTAAAAACAGTATTTTGGCTTGCACAAAGGATTTTCATTGTGGCATTTTTTTTTTAAGCAACAACGCTGACCTAGTGTTGTTTTTGTTTTTTAGAGGTTAAGTTATTTATTCTACTGATCAAATTCCTATCAGACAAATCACTTCAGTAACTTTTTTAAAAGTATTGCTTTTCAGGACATTTATAACATGTATATCATGTACTTTAGTCATCTACCTTGTTTCTCTTTCTTCCTCCTCTCCCCTTTTTAAAAAATAATATTTGGTGGGTTTTATTGTTATATTTTCATATGGATATGTATAGTTTGATAACATTCACCCCTTCACTCTCTCTCCCTCCTCACTCCTACTGATTCCAGTCTCCCTTTTACAATTGTGATACATTAGTTTTACAATCTAGATTCTTCATATGAATGGAAATGTAATATTTGTCTCTATGAGCTTGTTCATAGAGACAAATCAGTAAGATCATTCCAAATGAACTGGCTGATCTTTAGTTCATTGATTTTCCTGTAGATGACATAAGTTCTGAATAATACTCCATTTCTTTTTAAAATTTTATTTTATTGTAAAGGTAATGTACTGAGGGGTTATAGTTACATATGTAAGGTAATGAGTCTTCTTGAACATTGTTACCCCCTCCCTCATTTTTCTCTCTCTTTCCCTCCCCCCTAATACTCAATTTCAGTATAGAACACCTTTTCTTTATCTAATCATCAATTCTCTTAAAGTGCAAATATGGTTCAGGGAGGTATTTTGCATTATTGTTGGAGTTTGTAGAACACCCAAAGCATGGTGGCCTAAGAGAGTAACCTCAAGCTTTCTCTATGACCTTTCTCTTCCCAACACATGATCCCTAAATTCCTCTTTAACTTTTCACTCCCAAAGCAAAGGAGGGACTTCCTCTGAAGCCCTTTTCCTGGAAGACATGCAATTGTCATGAAAGTTCATTAACCAGGGGAAGAGCAACCACCAGAGAAAGAAGAGTCTAAAGGCTTCCATCAGGACACTCTGCATGCACAGACTTTTTACTTATTCTCAAAACAATTCCAGGAGATTTCCCAAGAGACTTTGTCTGCATAATAAGAGCACATTTGTTTATGGGTGTGTCTGTCTTCACACTTTCCTGGATATCCCCAAGCCTCTTCCTATCCAAGCTCCTATGCTTCTCTGTACCTTGTTATTTAAGTTTCAACCATTTGGCCTTTCAGGGACACTCATACTTTATAGGACTCCCATGCTATGCTTTCTCCCATTTTTTTCTCTTATTTAATCTATTGCCAGTTTATTCCAGTGAGCCTTCAGAGGGTGAAGGGGAAGGTTCTACTACCTTCTTGCATCCTATACTTGAACATTACTGTAGAAAAAATTGTTTAAATTATTTAGGTAAGATGTGGCAGGTTATGAAGAACAAAACAGGACAGAGCAATCTTTGAGGAAAGAAAAGCTGTTTCAAGGAGCAGGAAAGAGCTCTTCACAGCTGATGACAGAGTTCTCCAAGACCTCTCTCATTTCTTCCTAATAAATATTTTTACTTTAAAAATGTAAAAATATATTCTACAATTTTTAGATAGCACACGGCTTTGTAAATAGCATGTATTAAGTTAGTAGTGAGTTTTATTATGGCATTACCATTCATCTATATAATACACTTCCATTATACTATATATTATTGTGCCATTTCCATTCTCTTTTCAATCCCTTAGTAGTTGTCCATTTACTTTCATGATCTTATTATTTTTATTTTGTTGGGTTTTTTTTTCACATAAATCAAGGTTGTGTATTTATGGCCTGACAAATTTATAATTGTCAAGGTAATGAACAGGGGGTTACAGTTGCATACGTAAGGTAATGAGTACATTTCTTTTTAAACATTGTTACCCCTCCCTCATTTTCTTCCACTTACCACTCCCTACTCTCCTCTCCCCTGCCAAGTTGTAAAGTTCATTTCCAACACAGTGTCTAATGAGTATCATTGTTGCATTAGTTCATCTTTTGTCCTGCTGTTTCTGTGATTCCCTTTCCCTTCCATGGATCAGTTAAGCTTATATACAAGACAAAGTGTGCAGAAAACTCAGACAGAAAGAAAGAAATAGGAATAACTGCATTCAGGACATAATAAGAACCTCTTGTTTTGTTGTTCCTTTTTTTTTTTTTTGCAATCATGGGGCTTGAACTCTGGGGGCCTGGGCGCTATCCTTCAGCTCTACCACTTGAGCCACAGTGCCACATCCGGTTTTCTAGTGGTTTATTGGAGATAAGAGTCTAAGGAACTTTCCTTCCCCCCGGCTGGCTTTGAACCATGATCCTCAGATCTCCTGAGTAGCTAGGAATACAGGTGTGACCCACTGGCACCCGGCTTGTTTTTTGTTTTTTTTTTTTTTAACAATAATTTCCATTAGTGAGAGAAAATATATGATGGTTGTTTTACTGGGACTATCTTACTTCACTTAACAAGATGATTTCCAGTTTCACCTACTTCTCTGTGACTGACATAATTTTGTTTTATTAATGATGGAATAAAATTCCTTTGTGTGGATATACCACATTCCTACATCCATTCATCCATTGATGGTTGCCTAGGCTAATTCTACAATTTGGCTCTTGTGAATGGTGCTGTGATAAACATGGGTGTGTAGATATCTCTAAAGTAAGTTGACTGACTCCTTTGGGTATATACCCCAAAACATTCATATATATTTTATGATCAAAGAGTCTGTTAATTCTTTGCATAAGAAAGTGATTGACATTACTTTTAGGGGAAAAAAGGGGCAACATTGATTTTTTCAACTTTTGTTTGACGTTTTCTATATCAAATTATGCTTCAGTGTTCACAAGTAACTTCCATTATTTAATGTCATTTTCCTATACATGGGTAAGTTGAGAAAGGCAGTGGTCATGATTATGGCTCCATTTCTCCTCTCCAAAGCAGGGGCTTACGGCTTGTTTCCTGTCAGTCCCATGTCTACCTGAGGTCATCTATTTCCCTTTTGGGAAATGTTGCCTCTTCATTGCCCTTGGCTTCACAATAGGATCACAAAATACTTCCAGGTCATGTGTAGTGTCTTCTGGTACCAAGTGGAGGAAATCCAATTTCCTGCTAGAATCAGCGAAGTTTCTCACACCAAAGGTCACTGTACATTACAGTCTCAAGTGTGGCTCTGGAGCTTATGGAGGGAATTGGGTGTGGAGCAGGATTTGGCCTCCTGCTCTGAACAATAATGTAGTGAAGCTCAACGATTTTTATCTCATGGAAGCACAAAGAGCTTTAAATCCCCTTAGTCTCATCAACCGTCAAAGAGCTAATTAAAACTTAAAACATTGGCTTTACTCTGATTGTTTCTATTGTGATTCAGGGATATTTCATGAGCAAGGCCTAGAAATGGAGGGGTGCAGATATTATTTCAGCCTACTTCATGATAATCAGATTCCTGTATCTAGCATCCCTTCCTTCAAGTCACTGATGATAAATATTCAGACTGATAGCTTTACATTGTATTTCTCAATGCAATCAATCCAATATCATTATTATTAAACATTAAAGCTCCCAAAGACCTTTTTGTTCCTTTTCAAGTAAACCGTTGCTGCCTATCAAGGTTAAGTCCATAGTAGACATAGGATAACCAGTAATATTTGCTCATTTATTTTGTAGCCAATATAATCACCAGTCACTACTTAAGTTCTGAGTGTCCTGATGAACAGACTGCAGTGATGCTGTCACTTCCTGACAATTTGGCTTGGGAGGGCCTCTCCATGTCTTGCTGAGTATGCCAAACCCTGGGGCCTTGGCGCCCTGAGATAGTTCACATGCTGGTTTATACAACCATAGCCTGTGACAGAGAAGGCAGCCCACTCAAAGAACAGACTGGCTTACTACTTGCTAGAAAAGCAGTTGATTCCCCAGCTGCATTGTTGTTTGTTGTACAATGAATATTGAGAACGTCTTTTGTTTCTTTTTCTTTTATTTTTTCTTTCTTTCCTTTTTTTTTCAGTTGTGGGGTTTGAACTCTGGGCCTGGGTGCTGTCCCTCAGATCTTCAACTCAAGTCTAGCACTCTACCACTTGAGCCACAGCGCCACTTCTGGTTTTCTGGTGGTTTATTGGAGATAAGAGTCTCAGGGACTTTCCTGCCAGGGCTGCCTTTGAACCGTGATCCTCAGATCTCAGCCTCCTGAGTAGCTAGGATTACAGGTGTGAGCCACCAGTGCCCAGCGAAAGAAGTCTTTTGTTTCTGACCCAGTATTTCACATCTTCTGCCAGCATACAGGAAGATGTTTTATGTTAATTCCATTGTTTACAAGTGGGATAGAAACAAATCCAGACCTGACTTCTTAGATTAACTGAAATGCTTTTATTTACTTGTATTAAATCCCACAATCAATTATAAGCCATTTGATCAAGGATGTAAGTCCTCTTTACATTCTCATTGGCAAATATAAAATACGCAGTAGTTGTTCATGAGTCATGAAGACGAGATCAACTTATACTATGATGGGGAGAAATTTTGATACCAAGACACAGAAATCATTATGGCATCTGGCAAAGCCAGCCAGTGACACTGCTTGCTGGGTTTCTATGCCCTGTAACTTGGAAAGTAAGTACATGATAATGTGTTGAGGAGAGTTTTATACACTGAAGACAGATGTAATGAATCATACTAAAATAATGAGATACTGAGAATATTGCACACATGGTTTCTCCACCCTTCTGTGCCCATTCTAGTGACAAATACCTTCAGGCACAGCAGTCATTTCCCAGGAATGAGAAAAGCTCACTTCAGGGGGAAAAATGAAGAGAGCTGCTGCTTCCTGTGATGTATTAGTCCAACAGCAAATCTTACTATCATCTATTGAGAAAGGAGTGGCAACTTTTAAAACAAAAACTAGAAGGCATGTAGTGGCTTCTAAAGGAGGCATTCAGGTACTAAAACGCTCTACCTCTGTGTGTGTGTGTGTGTGTGTGTGTGTGTGCGCACGCGCATGTGTACTATGAAACTGTTCCTTCAGTAGTTTTCATCATGATGAACCATGAATGCTTTGGTGGGATTTCCAGCTGCTGGTGGTTCCTCTGCCTTCAAATCCCTCCAAATATGAATTTCTTTTTGTTTTTTGTTTTTGTCAGTCGTGGGGCTTGAACTCTGGGCCTGGGCGCTGTCCCTCAGCTCTTCAGCTCAAGGCAAGCGCTCTACCACTTGAGCTACAGCGCCACTTCCAGTTTTCTGGTGGTTTATTGGAGATAAGAGTCTCACAGACTTTCCTGCCCCGGCTGGCTTTGAACCGAGATCCTCAGATCTCAGCCTCCTGAGTAGCTAGGATTACAGGCATGAGCCACCAGCGCCGGGCTCCAAATATGAATTTCTATCTCTTCCCAATTCATTTCTGAAGTGTCTTCCTGAATCTAAACTCTTTTCTCTCATTCTCTTTCTTGATTCAGTTTGAAGCATTTTATGAAGTGTAGGGAAAGTGTATTGTATGTAGATCACAGGAATGTTGAAGAGGTTCTTTTTAACTCCAAAAGTTGGTTGTCTTGTTATCCATTCTTACCACCTTTCAATTGTAAAGGTAGCTAGGCATGCTAAGGCACACCTGTAATCCTATCACATGGGAGGCTAAGGTAGGAAGATCATGAATTTGAGACCTTTCTTTAAAAAAAAAAAAACAAAAAAAAATGACAACAAAAAAACTAACAATCCACTGTAAGTCTTGTTTTAATTTCAATAAATATTTATTATATTTTATTTTTTAGATTTTTTTTTGGTCGGTTGTGAGGCTTGAACTCTGGGCCTGAGCGCTGTTCCTCAGCTCTTCAGCTCAAGGTAGCACTCAACCATTTGAGCTACAACACTACCTCTGGTTTTCTGGTGGTTTATTGGAGATAAGAATTTCACGACATTTCCTCTCTGGGCTGGCTTTGAACCTTGATCCTCAGATCTCAGCCTCCTGAGTCGCTAGGACTATAAGTGTGAGCCACCAGCACCCGACTATTTTTTAGATTTTTTAAAGTATTTGTACAAAGGAGTTACCATTTAACAGATGTGTCTTGATCAATATCACCCCATCAACATTTTCCTCCACACCTCCACTCCCCATATCTTCCCTTCTTCTTTTTTAAATAAATTTGTTAATTGTTATTGTAAAAGTGATGTACAGGGGGTTATGGTTATACAAGTCAGACAAAAAGTAGATTTCTTTTTTAACTCTCCCAGTTTTCCCTCCTGTCATTACCCACAAGTTATAGATTTTATTATATTTTAAGTATCCATTATTTACTTTTTTTGTTTTTTTGGGTCCGGTCGTGGGGCCTGAACTCTGGGCTTGGGCGCTGTCCCTCAGCTCTTCAGCTCAAGGCTAGCGCTCT
>NW_012267406.1:1908104-1909335 GCF_000151885.1 Dipodomys ordii
ACTTGAGCCACAGCGCCACTTCCGGCTTTTTTCTTTTTGCTTATGTGGTGCTGAGGAATCGAACCCAGGGCCTCAAGCATGCAAGGCAAGCGCTCTACCACTGAGCCACCTTCCCAGCCCCCATTATTTACTTTTAAATATTTATTTACGAGATGCTTTTATTATTCAATTTTTGTAGTTTTCTTTTTTAAAGTATATCAGTCTATCTAGTGAAACTGTTTGAATATTTTAAGTACTGGTTGAAAATGCCAGTAGTTTTCTCCATTAACATTAGTGGAATTTTTTAAAATGTAGAAGCTGTTGATGGCAGTAGTTTTCAAGTAAATCCAGCCATTAAGCAAAGGGATACATTAGTAAAATAAAAGCAATGAGCAAGCTGTAATCCAAACCTTGGAGGAATTTTAAATCTTTTAGAGAAGATGAATAATTTATACATAAGCACATGGCATGTAAAGGTCCATAAAGATGATTAAGAAATGGGATTTCATTTTCTGTTGTATATTTTTGAGGCTCAAGTAGCTGAATTCATTCTATTCTTCACATAATATCATACAAAGTTTTATGAAGAATCAGACTTTATAAATTGAAGTCAAATTGCTATGACTTAAAGCCACATGATTGCCTATGCTAAGTAACAGACAAGTCACAGAGAAACTGAGAGTGAATCTCTCAATTTTGGTGTATTATGAATCTATTCAAGACTTTTAAATCATCTTCATATACTTTAAATATGCATGAATTTTGAAAAATTCCCAAGACTACACAAAGGCACTAAAGTATTGTTTTGTAGTTTTCCTATAAAATATGGTTCATCATAATTGTTATTTTCTACTTTCTTTGTTAGTATCAGGTAGTTGTACAAGAGGACATGTCCACATGTGTTTGTGTGTGTTTGTGTGTGTGTGCCAGTCCTGGGGCGTGAACTCAGGTCCAGAGTCCTGTCTCTGAGCTCCAGGCCAGCACTCTACTTTTGGATTTCTAGTGGTTAACTGGAGATAAGAGTCCCACAGAGTTTCCTGCCCAAGCTGGCTTTGAACCATCATGATCCTTAGATCTCAGCCTCCTGAGTAACTGAGATTATAGGCATGAAGTACTGGCACTATGGAGTACTGTCCTTAATTTTATTTAGAGTAGGCTAATTGATGAAAGAGTTTCACACATGTATATTCTAATCAAACTGGCTCCTCCATTCATCTCACCTTCCCCAAACTCATTACCCTCTATTTTTTTT
>NW_012267406.1:1910835-1911159 GCF_000151885.1 Dipodomys ordii
GCACTCAGCAAGTAGCACTATTGTACATAGAGGGCCACTCGGTGTGGACTAGATTGAGTTAAAATAAAAGAGATTGAGGATAACAGAAACAGGATGCAAGGAGGGATTCTAGAAAGGTGTCCAATTCTGCCCTCTAGCCAGGCTCTTCAGCAGCATGCTCTATGAGGAGGGAATTTTGGATGCCAAAGAGATATTTTGAATTGACTGTGTTTCTGAATGACATAGTACGTTTTCACATTCTGATCTGCCAACAAGGGGACAGAACACTGCTGCTCCTATAGAGTGAACAGACTGATCATGCAAGCATTCTTTCCTGTATTATTT
>NW_012267406.1:1921809-1923329 GCF_000151885.1 Dipodomys ordii
ATATACAGGAACACACATACACACACCCTAGAAGGAAAGACATGAGCTTCTACATTAAAAGGACCCATTAAATTTCCAGAGGGAAGATAAAGGGAACAATTTCAGAAGTTTCTGTAAAAGAAAAATTCATGTCACATGAAACAGGCTCAGAGTGACTTTCACAGGAATGAATGACAGACAGCATTAGGAAGCCTTGGAATTTAGGAAAGAAGATATCCAATAAGAGGAGAGCCAGTGAGAATTCCCACGTGAGGGGAATTCTCTGACATCTGAGTAGCAAGAAATGAGTCAGGTGTCTCAGCTGCTGGGAAACATAAGGCAAACAGGATTCAAAGCATGAAGAATTCACAACAGGAAGGTGGGTAATGAGCCTTGACCTGAATGAGCCAGAGGAATGGAGGTGTTAGATATGGCTGTTTTCCTGAAGCTCCACCAAGCAGAGGAGGTTCTATACAGCCAGAGGTATGGCCTTGGACTCCCCAAAGGAAGTTATTACCACCCACAGTACAATGCTTTCAAGTTTTATTTTGTTAAGCTTTCTTGCTTGTAACTGCCACTGTCATTGAGAATTTTCTAAAGTAAGGCTTTTACTGATATTGCCTATTCTAAAATACCTTACTCTCAATAATTACAGGTAACATTGCGTGTTGCTAACACATGGCATGAACTAACCAAGCAATTGGCTGCATTTTTTGTCATATGTAAATCCAGTGTTTGGAAGAACTTATGTACATACTGAATTTATTTTCTCAGCAGTTGGTACCGTACCATAATACCTTTTGGAGAGAAAATTATCTTTAAGGAAATTTCATGCTTTGCCCTTAGATAGAAGGGTCACCCTGTGGGATAGGCTGTACAGCAAAGACAAAGCCATAAAAGAGAATATAAAATTTTACTTTTTTTTGAAAAGGGTAAGTGGGGAAGGGAAGGAAGCCAAGAGACAGGAGAGCAGAATTTAGGAAAAGCAGTTAGAATATTGTAGATAATGGGCCAGGTGCCAGTGGCTCACACCTGTAATCCTGGCTATTCAGGAGGCTGAGATCTGAGGATCGTGGTTCAAAGCCAGCTTCGGCAGGAAAAGTCCATGAGACTCTTATTTCCAATAAACCACTAGAAAACTGGAAGTGGCTCAAGTGGTAGAGTGCTCGCCTTAAGCTAAAGAGCCCAGGGATAGGGCTCAGGCCCAGAGTTCAAGCCCCACAACTGACCAAAAAAAAAAAAAAACAATATTCAAGATAATGGAAAGCAGAGCAGTAGGTGTATGAAACAGGATGATTGAATCAGGCAGTGGTGGCTAGTGCCTGTAATCACAGCTACTCAGCAAGCTGAGATCTGAGGATCCCATTTTGAAGCCCAGGCAGATAAATCTGTGAGACTCTTATCTATTTTTTAATGTATTTTTCTAGGAGATGTACAGAGAGGTTACAGTTATATAAGTTAGATAAAGAGTATATTTCTAGCCAGGCACCAATGGCTCATGCCTGTAATCCTAGCTACTCAGGAGGCTGAGATCTGAGGAT
>NW_012267406.1:1923379-1925297 GCF_000151885.1 Dipodomys ordii
CCACCTTCCCAGCCCCTCTTTGCACTTTTCAAAAATGAAATTCTTTCCTTCCTTCCTTCCTTTCTGTCTTTCTTTGTTTTTTACTTTCTCTTTCTTTCTTTCCAATAATGGGGTTTGTCTTCAGAGCCTGATGCTTTCTAGATAGATGCTCTACCACTTGAACCTCACCTTCAGAAGAAAACTAAAATTCTCAAGACAATTTTAATACAATAAATATTGTACATAGTTACTGCTTAAAAATTCTCCATTCCTGCCCCCCAAGTGGATAACCAGAGATTTGTTGAACAGTGTGTGAGCTATACCAAACTCTATTTCAACTGGATCAAAATTCCTAACAATCATACCAAGAGAACTGAGACTTTCTGAACCTAGTAGAGCTGGTCATTTTCTGTGTGTTGAGAAAAAGCTTTGTTCATCGTCCTCCTCCCAGCTCCAGGAGAACCAGCTGGCCGGAGGACTGCATTACGGTCTGGCTGCCTCTGGCTACTAGTTGGATTTGACCAAGACAAGACGAGATGGAATGGTGGGAGGAGGGTGAGCTCTCATCAGACTCCTGATTATCTTCTTCTCTTCCATCCTTCAAGATGCAGTGAAAACATGACTTCTTGTTGTGGTTTCAAAATCCTCTATTGGTTCTTTAACTCCTGCGATTTTTCCTTTGCCATAATTTTATCAATCTCCCCCATAAGAAAAAAAAATGGTTACTAAGAAAATAATTCCTGGCACACATATCTCCTATGCATTATTTTCTCATATATTAGTTTATTTAATTTTCACAACATCCTTTGGAGAAAATTCACATCACCTCTAGGGAGGTCACAAAATTGGACAATACCTACTAAAAATCTAAATCTAAATTTACTTCTTTTCTGTATCTATGCTTTCTTTCCGGATGGTTTGTGTGGGACTTAATACCATTGTTATCTATAAACATATGCCAACATTTCCATTTTCTTTTTAAATTAATTAATTAATTAATTTTTTAATTGTCATTGGGCTTGAACTCTGGGCTTGAGCGCTGTCCTTGTGCTCTTCCGCTCAAGGCGAGCACTCTACCGGCACCCGGCAAAGATTTCCATTTTCCTAACAAGAAGCTGAGACTCAAAACCATCCACTTTCCCCACCCCCCATCTCATCCCACCAATACTGCCTATGGAGCACATTATCACAGTTTTATTCTACAATTGTCTACACTATGACTTTGCCATTCCAGGCATTTTGTCCAGAAAGTTGAAAGTTAAAAATAAATAGAGCTGGGCACCCATGGCTCACACCTGTAATCTTAGCTACTCAGGAGGCTGAGATCTGAGGATCATGGTTCAAAGCCAGCCCGGGCAGGAAAGTCCGTGAGACTCGTACCTCCAATTAACCACTAGAAAACCAGAAGTGGTGCTGCTGTGCCTCAAGGGGTAGAGCACTCACCTTGAGCTGAAGAGCTTAGGGACAGTGCCCAAGCCCAGAGTTCAAGCCCCATGACCGACAAACAACAACAACAACAACAACAACAACAACTTTAATGTTCCCTTCAGGAACTTCCAGAAACTTTCTTTTTTATTAAAGCAAGGCTGCCATTTCAGTAGATAGTTCCAACCATAAGACCCTTCCATCTCCTCACCTCAGCTCTTCTTTTCATTGCCCTCCCTCATGAACTTCACCCCGTCCTCTTCAACCTCTAGCTCTTGCACTGAAAAGTCTGCCTACGCCAAATCCCAAGCCTCATAATTAGCACAACTTTGCTCTCTACTACAAGATGGCACATTGTCAAAGGTGGTCCTCCTTACTGAAGTAAATAATAAACCCAGAATTAGCAATATATTGTTTATTTTCAAGGATCCAGCAGTTTGTAAGACTACTACCTATAGAACTTAAATTATTGCCTGTATTCATTAACGTGGAAGAGGTGGAGCTGAGCTTCAGA
>NW_012267406.1:1925677-1928160 GCF_000151885.1 Dipodomys ordii
CTTTGACTTCAAAGATTGCATATGACAAATTACCTGTGCTTGTGTTCTCGCTTAGTCACCAGAAAGTTTAATGAAGCCTCTGATGGCTTGAGTACAGAGCATTATTATCTTTGTAGCTACTTAGAAATAAAGTGTTTAAATAATTAGTCTTTATATTTTTAACAGCTCCAGATGCATAAATTTTAGTCCTTTTTGTCATTTATATTTTACAAATGTGTCACAGAGGTAATTAAAAAAGTAATAAAACTCCTTTATAGTACCATCTTGTTGCATAAAAATGCTGCATTATATTCTATCATTACCAAAAAGTGAAAAATGTCACTTGATGTGGCATGCTGCTATTAACTAACAGGACCATTTATGAGTTGTTTGCACAGTATAGCAGATTATGAGATTGTGGCAGATAGAATATGACAGAACTCTATTTTTAAAAAAAGGAGGACTGATAAAATGAAAATGGACACTTCAAAAAATAGTGTATGATCTAATTCTTGGGATAATAGAGAGCATATGTAAGAAAATCTAGCGTGATAATTAAAACTTCTAATTGACATTTAATGGTGATGAAGAAAATAGGAAGTAATGAATATGACCAAAGGAATTTAGCAAAGTCTGGAAGTGGCTCCTCATCCTCTTCTTGTTTTAGATTTTCATGGTAATCTATGTCTTTGGGGATTCTTGAAAAAAGTTTTAGCAGACAGATATTGGACTTTTTTTGTTGTTGTTGTTGGTCATGGGGCTTGAACTCTGGGCCTGGGCGCTGTCCCTGAGCTCTTCAGCTCAAGGCAAGCACTTTACCACTTGAGCTACAGCGCCACTTCCTGCAGACAGATATTGGGTCTAATGTCCTCTAATAAAGTTACACTGGGAGAACCCTAAACAAGCTTCTACTGAGCTGACTTCCCTGATTAATCCATGCTCTCCTATCTGTGTCAGTCACTTGGTTGATCCTATAGGAAGGAACTCTGCTTCTGTAAGTCAGTTTCTTACGTTGCACAGGCACCCATGCTTTAGCCAGATGGGTTGTGTGCTTCCCTGGACTCAGTCATGCTTGACCCATTTTTTTGTAGTAATAATAGAATAACCACACATTACCCAACCAGCCAGATGACAAGATTTGAAAGAAACATGCTGTTGCCGTGCAACTAAATGAAGTTCTTCAGAAAGCAAATGATGTATCAAAAGGAGATCAAACCAAACAACTGTGAATTAATTGGAAAATCAACTTTAAAAGTGTTGAAAACTTTTGCTCTTTAATTGTATTTGTTTCTATATACTTTTTTTTACTTGAGAAAACAAACACTGGAAAACATAGATGATGAATTATGAGTGCAGCAGCGTGGACAAGACCATGTGGAACGTCAGTCCTAGACTCAGACTCAAAGACAAAGCTTCAGATCTACTACAGGTTAGTAAATGGCTGGGTACCACTGCTCAAACCTATAATTCTAGCTACTCAGGAGCCTGAGATCTGATGATCACTGCATGAAGCCAGCCCTGTTAGGAAAGTCTGTGAGCCTTATTTCCAATTATTCACAAAAAGAACAGCCATAACTGAAGCTGTGACTCAAGTGGTAGAGCAATAACCTTGAGCAAAAAAATGTCATGGACATAGCTCAGGCCCTGAGTTCAAACCCCAGGACAAGTGTGCATGCACGTGCGCACACACACATACACACACAGTATGAAAATGCATTTGTATATTTGAAATAAAAGATTCAAAGTTTCAATTCCATGATTGTCTAATATGATAGATATTTTTTTGATTAACTAATTGTAATAGTTAATTTTATCATACTGACTGGATCATCATCAGGTGCCTAGAGGGTTGTTTAGATATTATTCCAATGTTTCTGTGAGGGAGTCTTTTGAATGAGATTAACTCTTGAATAGGGACACTGAGGAGAAGATACTTCCCTTCCAAGGCCTGAATAGAAAAAAGAAAAATGACTTACTTTCCTTTGAGTAAAAAAGAACTCTTCCTGCCTCATTGCTTGAGCTATGATTTTTTTTAATCCGCCTTTGAAATCAAATTAAAATATTAGTTCTTTCTTGGGTTTTGAGTGTGCTGGACTTTGGACTGGAACTAGATCTACTCTTCTGGATCTGTAGCCTGCAAATTGCAGATCTTGGGACCGTTCAGCCTTCACAATTTCCTCAAGCCCATTCTTCACACAAACACACATACACATGTACATACACTATACATCCTATAAGACACCAGCCAAGAACTGCTACAATTTGTACTGAATTGAAAGATTTCTACTGAATTCAGGAAGCTGAGGAGCATCGTGATCTAGCATATCTCTCAATACTCAAATAGAATAACATTTAACATAGAAAAGTTCTCTTTCCTGAATTTTCAGTCTAGTGGATGAAGGTAAACATGTAAACAAGCAAATTTTAAGACAATTACTATTAAAAAATTGAAAAAGGTGAAGACAGAGCAAGTTGCAATGGCAACCTTAGATTCACTAGTAAAG
>NW_012267406.1:1929110-1932298 GCF_000151885.1 Dipodomys ordii
TTTTCTTTTTGTGTTTTTTTCTATATTATTACTCATAAATGTGCTACTAGTCATGTGCAATTTGGCCAATTTTCCCTCTTTCATAACAAATTAGACCTCTTGGAGTAAAACAATGACTACATCAATATGTCAATCAATATAAACAGGTGAGGAAAAATATCACTATATATCATGGAAAATGAAACTCGACATTACAGGCAGCAACAGAGAGAACTGAGACTCATCCAGTCTTTCTCAGAACCTCTCCAAACCCCCAGTACTGCATTACTAGACCTAAAGTATTGATTGACTATTAACACTTGTTTATGTATCTGTATTTCCAATGGATATTCTTTACCTATGCAGTCAGTGGCTATGATGTAATAGTAACTCTTTCTAGATGCTGGGGGGAATGGAATGTTTCTACAAAGTAGAAAGAGCTTGGCTCTCAGCTAGTTCTGGACTGCCGTCTTTCCTCTCCCGAGCGAGAAAAGAATAGAAAAAGTTAGAAAAGAATCTTTTCTATGAAAGTAGTTTGCTTGCTTTCTGTTAATCTTGAGAGAATTTTCTGAAAGGTTTCTACTTTGGCCAGGTGACTTGGCCCTTGTTAATTACATTTTAGTTTCATATACCCTTTTCCTGATGCACTTTTATTAAGACATCCTGTGGGAAACTCATTGAATAGTAACTACTTCTGGTTAATTAAGCCACATCCTTTTGTAGATTGTGAACTTCAGCTCTTCCAGTTTGAGCAGAGGAAGAGGGCCTGCTGGGTTAGGGATAAAATGGGAGCAGCCTACCTGCTCTGTGTGCTTGCTTGCCAGATTTTACCTGATGGTTTACTCCTCTGCAGAAGTAACATTTGCTTAGCTGAGTTCCAGTTGAGTTGGTGTCATTATTCCTACGTGACACCTCAACATTCCAAGCTATTTCTAACAATTTGAAATATTTATTTTTTTAAAGATGGAAATTAGGCTGGATGCCTGTGGCTCATGCCTGTAATGCTAGCTACTCAGAAGGCTGAGATCTGAAGATCACAGTTCCAAGCCAGCCCTGCAGGATTGTGCATGAGACTTATCTCCAATAACCACCAGAAAACTAGAAGTGGCACTGTGGGCTAAAGTGGTAGAGTGACTTGAGCTGAAATGCCCAGGGACAGAGTTCAAGACACATGACCAACCAAAAAAAAAAAAAAGGAAAATAAAAAAAGTCCAAGGAAAAAAAAAGATGGAAATTAGAAAATGCCCAGTGTTCTGACATAATTTGCTACTAAAGGATACTGTATAGAGGGACAGGGATAAGAAATTAATTTTCAGTATGTTTGCTTTAAATGCCTCTTAACCAGCACTTATGATTATTAGGCTGCAGAACACAATGATAATTGGGTATAATTCTGAAATTAGACCTCTTGGAGTAAAACAATGACTACATAACCTTAGACATTTGTTTAGACTCTCATTGTGGTCTCAGTTTGTCCATCTATCAAAATACAGCTATTAATAATGGCTTCAAAATCAGGACATTGATGGGATTAACTAAAATAAATTAAAATCAGTACAGTGCTTGATATATAGTAAGCATACCATAATTCATAGTTATTGTAAGCCTGTAGGGGGCAACTTAAGATGATTTGATATATTTCAAAATGCTCAGTTAGTAAGTGGTACTAAAATCAAAATAAAAAATATTTGCATGAGACCTGAGTTTTTTCCTTTTTCTTTAGGTGTGGCTTATGTTCCTTATTTTCTTGTTATTGAAAATAAATACAATGAGTATTTTTCTTCAAAACTGTTCTCAATTCTTCCATCTCTCCCACTTCATTTCCCACAGAAAACTGGATTCTTCTGAACTTCATCTGTATCCACTGTGGAAGTTCTTAACCTCCCCTCTGCTCCCTGCTCCTTTCTTACTAGCACTTAGTGGTTTTATTGTGCTACTTCCACATATGCATAGGATATATACAAGTCAAATTCATCTATCACTCCCTGCCATCTCTCATCTCTCAAAACAATTTCAGTTGGTTTCATTGTTATATTTTCATATTTGTGTATAAGGACTTCCACCATACTCACCTCTTTACACCCTTTCCTTTTCTCCTCTCTTCTTCCTGAACTCTTTGCCCGAACAGAATCTGTTTTACCTTATTGTTCATTTCTTGGGGGGAATGTACGGACAATGTATAAAGAAGGTCTAAGAACAAGTTCTAAGAACTTTTACTCTTAGGAGAACACAAACGGGGAACTTATCGAGGACAGATTATGAGAAAATGAAGTTAGAGAAAAAGCAAAAGAATGTACTAATAAGCAACCTTGGATACATCTTAAAGATAAGAGTTGATTAAGTGTAAAAGCAAAAGGTAAAAAAGGGTGAGATTAAGGCAATTTGCAATATATTTAGCAATAAGGATTTGATTGGATCTTAACAGAAATAATTTCACTGGAGTTGTGAAAATAGAAGCCAGATTAAAAAGATTGAGGAGAGAAAGGCATTTCTGATTAACAAGCTGTATTGAACATAAATGATTACTTTGGATCTCTTTCATAATGCCACTAAAACAGAAGTTTCTGAAAAGAGGGTTAAACCTAGAAAAACACAGCACTGAATGAAGATGACAGCAGTTGAGAGATTTCAACAAGTTTTAAAAGGATGGAAAATGGTTGAATCAGGGCTGACTGAGCTGTCTAGAAAAAGATTAATGCAGCACTGTTAAAGGTGAGTAGACAAAGGAAAGATGACATGTCTTTTAGTCTGGAAGTACTTGGGACCATTGATTTATCAGTTGAAAAAAAAATGTGCAAACAGGTTTTTGGATCTCCTCCCATGTTTTCCTGATGGGTATCCCAGCCTCCTAGCAGAGGGCAAAAATGTCATTTTTTTTTCAAAAAATTGAACTTTTTCCCTAAACAATAATGAGAAAAATTGATAGTGTCATTTTACATGCACAATAAAACTCAAAAGTAGAAAATACAAGAATTAAGTCAATTTTAAAGTATCTCAATATCTTTAATAAGATAGTTGATATTGTGTCCATAGAACAAGAACAGAATGATAGGAAATGTGAATGATCAAAGCGCAAGAATAGACTCTTTGATATTAAAAATATGGACAAACTAATAAGAAAGTAGAAAACTGAATGACAAAGTTGAAAAAAATCTTTCTAAAAATGAATTTAAGCTGAATGAAAAGTTAAAGAAGAAAGCTAAAAAAAA
>NW_012267406.1:1936308-1985115 GCF_000151885.1 Dipodomys ordii
CATATCTAAAATATACTTGGAACTCAAAAAATTAAATCCCCCAACAACAAATCCTCAAAGAAACAACAGCCCAATAAATAAGTGGGCTAAAGACCAAAGAGAAACTTCTCTGAAGAGGAAAGAAGGATGGCCAATAGACACATGAAGAAATGCTAAACCTCTCTAGCAATAAAAGAAATGCAAATCAAAACAACATTGAGATACCACTTTACCCCAGTTAGAATGGCTATAATCTGGCTATGTTTCTTATCTCCAATAAACCACCAGAAAACCAGAAGTGGGGCTGAAAATCGAGTGGTAGAGCATTAGCTTTGAGCTGAAGAGCTCAGGGATGGCACCCAGGCCCACAGTTCAAGCCCCAAGACCACCAACAACAAAAAGTATATTTCTTTCTTTTTTTTTTTTTGGATCCGGTAGTGGGGCCTGAACTCTGGGCCTGGGCGCTGTCCCTCAGCTCTTCAGCTCAAGGCTAGTGCTCTACCACTTGAGCACAGCACCACTTCCAGGTTTTTTCTTTTTGCATTATGTGGTGCTGAGGAATCGAACCCAGGGCTTCAGGCATACAAGGCAAGTGCTCTACCACTGAGCCACCATCCCAGCCCCCAAAAGTACATTTCTTGTGAACAATGTTACCCCTTCCTTCACTACTTCTTGTTTATACCTCCTGTCTGGACCTGCAAGTTTTATAATTCATTTTCAACATATCCAGTGAATACTGTCCCTATCTGGGAACTTCAATACCACTGCTGCATTTGTTCACGTTTTGATCCACCATTTCTGTCTCCCCTCTTCCCCCTTCCCAAAGACAGATAAGTGAATAAACAAGAGTATAGGGAATGAAAACAGCAACAAAGAATTTTTTAAGACCCTCTTATCTTTAACTGCCAAAAAGCCAGAACTGTAAGTACAATTTAAGTGGTAATGTGCCAGCATTGAGTAAAATAGACAAGCAAGAGTGTAAGACCCTGAGTTATAAACCCATTACTGGCAAACAAACAGATTTGACTCAAGGAGTTTCTAGGAGGATTGTCATCAGCTGGTCCATCTAACAGCAAGTCCCCAAATGTGTCATGCTCACTGATGATGCACAAGTTAACTTATACAAAGTTGAGGCGTTTATGCCTCAGATAATAAATAATTAATAAGGAACAGTTCCCAGAAAAGTATGAATTCAGAAATAGTTTGAACCTAATCGATGTTAGATTTCTACATTGTACAAAATGACTTGAATCCTGGACCTGTTGATATATCAAAAGAGTAGGATGCCCAGCTTTGTGAAAATTACATTCTCCCAACACATCACTGACATAGCCAAGTACTGAGAGTGATTTGGTTTGTTTTCTCATGGCTAATTTCCTGTCAGTATTTTAACCTAAAATTCCTTTGTCTAAGCTACAGCTCCATTGTCATTTAGTTGTTTTCAGAAACTTTGTGTGGAATTTATTCTGTCTAGTGAATGGTATTTGTGTATGTGAGTTTTCTAAGCTTCAAAAAAAATGAATCCAGTTCCATTTGAAGTAAATATTTTGAAAAATCTGATTTTATTGTGCAGTTTTTGTTTCCGTGTGTGTGTGTGTGTGTGTATGTGTGTGTGTGTGTGTTGTGTGCACACTCGTGGGCTTGAACTCAGGCCTGGGCATGGTCCCTGAACTTTTGTGCTCACAGTTGGCACTCTACCATTTGAGCCACACTTCTACTCCTGTTTTTTTTTTCTGGTTAACTGCTGGAGATATGTGTCTCAGATTTGTCTGCTCAGGCTGGCTTCAAAACTTGATTTCTGGATCTTAGCCTTCTGAGTATCTAGAATTACAACTGTGAGCCACCAGCACCTAGTTAAATCAACTCATCCTTTTACTGGTCTCTTACATTTCCTTTCCTTGTTCTTCATTGTCATTTTTTTTACTAGCTTAATTGCTTTTTGGCTCACTGCCAGAGATTATTTCAGAAGGTTCCTCTGTGTTCCTTTCAAAGATGCTAACTAAAGTGCTGCTTCCTGGAGCTTCTGATTAAATCCATGGAGCTCATCTCTTTTATACCAGCTGATTAAGAAAACATAGTGGAAGGTAAAATTGTACTTTTCTTTGTCTTCAGTGTCAGGGGATATCCTTTTAAATGATCACATTCATCCCATTACATTTATCAGAACATGTCTGAAATAACAGCATAATAAAGGTGTGCACTAACCCTTTATCTTGAAGATCCTTCTCTGACTACTTGAATTGGAAGTTAAACCATGTTAGTAAATGTCTTCCTAAACAGAATGAGCTATTTTATTTTTTTTTATTTTTTTTTAATATTATTTTATTTTATTTGTGAGCATACTGTACAGAGGGGTTACAATTGCATGGGCAGGATAATGCGTACATTTTTTACCAAGCATTGCAGCCTCCTCCTTTGTTTACCCTTCCCGCACCAACGTTGTAAAGCTCGTTTTGGACATGACCACTTGTACTTCAGAATGAGCTATTTTAAAAGATAGCTTCTCCTTTGCCCATGTTAGGATTTAGCTTATTGGTGAAAAATATTTTTAAGTCTATTAAACCATCACTAGCCAATAGTAAAAAGTCTAGCAAATAACTGGAATCTACACATAAGATAACTAATACTTTTTAAAAAGGATACTGTTACTTCTGCTTTAGTGTTGCTTCATTGTCAGATGCACACTCGGTATTTTTCTGATTTAAAAAACAAAACATAAGCTGGGCACCAGTGGCTCACTCTTATAATCCTACCTACTCAGGAAGCTGAGATCTGAGGATCACGGTTCAAAGCCAACCCGGGCAGGAAAGTCCATGAGACTTATCTCCAATAAAAACCACTAGAAAATCGGAAGTGGCGCTTTGGCTCAAGTGGTAGAGCACTCGCCTTGAGCTGAAGAGCTGAGCGACAGCGCCCAAGCCCGGAGTTCAAGTGCCACAACCGACCAAAAATAAACAAAAAATCATAATGCAAGATCGGCATCTTGCATTAGTCATAGTTGATAGAATGGAACAGACTTAGGGAGACTGAAATGAGTCTTAGATCAACAACAAAAATAATATTCAGCAAGAGGCATCACACAAAATAATTTTTTTGTTTGTCATATGAATGAGTTCACATAAAGATATTACTAAGTGTGGTGCAAGATGAATAGTTTTATTTGTGATAGTCAAACTATTAAATATTAAACTTGTGTAAGATATAAATTGAAGGAAAGCTGGAACATACTTTACAGTACTAAATCAGCCTTTATAAAGTTGAAAATAGCTTCTTTTAAGATGACAAAAAGTGTTTTGAATTCCCTCTCACAGGAAATTATGTCATCTAACTTTACTTTCTGATACTTTTGATAATAGTATTTTAGAATTTTGATCATTGCAACATTCAAAACTCATATCCTACTCTGTGTTTATATTTCTAATATCTGGTATGTAATCAATTTCTTTTTTCTTGTATCCTCCAACACATACACACACACACACACACATACACACACTCTCTTTCTCATACACACACACACACACACACACACACACACACGTGTGTGGCTCAGTGTTCAGTTTTTCTTCAGCTTACTTGGTGGTGCTTTTTCAAACTATTTTTCAGTACTTAGGAAATATGAGTACATAATTGGAGTTGAATCTTTTTCCTCAATTAGACATTTATTGCTTTTAACCAGACAATAAAGAAAATAACATAGAAGTTGAAAAAATGAATTTGATTAGTTTCAATTTATGTGATTTGGAATCATTTAAAAAGCATAATGTTCTACCAATGAATAATTTTGTTTATTTAAAGATAAAGGCATGATTCTTATACAAATACAACATGAATATGTGTCTAAGATTTTGCTTTTTTATTCATTTACAAAAAACACAAAAAAGTTAGTTTGTCCAAAGATATTAAAAACACCCATTTATAGATGAATAGGTGGGCACAGGGCTATTATACAGCTTCCTTCCTTCTTTCCTCTTCCTCCTCCCTCCTTCCTTCCCTCAGAAGTGAGGCTTGGGGTCGGGGGTGCTTCCACCACTGGAGAAAATATATTTGCATGTCTTTTGAGGGGGGGTCAGTAGTGGGGCTTGAACTCAGGGTCTGGGTCTTGTGCCTTATCTTTTTCACCCAAGGCTGGCGCTCTAGTACTTTAGCTACAGCTCCACTTCTGAGGGGAATGGGGAGGTGTTGGTCAATTATTGGAGATAAGTGTCTCACAGACTTTCCTGCCTGGTATGGCTTCAAATCACAATCTTTAGAACTCAGCTTCTGGAGTAGTACTCTATATCTTAGAGTTATGAAATAGCTCAATGGCGACCAATGACACAAGGAAGCCAAGTCGGGTGTTCTGAAGGCTGGGTTGGAGCTGTAAACAGCAGTTCTCTACTAAAGCTCATATTCTTCTCTACACTGGGAAGGTGATAGTGGGAAAGGATGAGACACGGTGGTCATCTTATGAACATCGACACAGAACAATTTGTTTGCTCATCCTTAAAACAAACCTGAATATCAGAAGGATTCATGGAGATTACATATAGACCTGAGAGAATTGGCATTGAGTAACTTCATACAATTTGACAAAGCCATGGAATATACTAAATAGTATATTATTCTTGGTATATTTTGGAAGTATATACCAAAAATCCTCTGAGGTTGCTTTGCAATGTGTTGTTAAGAATTAATTAGATTAGGCATCGTGGTACATCCCTGTAATCCCAGAACTTGGAAGGCTGAGGCAGAGGAGGCTCACGAGTTCGAGGTCAGCCTGAGCTGTACAGCAATGTTTTCTCTCAAAAATAATCATTATTATAATCATAATTGGAGGCTACTCAGCTAAGTTGGTTTCAAGGCCTTGGCTTATAATATAAGCAGGTTGAAATAAAACTCCATATAAACAGTGAAACCAAACAAGCCTAGCCAACCAAGTGACAAACCAACCTCTAACTCTGGATTTTCCTCTTTCAAGAACTAAATGTATTTTCTACTGCTTGTTTTCAGGAACACCTTCTGTTCTTCCCTGGGTGGAGCTATATGAATTGACTGATGCCTATTTCTTAAATTGCTATCTGCTCAAACTCATGAAAATCCTAATTTACCTTTTAACATTATGATCTTGCTGGGCTAATGCCTGTAATCCTAGCTATACAAGAGGCTGAGCTCTAAGGATGGAGGTTCAAAGTCAGCCCTGGCAGGAAATTCCCCATGTGAGGTTCTTATCTCCAATTAACCACAAGAAAACCGGAAGTGGTGCTGTGGCTCAATTGGTAGATTTCTTGCCTTGAGCTGAAGAGCTCAGAGATAGTGTCCAGCCCCACAACCAACCAAAAACAAAACAAAGGAACAAAAAAACACATTATGATCTTAAGAATTGAGCCTGATGCATGTGTACTGCCTCTGGATCTTTGGAAACTGAGTGATAGCTGTCTCTGAATCAGGCATTGTTCTAGTATTGCAGCAAAAATGATCTGTGAGTAATTTCTTCTGTCAAGATTGTTCACAAACTGGATGCAGGATCTTGTTCTGAAGCTCAGCAAGAGACTAAAGCTCCAATTAGAAGTATCAGTGACTAGACCTGCTCATGCAGAGGCAACGACATTGCCAATATTTATTCCTGGTGGCAAGAGCTCCTTAGCAGGTTGTGGTTACTATTGCAGGCTAGGAGAGTAACCAGGAGGAAAAGGAAAATGATGATCTGCTATTTAGGGGGATACCATTGTTAGGTTGCTTGAGGAATGTTGCTGTTTTTGTTTCTATGGGCCTTTCAGTTGAATCTGCTCCTCAGATCAGAATGTTTGAATAGTTTATAGTATGTAAGGGAATTTACAGTTTTCCCATGGTGAGAATGAGGCTCTCACTAGCCTAATGACAATTCCATGAGCTTCTCCCAATTTGCCAATTGTCTTCTTCCTTTCAGAAAAATATTTTCTTCAGCCTCCTTCTACCCCAATATTTTCAGCCTTAAACACAAAGTGGATTGTGTATTGTATTTTGAATGCCTATTTCTACATGTACAGCTTCTAAGTATGTGCTGGTTTTATGTTCGTACAAGTTACCTAATGCACAATGTAATGAGTAAATGAATCATAAAAGTATTTTAAGAATCTAATTTCTTCTTCAGACAACGACAAATGCTGGAGTGGATGTGGGAAAAGAAGAACCCTACTGCACTGCTGGTGGGAATGTAAACTAATACAACCACTCTGGAAAGCAATCTGGAGGTTCCTCAGAAAACTATACATAGACATACCTTATGACCTAGCCATACCACTCCTAGGCATCTACCCGGAGCACAACCAGGATACAACAAGGACACTTGCACTTCCATGTTCATTTCTTCACTGTTCATAATAGCCAAGATATGGAAACAACCTAGATGCCCATTACAGATGAATGGATCCAAAAATTGTGGTACCCATATACAATGGAATTTTACATAGCCATTAGCAAGGATAAAACAATGGCATTCACAAGGAAATGGATGGAACTAGAACAAATCATGTTGAGTGAGGTAAGCCAAGATCAGAGAGACAAATGGTGCATGTTCTCTCTGATATGTGGATGTTAGAATTAAAATGCAATGAGATATGACAAAGTAAAACAGGACTCAACTTACCCATACACAGTAATACCAAAAGAGGATAGTTTCAGGAGAAAAGCACCAAATTGCAATACCCAAACACTTCTTCATTATATATAAAATAATATGCATACTGAAAAGAACTTCAAAGATAAGGAAACAAAGAACCTCTTCTTAATTTGTCCTATCATTTTTTAGATGACTCTATATTCTTTACCTTATATATAGTGTATACACATGCACTTCTGAGAGAAGGTAGGATCAGAGCACAGAATTAATAGAAAGTGGGTGAAAAAAAATACAGCCGAGGGGTCTATCAACAGCACTGGACATGGATGAAAGTGAACTAAGCAACTCAAGAGTGGAGAAGGGAGGGTGGGAATGAGAGAGAAGGAGGAACAGCTGATACTAAGCACCAGGAAAGAAATGTACACGCCACCTGATTTGTAGAAAATAGTTTTCTTGTTAAAGGTCACAGAGTTCATAAGCAATGAAGATTGAGATAATGATGACTAGTATTGTGAAGACTATAAGGCGTTTGTGACTTTAAAAATAAATAAATAAAAAGAATTTGATTTCTTTCATGCAATGCTTAACCCATCCTTCATAAGACAAAAAAGCTATGCATTTGCAACAAGTTCCTATACTGTGTATATGTGTGTGCATGTGTATGGAGGCTATGCGATTTTTCTGCCTCTGTTGGAGGCTCATGGGGTTATTTTCGTATAAATTATAATTGTCCTTGTCTGGAAATCAATTGAGAACCACAAGGCATATTTCCCCTAGCTAGCCATAATTCTTTAAATGGAAAAGACCTTTGGCCATTGTTTCACTTTTAGAGGTACAATTATTTTAGTATGATTAATGGGAGTAGCAGTTCCTTGACATTCTTAATAACTATATCCTGTTAGTCAAAGAGCTCACTTTCCTCTGAATTTATGGTTAAATGTTCTAAATGCTTGTAGTATCTAACACAAATAATTCTTGTGATGACTGTGACAGAACTTGGAAATTGTAGTTTTGATCCTATCAATATTGCCATGGAGACAGAGGGAAAAGAACACGTTAGTCTAAACAACTTGTCATCTTCCTTTAGCTTCAGTTTTATTAACAAACATGGAGTTGTTTTACTGTCTATTTAGAACCCGAAGGAGCCTACATTCAAATCAGTGATTGACAGAATCTCACAATGCCCCACAAAATGCAGGAACAAGAATACAGGTTGACCCATTGTAACAATGGGACATACTAGACTTGACACATACTGGACTTTATACCTTCAGGGGTAGGGGAGGGAGGAGTTGGGGAGGTTTGGAGGGAAAGGATAGTAGAGGAAAAACAAAGGAGGGGGTAACAATGCTGGATAGGAAATGTACTCATTACTTTGCTCATGTAACTGTAACTCCTCTGTACAGTATCTTTACAATAAAAAAAATGCCCCAATACTATTGATTTCTTTAAGGAAAATACCTCTCTAACTTTTACTCCATTTTCAGTTGTTTTTAACTATGTTACTCCTGCTGGGAGTAACAGAAGAAATATGACAGCTTAGATGTTTCAGGGACCATTTGTACCCTTTGTGTCTTGCTAGTTTCTCTTGTTTTTGTGTCCTTGGAACCTTAATTCCATGATGCAATTGCAGTGCCCTCCCTAGATTACTAGAGTCAGCTTTGTATATGGCTTGCATTCTGATTTCTCCCAAAATGCCCAGCAGGAAGCTAGCTGTTCTCCAGCTTACTCTTTCCTCTTAGTTACTACGAAGGCCAAAATTGAAAATCAACCTTATCACTCTTATTCATTGTTTTCAACATGTCCAGAAGAAATTTCCAACTCAAGGATCCAGACTTACTTTGTACCATGACTGCTCTCACTCTCCATATTCTAACCCAGGGATTCCAGAGCCAGGTCCCCTGACCGAAGTGTCTGCAGCACCTGGACACATGAGAAATGCAGATTCTTCAGGATCTGACTCAGGACAAAATCAGAAACTATAATTGGGTCTTCAACAATCTGTGTTTCCACAAGCTCTATATGGATTCTGGGGCTGGAGAGCCAGTGCTGTCATCCTAACATTGACAGGTCCAAAGCACATCTCTCCTTCTCACCTCTATAACAGCCCCATTCTCCTTCTCCATCTTTGTCCCCTACCTTGTCCTATTTCTCCTTTGGTGAAAAAAAGTGTGCGGTAATTCTCCAAACTAGACCACATCCCATCTCTGTACCCTTAGGCTAGTGTTGATATCTAAAAGGCCGAGCATAGCTTGGTCATTTTATCTTCTCCCATGAATGTACTTTAAGAGAAGGGAAAACTGGGTGCTGGTGGCTCATGCTTATAATCCTAGCTAATCAGGAGGCTGAGAACTGAGGGTCTCAGTTTGAGGCCAGCCAGGATCAGAAAGCCTAAGAAATTCTCATTATCAATAAACAACTCAAAAAAGCTAAAAGTAGAGCTGTGGTTCAAATGGTAGAGCTCTAGTCTTGCACAGAAGCAGCTCAGGGATCCTGAATTCAAGCCCCAGAACCAACACACCCACTCAATCATAAGGTTTTTATAGATAATCAAGATGCAATGAAATCCCTCAAATCAGAGAATTATTTTTAACAACAACAAAATTCTGCCTCCCAAAAGCACACCTATAGGTAACTGGAGAGTTAACAGAGAAACCTTCAAAGTCTCTGTTAATAAGGATCACAGTTCAAAGCCAGCTTGGACAGGAAAGTCCATGAGACTCTTGTCTCCAATTAGCTATCCCCCCAAAAAAGCCTAAAGTGGAATTTTGCCTCAGGTGGTAGATTGCTAGCCTTGAGCACATACGTGCACGCATGCGGGCGCATGCGTGCGCGCGCATACACACACACACACACACACACACACACACACACACGCCCTCAGGGACAGCACCCAGACCCTGAGTTCAAGCCCCACAACACAAAAAAAAGCTGTTAACAGTGTCAAAGTTGAGCTTAGTAAAGTCAGTGGAGTTGTCAAAACAGAGTTCTAGTTAGTGGAATATCTTCTTGGATTTCATTTCATAAATGGTGTGATGATTAATTTGTTCAACTTTACTGGGCTAAAGGATTCCCTGATTGCTGGTAAAATAAAATTTCTAGGTGTGTGTGTGAGGTTTTCTGTAATAGACTAGCATTTCAATCAGTAGAGTAAGCAAAGTTCTGCCCAGGGCACCATCCAGCCCACTTGAAAAAAGTTCAGGAGGGGATTTGCTCTTTTCTTTTTGGTTCTCTTCCTCCCGCCTTCCCTCCTGCCATCCTCCTTTCTTTTCTTTCATTCTTTCTTTATTCCTTCCTTTTCTCTCTTTCCTTCCTTCCTTCTGTCTCTCTTTCTTTCCTTTCTTTTTTCTTTATTTCTTATAGGATCTTATTCTATATATAGTATCCCAAACTGGCCTTAAACTTACCATCCTCCTGCCTCAGCCTCCTATCCCTTCAGATGCTGGAGATCTTGACACAGTGCCTGGCATGATGAAGATGTTTATTCATGTATAGTGTTATTAATTAGGTATGGTTCCGAGGCAGATAAATGTATAGGGTGACTGGGAAATTAAACATGATAAATATCAAAAAGCACTAGACTCAGAAATTAGAAGCAGAAAGTAAACTGATAAAGAAAAACCACAGTAGCAGCCTCACCTCTCATTACCACTTTTAAAATGGTAAGATATAGGAAAAGCTAGACATAAGAGGCTGTCTGCAATTGCCTTCTTCTTTGAAATGTGAAGGACCTAAAAACTTCAAATGGACAGAGAGAGAACTGAGAACATACCTAGCAAATAGACATCCTGAATGTCTCCTGTTTTCTGTTTCTGGGTGGGCCTGCCTAGCTCACATCTCCATATTTCAGAAAAATAACCAGAATCCATCTTGGTTGGTTTGGATGAAGCAAAGGGCAGCAACCTTCTGTTTCAGATAGCTATAGAATATGTAGTCTTCCAGTAGAGAAAGTGTAAAGACCCAGATAAGAGCCACAATTTTGAGTCTTTACTTCTATTACTATGTGAGAAGCAGGAAAACGTTCTCTCCCTTATCCTACTTTTGACTATTTTATCCTATTATACTCAAATAAATCTTTGTGATAACTTTCATTTTTGAGATTCTCCTTTTATTAAGGCCCCTTGAAGGGCTTTTCATTGTGGATCTCAAATTCCCATGATTTGTGTGGGAACAAGTCTGGAGCCTATTCTTCCAGGAACAATTTGTATTTTTTTTTCTTTTCCTTTTAGCAATACTAGGATTTGGACTCGGGGCCTCACACTTTCTAGGCAGGTGCAATACCACTGTACCCACTATCAGCCTTGTTTTCCACAGATTGACTTTTAGAATAGTCTTGCCTTCTGCCCGTGCTTACACTCGAGTCCCATCCACCTCTTAGGTGTCCTGTTGTTGCTGAGTACAGTTGCACACCAAACACCATCAGCAGATGGGATCTTGTAGAATTTTGATTCTCCAACTTTAGTTTGGGATGATAGGTATGTAACATTATGCTTAGTTATCAGTTGAGCTGTCTTGTGAACTTTTCTGCCTGGGATGGCCTCGTACTGCAATTCTCCAGTTCCCAACCTCCTATATAGCTAGGAAAACAAACATAACCCATTGCCACCTAGCAAGTGTCCAACTTAAGGAAAGACATGTATAATTAGTGTCACCATCATCAGCTAGACCTAGAGTGTAGTCTCCAAAGTAACAACAGTGGTGAGGCCTTCCTAGATGGGAAGTGCCTTCGGGTGAGAATATCAATCATTTTGGGTAAAAGATTCCATGCTTATTATTATTTTGGCTAATTCATTATTTAAAAATAGGTTGCCTAAGGGTATAGGAAATATGGAAGCACTGAATGAGTTATTTTTTCACAAACTTTGAAAAGAGCTTCCAAAAGTCTTCATACACATCCTGAAGCAGTTGCCAAAAATGGTGCTTGGTGTGGTATCCCTTGGCCCAGGGCCTCCAATTGGCTATGGTCAGAATGAAAACAATACAGACATACTTCATTCAGGAGAAGTCCATTTCTCTCTCTCTTTTTTTTCTTTTCAGGCAGTCCCATCTATGCTTACACTGAGTCATTCTTAAAGGTCTTTGTGTCATACTGCATTGGTTGGGTTGTAAATAAAAAGGAGTATACTAAGCTGGGCACCAGGGGCTTACTTGTGTAATCCTAGTTACCTAGGAGATGGAGATCTGAGGATCACAGTTCAAAGCCAGCCTGAGAAGGAAAGTCTGTGAGATGCTTATCTCCAACAAACCACCAGAAAACTGGAAATGATGCTGTGGCTATGGCTCAAGTGGTACAGCACTATTCTTGACCTGAAGAGCTGAGGGACAGTGCCCCGGCCCAGAGTTCAAGCCCTATGACTGAAAAAAAGGCGGGGGAAGTATGTTGTCTTGATGTTGGGCTTTAGGGCAACATATGCTATCCCAGACTACAAAATTAAATTCAGATGGTGACATCTCACTGCTCCAAACCTCTCAGCAGCATCTATCTTTCTCAGAGTCCTCACTCTGGTCAACACTGCCCTTTACAATAGGCCTATTTCCCCCCTGAGCTCATTTACTGCCTTCTTTCACAAGTATTGGCTTCCTCAGACAAAGTGCTGCCTCAGGCCTTGCAATGACCCCACTCACCACCCAGAAGCTTCTCTTTTGCCCAGATTATTTTCTTCTCTTCCTTAAAGCCTTCTCTAAGATGGCCATCACCTCATTGTGGCCTTCTCTAGATATTCTTTGGGTACTGATAAGTTAAATGATACATAATGTTAAACAGATTATAAAGTTTTAATAAATACTATATTTTCTACTCTTTTAAAATTATTTCTAGCCCTAAAATGGCTTATCCAATCTAATTTACCTTTACATTTTTCCCCTTGAGAAATTCAAACTCCCTCAGCTACAACAAAACCATCTGTAACAATAAAACAAATGGCAAAGTCAAATTCTTTTTAAGTTCCTTCCTAATGTTCAAGCTACACCTGGGTAGGAAGTATTTTAGCACACAAACAGTCTTACTTATTGACTACCACCAAGAAGGAGTAAAGAAAAAAAAGTCTACAACTTCCATAGGAAATTCCAAGCATATATTCTAAGTTGCTTTTGTTCACTTGTTATTGCTTTGATAGTTGATTGAACTGTAGCTCAGAGATGTGTTTTAGAGTAAGCAGAGCACTATCATTGCACATTAACTCTGATAATCATAATATTTGCACCATGCAGTTGTACTGATGGAAGCTAGGGACACAGAAATCAAAGAGTAAATTTAGGAAGTTAAATTTAGAGTGGATTAAAAAAATCTCCCAGTGCTGTAAAGCATGAGTGTAGTTCATTTGTAAGCCCACAAATCAGCCCTTGTTTGAAGATATGCTTCATTAAATTTAATCTACATAGGCCATGGACTGAGAGGGGTATCATTTTATAAAATTAATAACATTATGGCTATGGTTTTTCTTTTTCAAGAGTAAAAGTTTTGCAAGAATTGTTTTTAAGAAACTCCTGATAAGGAATTTTTTACTCCTTCAGAGAGATTTCTAAATATATCCCAATTGTGAACTTGCCCTATTTATCTAAATTCCTGGAATTTATTTTTGTTTTATGCTGGCCAGCCTTTGACTTATTTATCTCATTAGACTTTCTTTGTTAAATTCTAATTAAGTTTTCAGAGAGGCCACAGCTAAGGAACAGCACTAATTGTAATGTGGTATAATTTATTTCCTGACTTTGTGGAAATGTATTTTGGACATTTTTAGTCATTATCTGACTCTCTTCAGAGTGAATTTTAAGCAAATAGGTAAGTAAGACAATTGCATAATTAGATCAAGTGCAAAAATATCTTTAAAAATGTTTCATGAACTCAAAGAAATAATAGTCTATGAATATTGACTTTTAAAAAGCTTATAGGGTTACATAGAATTTTTTTCCTATTGTATTCAATAGAATGGATTCTCAGTCCATACAAGCTAATTCTGAGCTTACTTTGGCTATGGTTCTTCAAGTGCATACTTTGAGCAAGATAACACATTGAACCAGGTGCTATGGCTCAGTGCAATGATGGAATGTAGACTGACAAATAAGTACAAAGAGCAAGAACTAAGAATGAGGGAGGACCAGGTGCTAAGAAAACTTACTGACAAATTTAAATTGACCTATGCCATAAAATGTGGCATCACTTTGGAAGAACTGCAGCTCTAGCTCACTGAGAATGACCATAGCCAAAATAAACTCCACATACAGCCTAGATTCTGAATGGGCTGACACATACTCTCAGTCTAAAAACTTACCAGGAAGAAAGATGTGCTCATTTGGAAATTTTGGAAATGTACTTCAGTAATTTATTATGCTATGTAATAAAAACACGAGGTTGTATAAAATGGCAAGAAATCTGAAGAGACAATGCAGTCCTTATTGCTAGACTCAGATTTGACATAAATGTTGGAACTATCAAACAGATAATATATAGTAGGATTAATTTGTTGAAAAGAAACACACTAGGTCAGATCAACACTTTCATCAGAGAAATGGGAAGAATGAGAAAGAATGAAGTGGGAAATTTAGGAGTAAAAAACAGTAAAAGAGATGAGAAAGTAATATTGATGGGATTGTCAATAGATTTGACAACATAGAAGAGACTCAGTAAAGTTTGACATAGTCAATAGAAATTACTCAAATTGTAAATAAAGGAGAAAAAGTGGAGAACCAAATACATCATCTGATAACTGTGAGACAGAATAAATATTAAAACATAAACATATTTATCACTGGACACCCATAGGAGAAGAAGAGAATTCAACAGAAGAAATAATGGTTGGGGTATTTCAAAACTAGTCGCAGATACCAAACCACAGATCCAGGAAACCCAGAGAACACAAAGTAATTAAAACAACAAACAAAATCTTCTAAAACCCAAACCAAAAAAAAGAAGAAAAAAAAAAGAGAGCCTATTCAAACTGCTGAAAAACAAAGAAAAACTTTGGAAGCAATCAAAGATTCATTTTCATTTACAGAGGAACAATAATAAGACTTATAGAAGACTTCTAAGCATAAACAGTATAATAAATATGACAACAAAATGCCTTATTTTAGTGTTGGAGATCAAACCTAGTAGGGCCTTATGAACGCTAAACAGAAACACTGCCCCAGATATACTCCCAACTCTGAAATGATATCTGTGAAAGCAATGATGGAAACTTTTATAGCCAGTGTAAATACCCTTCAAAAGTAGAAAAGTAAGGGCTTCCTTAGAAAGGAAATAAACCTGTTTCTTCATTTGAGGAGTGGCATGGATACCGAGGGAGAAGAAAATTTGATTGAATTGCTCTAATGAGTATCATATATATACCAGTAAAGGCTATGTTATTTAGAGTAAGTTCATGTTATCTTAGCCAACATGTTATTTATGTATTGGTCTATATAATTTCCAAAACTTTATGCTACTTTAAATATTTTTATACTCTTTCCATCTGAGGATAGATATTTCTTTGTGCAATAAGAAATTTCAGGATAATTGTCTATATTATTGACTATAAGTGATTAAGAGTCAATATATAGAACTTCAACCATCTATACATAAACCAGTATCTATAGGTTAATAATAATATTAAGCAAGACATATATTAAGCAGAAAAGTATGATTTCAATTTTGGGATTATATTTATTAGTATTGTCTTTAAGCTTTCTGCTTTGTTTCAGATTGTTTAAAAAGATCATATATATATGTATATTTATGGTAGCACTGGGGCTTGAACTCAGGGCCTTACACACTTACTAAGCTTTTTCATTCACAACTGGTACTCTGTCACTTGAGTCATAACTCTAGTTTGGGCTTTTTGCAGATTAATTGGAGATAAGAGTCTTGTGAATTTGTCTGCTCAGGCAGGCTTCACACCATGGTCCTCAGATCTCAGAGTCCTGTGAAGCAACAGATTGTAGGCATCAGATCCTGGCACTTGGCTAGCACTAGTTGTTTTTGTAATATGATCTTCCTTGCTGTTTGAACACACACCTGAACTGCAATCTACTGATTACTTTTTCTACCAACCTAGGAGGACAGACATGGACCACTGCATCCAACTATTGGTTGAGAAGCAGTATCACAAAGTTTTTTCTGTCCATGATGGTCTCAAATTGTGACCTTCTCTGTCTCAGCCTCCAAAGTAGTAGAATCACAGGCATAAAATTATGTCTAGAAAAAGCAGAAGAGGTCAAAAGCTATGTACATATGACCATATTACCTGATGCTAAGCAAAATGAACCCCAAGATAGGGACACAAGAGGTTTTTATCTTTGTTGCTATTCTTTTTAATATAATTATAATGTACAATGTGATTTTTTTTGTTTATTTGTACAACCTCTGTTGTCACTGTATTTGATTCCGGTGTACTGCATCTTGTATATACATGTTTCTAATTTGAGGAGGGGAAGAGCAGTAACAAAATGCCGAAATAAGGATACAGGATGACCCATTGTAACAATGAGATGTACAAGACACTATGGTGAAATTGAACTTTACAACTTTGTGGGGGGTGATGAGGGGGTGGGAGAGGGGATGAAGGAGTTGGGGAGGTGGGGAGGAAAGGGATGGTAGGAGGGAAATAAAGGAGGGTGCAACAATGCTCCATAGGAAATGGACTCATTACCTTGCTCATGTAACTGTAACCCCTCTGTACAGTTTCTTTACAATAAAAAATATATATTAAAAATTGGATTACAGCTGGTAGCTGGCTCTGATTCAGTTTGAATACACACACAAAGAGAATCAATACCATCAATTTCTAAAATGCTAACAAAAATTATCAAAATCAAGTTTTTTTGTTGTTGTTGTTGTTTGTTTTTTGGTCAGTCGTGGGGCTTGAACTCTGGGGTTGGGTGCTGTCCTTGTGCTCTTCAGCTCAAGGCAAGCACTCTACCACTTGAACCACAGCACCACTTCTGGTTTTCTAGTGGTTTATTGGAGATAAGAGTCTCAGGGACTTTCCTGCCCTGACTGGCTTTGAACCATGATCCTCAGATCTCAGCCTCCTGAGTAGCTAGGATTACAGGTGTGAGCCACCGGCACCCAGCCAAAATCAGTTTTGGATTTAATATTCTACAATTATTATACTGTTACTGATGAAGATATTTGTGATATTATGGAAATGGGCAAACTGAGCAACTTCTAAATAGAGTCTGAGGCTAAGCCATGAAATTTAAGTTTGAACAGACATTATATTGCCTGGAGCAGTTTTTAGAAAAGGATTGCTGGACCCTCCCTTCAAATTTCTGATTTAGGAGATCTGAGGCAGAGCCTGAGAAATTACATAACCTACAAGCTCTCAGATAAATGTCATTGCCTCTGTCAGGGGACTACTCTGAAAACTCCTCAGATAGATGAACATATACTTTCAGATCAAACACACTTAAATAAACCTAGCTCTGCTACCTATTCACCCAGGGAACTTGAGTCCCATATCAATGTTTTCAACAGAGTAATAACAAGTATGGAGTATCATCACTGAGGCTTTGTGGCTATAATCCCAGAAAGGGTGGGCTTCCCACTAGGTCTGATAAATTGAAGCCATTGATAGTATTTGGAATCTTTGATTATCACAGTGTCAATCTACTCTTGATACATTAATTTATATCTTTCCAGATATAAATGGCTATACATGAACAAATTAAGCTAAATGTGTTATACTTTAGTGCTGATTAAGTCAAAAGGAACTTACCTTTGAAAGAGAACTGGCTATTAAAAACAGAATACAAGGAGTTTTATAGTGATAACCATATAGATGGGTACAATTTTGTTCTGGAAAAGTTCAATTACTCCATTTTTATTCCTATATTACCAACCCCTCCACCTCCCTTACTGAGTATTGTTTGGGGACTTACATTATGCTGTCTTCAAATATATAGACACATATGTTTGTATGTACACATACACATATACATATATAGATCCTGTTCACCTCTTCTTTTTCATCTTTCTCTTATCCTTCTCTGTTCCTCTTATCCCAGTAGTCCCTCTTTATATTCATGTTCATCATCATAATTATCTTCATCATCATTCTCATCTTCTTCTGATTCTGTTGGTGAAATACAAAAGGAAAAGAAAAAAAGAAAATGAAAGAAAAAAAGATTGGTAAGGTGGTAAGGCTTACTTTATGCAACTTAGGAGACTTGTTTCTAGAGAGGCACAGAAGCTCCCTTTTAAACAGAATAAAATAAATTCTGGTGTCCTTGGATCTTGATGTGTTTAGGAATTCCTAACATCTCTAGTCTCCAGAGAAGTGACTATTTCAACCCAGTTCTTCAACAGATCTCCCTCTCTGGCAAAACAAAAACTGGGTCAATCAGTTGAATATCTTTGTGTCTAAAACATAGGGAAGATGTGCTCATGAGTGAAATACAGTGATTTCACTTTCCTTCCTTCCCCATCATGTTGTCCTGAGTCGATGCTTCTGCTGTTGTTCTGCTTTACTTTGGATCCCCTCCCCCATGATGCAACTGACACATCTTGCATCAATTAAACACTTAGAGGAAAAGTGGCTAGCACATGTGTGAGCTCTGTTGTATTTTGGTACCGTAATTTTGTATGACTCAAAAAGAAAGAGAGAGAGAAAGAGAAAAAGAGAGAAGAGAGAGAGAAAGAGAAAAGAAAGAGAGCAAGGAGAAAGAGAGGTGTCACTAGGGATGATTCTGGGGGGATTTTCTGACTAACAATGTCTTTGAAGCTGAGGAATATTTTAGGAGAGGTTTTTTAATTGTGAAGAATCTTAATTGCATAGGGAAACATGCCTTTGAAATATTTTCTTTGAACAATATGTCTACCAGTTCAGAGAAACTCATTTGCATGAAATGATATTGTGATCTTCATGCATTTACATTGTATATATCAACAAAGATGCAATCTTACTCTTGATCCTATTTATTACATTCTTCAAATTAGGCTACTTGCCTTGAGCTATTCTATTTATTGCTTTCATTGCAACACTCACCATTTTAGAGATGCAATTCTTTGCCTTTAATTGGAGAAAACAATAAAAAGTTACAATGACAGATTGTTAGGGGGTTGTTACCATTTCTGCAGGAGGTCCTTTTCTACTTGAGAAGTCTGGGAATTCCCATTAAGGTCAATCCTTGGTATAAAGTCATCAGTCTGGAGCAAAGAGGGCTTTCCTTCTAAATTCAGTTTTCTAAATAATTCCATTTACTTGAGGATTAAATAAACTAGACTCTTGTTAAGATGATTTGATACAAAGCTAACACATAGGAAATAAGTGATTTGTCATCACTGAAGACAGGAGAGCAAGGTGTGGTGGTTTATATATGCAATCCCAGCTATGCAAGAGGTAATCAGGAGGATAACGCTTTGAGGTCAGCACCAGCCAAAAGTTATTGAGACCCCCAACTCAACAGAAAAGCCAGGTATGGTGGGAGGTATAGGTAAAAGAATCAATATCTGAGGCTGGCCTGGGCAAAAGCATAAGAGACTATCTTTTTGAGATAGCTAAAGCCTAAAAAGGCTGGAATGTTGCCCAACTGCTTAGTAAGTACAAGGTCCTGAATTCAAATGCCAATACTGCTGAGAGAGAGAGAGAGGGAGGGAGAGAGAGAGAGAGACAGACAGACAGACAGACAGACAGACAGAGACAGAGAGACAGAAAGACAGAGAGAAACAGAAACAGAGAGAAAGAGAAAGAGAGAGAGGGAGACAGTGAGAAGGAGTATAGTCAAAGTTTATATCAAAAAATTTCCATAAATGATTTACTTTCCCAAATTTGAAAGTAAGATTTTCTGGGTTCACATTCCAAAGTGGCCTACATGTGTATAATGTCAGTACTTAGAACATATATCTTTGGCCATCACTTTATATATAACTCATAAACATAATTTTACACACACACACACACACACACACATCTGAGCTGAGCGTAGTGGCTCATCTTTTTGATATGTAGCTAATCAGGAGGCTGCGCTGAGATATGAAGACTATCATTCAAAGCAAGCCTAAGAAGGAAAATGTTAGTTCTAATAAGCTATTCCCACCTCCAAAAAGAAAAGCCAGAAGTAGAACTCTGGCTCAAATGATAGAGTGCTAGCTTTGAGCAAAAGATGCTCAGGGACAGCCTCCAGGCCCTGCATTAAAAATCCCAAAACTGACATGTGTGCGCATGCATGTTCATAAAAGAAAAAAATGGAGCTAGTAGTACACAACACTTTTCTGAATTAATTATTTTTCTTGAAATGAAATATAGTTATTTTAGCTAGAGAAATTATTTGCAGGTTGATGTGTTGATTTTATTGACCTAGATTGAATAAAATGCCTACTATTTATATTAAATATACCAATAAATTAAATATTTGAATATATACATTAATAAATCTTTAGCTTAGCCAGGCGCTGGTGGCTCACACCTGTAATCCTAGCTACTCAGGAGGCTGAGATCTGAGGATCACGGTTCAAAGCCAGCCTGGGTAGGAAAGTCTATGAGACTCTTATCTCCCATAAACCACTCAAAAATTGGAAGGCACTGTGGCTCAAGCGGTAGAGCGTTCACCTTGAGCTGAAGAGCCCATGACTGACCAAAAAATAAAAAATAAAATAAAATAAATCTTTAGCCTTAGAGTCCTTTTGTTAAAAAAACATGTGCTGGTACTGGGGCTTGAACTCAGTACTTTGTACGCTCCCTTAGATAGTTTGCTCATACCTGAAGTTCTACTATTTAAGCCATGCCTTCAAGACTAGAATTTTGCTGATTCATTGGAGATGGAGTCTTGCAGTTTCCTGCCTGGGCTGACTTCAAATCATGACCTTTTAAATCTCAGCTTCCTAAGCAGCTAGGATTACAGGTGTGAGCAACTGGCAGCCAGCTGGCTCCAAAGTCTTTTACTGTTTGAGTGGTAAATTTGATTTTCTACGCTGCCTGTTTTGTACAGCTTTTGTATTCAGTGGAGTCTTTATTGCCACAGATAACACTGGATTTTGACTAGGAAGATCTCTCTTCTATCTGTTCCACTTAGGTGTGGGGGTTGAAACCCTGGGGAACCAATAATTTTCCTTTTTGTTTCCAAACTAAATGCAAGTCAAGGGAGATTGCAACTGGTAATATGTGAGGAGGGGAGTCTTGGAGAGATCCCCCAACGTAGTCTTTCCCCTTTGTGTAAAGGAAGTTTACAGAGTGTGAATCAAATTGGTCTTAAGAAGCCCAGGGACCTGCTTTGGAAATGGGAGAGCTTGACACATTATGTAAGATGGAGGAAAAATAAAATAAAACTCAAGTACCAAAGAATGGGTGAATGGGTGAAGATGATAGAAATCATGACTATGGTAAAGACAGGGAAGAAAGAGGGAAAGAGATACACAATTTGGAATATTTGTGTCAAGAACATTGTTTTCTTCTTAGCCATGGGGCTGGTGTGCCAAGTTCCTCTGTTTTTGAAAAATAAGAATCATCCAGAGTACCCAAATATACTTGCAAGTCGGATCCAGGAAGAAACCCAGGAAAAAGGCTGGGAATGACTTTGAAAGTTGTCTTCATTTCTGGTTAAAAACAAACAAGCTGCTGGGTGTGGGTGGCTCATGCCTGTAATCCTAGCTACTCAGGAGGCTGAGACCTGAGGATCACAGTTCAAAGCCAGCTGGGGCAAGAAACTCTGTGAGACTCTTATCTCCAATTAACCACTAGAAAATGAGAAGTGGCACTGTGGCTCAAGCCATAGAGCAGCTCACCTTGAGCTGAAGAGCTCAGGGACAGCGCCCAAGCCCAGAGTTCAAGCCCCACAACTGACAAAAACAAACAAGCATGCTGTAGAAAATCCTACAATGGATCCATCCAATAATATTTTAGAGTCTCATAAAAATAGTATTCCTTTAAAAAGGAACAGTTGAAAACTTTTAACCTGAAGAGAGCAAGAGCTGCTATAGAAACCAGTGCGTTGAAAACTTGTGATCAAAGTGAAGGACAAAATCTTCCACGCCACCTAATTGAACTTTATATTTTCCATTTATTTATTTATTACCTTTAAGCAGTCATATAAAATGATTTTAATTCTATGTATCCGTTTATGAGCCCAATTTATGTTAATCAATACCATCCCTTCTTATTCTCCCCTATCTCTCCTATCCTCTTAGGATGCCTAGCTCCATTTTTTCATATGTACATTGAATATCATGACTTTATGCCCACTCTCCCTCTCTCCATTTGTCTCCTCTTGACAACTGCCTCCCTCCCCAACATATTCCAGCTTCCTGGTGCTTATTTTGTCAAACATTTTAAGTTTGTTGTTCACAGGGGTTATACCATTGGACTCTCTGTCTGTGCATACCATGTTTTGGTCAACTTGTGACTATCTGCATATGACCTTGAATATGTTTTTAAAAGAGAGGAAAGCTTGGGAGCTTCTTTTGAGATGGCTTTGAAGAATAGCTAATACTTAATGCAGACATACTTTTTAATGCTCTAATACTAAAATTTCAAAGACCACATCAATATAAAAAGCAGTCCTGGCCTTTGAGCAAGTCATTTTGAATTTTTTAAAGGCAGATGTACAGTGAAAAATACCTTCCCCTTTTCATAAAGATTAAGAATTCAGGTCAACATAAATAAACATCTTTCCTATGCACAATAGCTGCAGCCGACTGATTTTTACAGCACTGTTAGGACCTGTCACTTCATAGAGCAAGTTTTGATCTTTAGAGTCAATACTTAAGGATGCAAACAAAGTCATAAACTCAGGACACTTTGCTCTGATAAAACAGATTTATTTAATTTTCTTTGATTTGACAGTCATTATATCATTTTAAAAGATGGACCTAGCACTTTTATAATCATACTAAAATGTTAAATCCTTTATATTTTAAATACTATTGTCTTGTTAAAAGCCATGGTGAAACAATTGCTTATGTATAATCATTATTTATCATTATAAGAACTGTGAGCCAGGAACTTTTAGATTCCCAATGTGCAAATAACAGATTGCATTTCTTTACAAATAGAATGTGGTATTTCCTTTCTCTTTGAGGATTTTTTTTTCACAAGGATATCACCATGGGGCCCAGCATTTTATCACAGATTTTTTTAAGGGAAGAATCAAAAGGAATCAGCCTCTCAGGAAAATTAGATGCAGCAAGAGCTCTCATAAAAATTCTTTTGAAAATTCCATACAATGGTGTGTTTTTGTTGTTGTTATTTTTTGTTTTGTTTTTGGTATCTGTCCTGGGGCTTGCACTCAGGGCCTGGGCACTATACCTTAGCATTTTTACTCAAGTAACATTCCACTACTTGAACCATACCTCCACTACCAGCTTTTTGCTGGTTAATTGGAGATAAGTCTCATGGACTTTCCCTTCTGGGCTGGCTTTCAAACTGTGCTCCTCAGCTCTCAGCCTCCTGGCTGAATTTCGGAAATTTTTCCACAGATTTAGGTGGAGTATGGCTGCCTTTGTTCTAATTATGACCCAGATTTTTCATAACTAGTAAAATATTCTTGTTTGATATCCCCTTATTTGTCTCATCATTGAACAATAAAGCACAATCTCTTGTTTTGTTGGCTTGAATAGTTTTTCATCTTCTAGGATTGGTCAACTGAGACATACTGTCACTTTGACTTTAAACAGTTATTTAAATTTGGGGGGAGGGATGCTGGGGACAGAACTCCTGGATTTCACCCATGCTGGGCAAGCACTGCGCCACTGAGCAACATTCCCAGCTCTCAAAATTTCCTTACTTAAAAACAACGAAAACAGTTACATCAATGAAATAAGAGTGATTCCCTTTTCAATTGTGCTGTTGTCGGATTATTTCACCTTTCCAAACCCTCTTTGCATCTCCTTTCAGTTTAGAAGTAAAATGTGAATAACAAAATGTGAAATCATTTTTGTTTTGGTTTTGAGATATTCAGGAAAGGAAATTCCACATCTAACCCAGGTTATTTCTTTCACTGAGAGTTACCCTTAGCAACCTGCTTGCTGGCTGATGTTACTATAAAATGGAAATTCTGGTGAAGTCAACATAATCCTTGCATTTGATTCTGCTCCGTAAGTATTGGAATTTTTTTTTAAGAGCTATACTATCTGAGGTGTTGGTTCTGGAGAATGCAGATCCATTTACTGAGAATCTTAGAAGCATACTAAGTGTGAAAAATTAGGAAAATATGAAATTGGTTTGAAATTACACAGGAGCAAGGTGGGTACTCTATAATGTATTCAGTGACCTCAAATGAATCTACCTGCTTAAGGGAAGCTGATCTCTTTCCATGAAAAATGGAAAGATGGTGAAAGGTACGCTGTTTCTGAAGATTCCTGAGACAAACTGTCCCACTGCAGTAAATGAGTCTGTAGTTCTTTTGCATGTGAATACAATGGGAGTTACTGGTCTCTTGGTTGCTTTTTCTATAGTACTCAGCACACTTGGAAGCTCTAGGAATATTGCTGGACATCTGGACAGCAAGAAGGTGGCATGAAAAAACATAGTAGGGGACAGGGTTTCAATTTGGATCTGGTGTTATCTCCAGGGTTCACTTGTTCTGAGTATAAGCAGAGTGTTGCTTGAGGAAATCACACACCACCCATGGACTGGAGCTTTGATGAAGTCCAGCTTCACATAGATGCTGAGTTCTCTCCTCTTCAGCCTATAAACCTACAATCCAACAAAGGAATTCATATTCTATTTCATAGACCAAGTAGGCATCAGGGGAAACTTCTTTCTTGCCCAAACATGTCCAGACCCCCTGCACCATTTTTGTGTATACTGCTTTCTTCCATTAGGACAGAGAAGCTAATGATGATCCACCGTTACTCCATCCGTACATTGGATGCCAGCTCTCCTTTGTTCTCAGGTAGTGTCATAACCTGCCCTTCCTCATCATCTCCTTTCTCTTGTACCTGAAACATCTTTAACTTGACTTTTTTTAACTCCCACTGTCTGCTTTACTTTTAGTCTAAATGTACAGCACGATTTCTATTCCTTCTCTGTTAATATCAGCTAATGTTTATTATTGGTTGCTGAGGAAGTAAACACACTCTAATGCCAAGTTTCTCTAAATAAATCAGGAGAGCCAGCTGGGCACTGGTGGGTCACACCTGTGACTCCATCTACTCAGGAGGCTGAGATTTGAGCATCACAGTTCAAAGCTAGTCCAGACAGGAAAGGCCATGAGACTCTTACTTATCTCCAATAAACTACTGAGAAAAAGCCAGAAGTGGTGCTGTTACTCAAGTGGTAGAGCACTAGCCTTGAGCCAAAGAAGCTCAGGGACAGTGTCCAGGTCGAGTTCAAGTCCCAGTATGAGTGTACACACACACACACACACACACACACACACACATCAAGAGAGTCAGGCATGGCACCAATACTTCACACCTCTTAACTACTCAGGATGCTGATATCTGATGATGGTGGTAGAAAAGTTCATAAGATTCTTATCTCTAATTAACTACTAAAAAAAACCCAAAAAAAGTAGGAAGCAGAGCTGTGGCTCAAGTGGTAGAATGCTAGCCTTGAACAAAGAAGCTCAGGGACAGTGCTCAGGCCCTGAGTTCAAGCCCAGAACCAGCAAAAAAAAAAAAAAGACAAAACAAAACAAGAAAACAAGTAAAAAGACATTTTTACTGTTGTATTGTGTGTATTTAATTTTTTTGAGGCTGAGGCTCAAACCCAGGGCTCTGCACATGCTAGCAAGCACTATATATTCCCAGCCCTTACAATTTTTTTAAATTCTCATGTATTAATTGTATATACTAATGGAGTTCAGTGTGACATTTTAGCACATGTGAATCAATGATCAAATCAGGGTAATTAGTATTTCTTGTTTCTGGTTAGAGCCTTCAAACTCCTATCTTGAAGATCTTCATAAAACACATAATAGGTTGCTGTCAATCATAGTCATCCCACGATTTGTGGCATACCAGAAATATGTTTCCCTCCTGTCTGAATTTTGATACCTATGTCAATTTCTCTTATCCACTTCTAACCTTTCATAGCCTTCTTCTGTAAGGTTACTCTGGTCAGGTTAGTTTTCCCTCTCTCTTCTCTTTCTTTACTAAGAGCCTTCTTAGCATTCAAATATCAATTAGAAACTTTTACCATGAAACTTTCTTTGACCTCTCAAAAGTATGGGTACCACATTTGTTTGTATGCTCCCAGGACTCTGTGCTTTGCTACTCACATCATCTAACAAAAACAGTCAGATGTGCTGATAGTTTGGTGTCAGGAGTCACCTAAACCTAAATTTTCCCTGAAGTGTTCGTTATGAGAGCTGAGCCTCAAGCTTCCTTATCACATAGGATTCAACTATTTCTCCTTGCTCAGGGATTACTGTTGTAATTGCCTATAGTCTAAGGTCTGGAAATATTTCCTACATTTACTTTACTTTCTTAGTTGTTTAACATGAGAGATTAATTTCAGTCCACATAATACTATCATGGCCTGAAGTGGAAGTATTATTTCCTCTCTATGTTAGAATATTGCCTTTGCTAGATATGAAAATATGTATTAAGCATCTCTATTGGCTGCTTGCTGTATTGCTTTAGTACAGTTACCTATTCATGTAGTACTATATGTTATTAGAGAAGATTTATATTAGTTATACTGTTTGTGAGGCAAATATTTCCTAATACACACACTTACTTTGACACAAAGTCTTCTGGTGTAACCAAAGTTGGTGTCAAACTCTTTATATAGCCTTGACTGGCCCTTAATTTGTTATCCTACTATTTCAGAAGGCTTCCTGAGCATAGGAATTAGAGGCATGCATCATCATGTCTGGCTCTTTTGTTCTTTTTAATAAGTATTTCTTTCTTTCTTTTTTAAAGTAACAGAATTGTCAAATTATGACAAAATGGGGTATCATAATTTTCTAAGGGGCATGATCTATATACACTTGTTGAGTGAGGCAGAGTATATGAGGTGCTGTATTATCTTTCAAAATGATAACATGGACTCCTCCATTTACAGTGTGTCTCAGTGTTCATGAACTGGCTCTCTGTTCTACCATATCTGTGCACATGCTTACGTGTGTAAGTGCTTGTGCACACATCATTAGTCAAGCTGCGAAGAAATTGCTGGTTGTGTATCTTGGCTGTCAGTCATAAATCTATTCAGTTAAACATTCCACTGGCAGCTGCATTCTAACACACTTAAAACTGCTCATTAAAGGGTGCTGGGAAGTTGGCTCAGTGGTAGAGTGCTTGCCATGCATGAGGCCCAGGGTTCGATTCCTCAGCACCACATAAGCAGAAAAAGGCAGAAGTGGCACTGTGGCTCAAGTGGTAGGCTCTAGCCTTAAGCTGAAGAGCTGAGGGATGGCCTCCCAGGCACAGAGTTCAAACTGCTCAACAAAGAGAGTTGAATATACTTGATAGTTAAATATACTGTTTTACTGAATTTATTTAAACCACCTCACACCATTAGATAATAATGAGAGGAAAGTAGTGAAACACAGAGACAAGAGAGGTCTACCTGAAGAAAATGTTGAGGTGTCAAGTTGATGGGATTGATTCAGAGTAATTTAGTGCATACTCATTTCTATGTTTCTTGATGTTTGTTTAGTTTGAGAATGAAGCCTCAACTTCTAAAACTTCCGAAGGATTCTTCTCTAAGAAGATGTGAGTATCTACATAGGTAGAATTATGATTTTTGGTGTCAGCACTACATAGTGAAATTCTCCAAATGTTCTTATTGAAAGCTGTGCTTCTTTTACACAAGTTCTGGACATCTACATATAGTTCCCAGTTCGCTTGTTGGCTTCTATGTAAGGTGGATTCCTTAGGTGCATACTCTTGTACTTATGAGGGAGAAAGCTGAAACCAGTTGCAGATACTGTTAAAACACCTTTAACATTCTTCTTCCTTCTTATTTCATCAGAATGTCTTTGGATAAAATTATGAAAAAGCAACCAAGGTCACTGAGTCACTCTGATTCATTTAGGCAACATAGAATAAACCTGACTCAATATAATAATGAACTGAGCATGCCCAGAAATATTTGTGTCCACCATCTTTCCTTTCTAACATGTCTGTACGATTTTAAATTGAGCATGCTCAGAAAGTGCCTACTCCTACCTGTGCTTCTGGTGGAAGATCCCCATGTTATCTTCCTTTAAATCATTACTTTGTAAATAATCCCACCGGTCTCCCATTTGCTACTCCCTTATCTCTCATTTGTGTTCACTGGCCTAGCACTCAGAAGGAGGCAAAGCTTATTCTTTTCATCTCTCTCTCTCTCTCTCTGTCTCTCTCTCTCCTCTCTCTCTCTCAACATATAGCTATAGATAGATAGAGAGAGAGAGATAAAGTAGGTAGATAGATAGATCACTATTAATAGAAGAGACCAAGCAAGAAAATGGAAAATCCTCATACAAAAGAGGGAATTGTGTTGTTAGCTTTTTTGTCACAATGATGAAATACCTGAATGAATAACTTCAATGAAGGAAATACTGATTGTGATGTACAGTTTCAGAGCTTTCAGTCCATGGTTGCTTGGGCACATGTTTCTGAGTCTCTGGGCAGGGGAGCACTTCACAGCAGTGGGAGTATGTGGTACAAGAATATTACTGTAATAATTAAATTTATACGTATTAAAAAATGGAGACAACCTTCCTGAACTTGCTAAGGAACATTTATGAAAAACTTATATCTAATATTTGCTGAACAGTAAGAGACTAGATGCTTTCCCACCATACCTGCTTAACATCTAGTGGAAATCCTATGTAATAAGATAAATGTAATAAGACAAATAAAAACAAAACAAATAGGGGCTGGGAAGATGGCTCAGTGGTAGAGCGCTTGCCTTGCATGCATGAGGCCCTGGGTTCGATTCCTCAGCACCACATAAGAAAAAAGCCGGAAGTGGCGCTGTGGCTCAAGTGGTAGAGTGCTAGCCTTGAGCTGAAGAGCTAAGGGACAGTGCCCAGGCCCAGAGTTCAGGCCCCACGACTGGACCCCTCCAAACAAAACAAAACAAATAAATAAAAGGAAATAAAAGCCATGCTGTTGTGATGGAAAAATCAAATTGGCTTTCCTCATAGATAACATAAATATACATGTATAAAATTCCTCCAAACCAATAACAAAATCAATGTCCTGGAACTAATAACTGACTATAACAAGTTTCTAGGATCTAAGTCTAATATTAAAAAAGTCAATGGCTTTCTTCTATATCATATTTCTTCTATGAACAATTGGGATTTAAACTTGAAAACTTAAGACAATTTCTTTCTTTTTTTTTTTCCAGGGCTGAACCCAGGACCTTGCATGCGAAGGGTGGGTACCCTTCCTCTGGGCTAAACCCCCAGCCCCAAGACAATTTCTATTAACAAAAATAAAACTAAAAGTGTCATTAGACATATATAAATCTAACAAAACATGTAGTGGAAAAATACAAAACTGATGAAAGAAATCAAAGCAGTAAACAGAAAACTATTCCACATTGATAGAAGAATTCAATATTATTATTTTAGTTTTTTAAAACTTGATCTATAGATTTAATCCAATCCCAATCAGAACCCCAGAAAGCTGTTTTGAGGATGCTGAGAAACTGATCTAAAGCTTATATGGTGGTGTAAATATTCATTATAGCTGACACAGTAATGAAGAAGTGTAAATCAGAGCACTAGTGTTATAGGACTAAGATGTACAGTATTAAGACAGTGTGGTATTTAAAAAAGAATAAGTAAATAGACCAGTGGAAGCTATTAGAAATGCAGAAATAAATTCAACTGATAAACACTGCTGCAACAATTGGATATCTATATGTGAAGCAGGAAAGAAAGAGAAAAATAATAAACTACATACTACTCAATTCCAACTAGAGATTCTAGAGAAAGCAAAATTAGGAAGACAATAAACAGATCAATAGTTACACAGATCTTGGAAGGAGAGGAACAGGAGTAGGTGGAACACAGGAGATATTTAAAGTAGTGTGACCATTCCGTGAAGATGCCACAATAGCAATGCAAGCTTTACAAAACCAGAAAATGTACAACACAAAGATTGAAGGATATGGGTATTAATATTAATAACAGTGTATTAATATTGTTTAGTTGCTATGGTTTGAACAGTTTATCCCCTATCAAGTTCATTCAGAAGATTAAAGTCTTCTGTTAATGGTCTTTAGAAAGTAGAGTGTCAGTTCAATTGTAGTGTTTAGAAATGATGCCTTTGGGAAGTTATTAAATTGCCTCCATGACTAAATTCTTGTAGCTCTATGAGAATCATGAAAAAGAGAGGGGGGAAGAGAGACACAGAGAGAGAGAGAGAGAGGAGGGGAGAGAGAGAGAGACAGACAGAAACAGACAGAGAGAGACAGAGAGACAGAGAGAGACAGAGACAGACACACAGAGAGAAACACCTATAAAGGGGCAGGTACTCCTGCAATGTTATGATGTCCAGAGGGAATCCTCACCAGAGCCTGCTCCATGCTGCTGGGATTCTAGCCTCCAAAACTATCAACTTCTTCTTTACAAAGAATTATACCTGAGTTTGCCTCAGGTGTTTCATTACAGTATCACAAAGCTGACAGACTGACTCTAAGAAATGTAGCACATGGGTACAAAAGTTATTACAGGGGTTTTCAGGAAGAGATGCTTGAGGATAGACACACACACACACACACACACACACACACACACACACACACACACAAATATATTTTCCACTCAAGTTGTACCAGAAACATAAACCTTCTTAAAAATGAAGTCAAATAATTTATCAAAAGGGTGAAAAAGAGCTATTTCCCCATGGTTTTCTTTTATTATTGTGTGATTCCTAAAGTATTTTAGGAAAAATAAACTCTTATTTTTCTCCATGTCAGGGTAGCCTAATATACAAAATACATATCTGCAATAAACTTATTTTATGTGTGCTTGTCCTGGTACTCAAACCCAGGGCCTGAGTGCTGAACTTGATACCTTTATTTGCTCAAGGCTAGCACACTTACCACTTGAGCCACTTCTGGCTTTTTGGTGGTTAATTGGAGGTAAGAGTGTCATGAGCTGAGCACTGGTGTCTCATGCCTGTAATCCTAGCTACTGAGGAGGCTGAGATCTGAGGATTATGGTTCAAAAGTTCTTGAGACTATGATCTCCAATAAACCACTAGAAAACCGGAAGTAGCTCTGTGGCTCAAAATGTAGAGTGCTTGCCTTGAGCTGAAGAGTGCAGGGACAGTGCCCAGGCCCAGAATTCAAGCCCCATGACCAACCAAAAAAAAAAAAAAGAGTGTCATGGACTTTACAGCCCTGGCTGGCTTTGACCAAAAATTTTCAGATCTCAGCTCCTAGAGTAGCTAAGCATAAGCCACTGCCTCCCGAGTAAGCTTATTTTCTGTATTTTAATCATTACAATTTCTTCCCTGAACTTACTATCATTCATTCTTTTCACTCAGCTCTCAATGCTTTGTCTAAGCGTATAGTAGATGGATTCTATTAAGTGATTAGTGATCAAAGTAATGCTACTTTGAGAATACTATGCAAACAAATTGTATTTTTTATTTCTTCTTTTCCTGTAAACAGTTTCATAATCCACAGTGGAGCGCCTTCACATGTACACTTTTCTCTGAAGAAAAGAAAAGAATATTTATGTTGGCTTCTTCTATTGAAGAATGGACAAAGGAAAAGCAAAGAGCCAGGCCAGATTTAGCCTTATTTAGAAATGCCATGATTAAGCCCTGGGAAACCAACAATTCTGGTGCAGAATTCTGCGAATCTTCCATTCATTTGGTCTGCAAGTGTTTGTTAAATTACAATCTGATGCCAGGTTCTTGGGAGGCTGTTTGCCTTAAGATACTTAAGGGTTCTGTGCTTTAAAATACTTGCCTATAAATAATCTGGTCAATCGATCTGCAGTTGTGATGGTGTTTTGATAGGGGAAAATGATTGTGGCACACTATGGTACCTTAAGAATTCTGAAAGTACCCTAGTCTGGGTAGGGCACATATTACAAAGTGGAAGTGGCACAAGAAAAGCCAGAGAAGCTGGTTCATAATCAAGGTCAGATCTCTTTCAGATTGTAAGAGAAACTCTCTTGACCCTTTTTATTCATTCCTAATAATCACAGAGCCAGTTCTACAAATGCTCAGATTAACCTCATGGAACAATCTTACCTTTCTGACTCAAACCTTCGAAAACCTTTAAGTACTCATAGATGATTAATGTGGAAGTACAAGTATTGGGTATAGCCAATAATCAATGAATTAACAAGAGAAGAGAAATAGGGAGTAAGGTATTTGAAGTCACATAGGATTTGTTTTAAAGGAAGTAATAGGGGGAAGAGCTTAGCATGTAGATAGATGCTGAAAGGTTGATACTTTTCTGATGCCAACAACAGACCCAAACTGCCTGTTAATTTTGCTAGGATGGCTGTGGGCTAAGTTTTCATAATAACAAAGTGATTACTCATTACATGTTTGATTATGGCTAGGAGGATGATTTAGTCTTAATCAAGTTAATCTGGAAACAATCACATCTCTAAAGACTTTCATTTTGGTGAAGTAATATCATCGAAATATTTATTTACTTTGCTATGCCATAAACTTTATCAGAAATTAAAGTATGCCTTGTAAAACTGTATTTTATCTTTTTGAAGAACACACTTTTCTCAAATCCTTGTATTAGTATGATAATATTAACTTCATGCTCTAGAATATTCTTTTCTTGTTTTTTAAAAATTATCTGTAAGTAGTGGTACAAAAAGGTTTCAATTCAACATGTCAGTTAATGAGTTCAATGCATTTTGGCCAATGTCACCCCTTCTATCATTTGCTATACTTAAGACTAAATTGTCAGCAAAATTAAGTGCAAGCTACTGAGGGACTAAACATGAATAATAAACTAAATTAATTGATAGAATTATTTCTTGTCCAAAACTTCCAGATAGGCGTTAATGTGTCAATAATATCTTTGTATACTAATACAATGACCAGAACAGTAAAGAAAACAATAGGCCAATTTTACTTGTGGAAAAAGAACACTGTGACCCAGAGTTCTCTGTTTAACAAGATGGTCATGCAAGAAAGCAATCTTGACTCATTTCTTCTTTCTTCCTTTTCTTTCTGTTTTCGTCTTTTTTTTTTTTTTTAGCTGTAGTGTCTTCCATTGAACTTCAGCATTAAATTTGATCTATTACTTTACCTGGGAAGAGAGAAGTGCCAAAGAAAATAGAATGACCTCTTTCTGAACTATGTCTGGGATGCTTTCATTGCAAAGCAGCAGCATTGGATTTTCCTGCGGTTTAGTCCAGAGCTGTCCTTCCCTGAGTTTGACCAAAGGAAACCCACTGTGCTCTGTACTTGGGCTCTTTGAACCTTCCGATAATGGATTCTAACCACACCACATTTATGCATACGAAATAATTTTAATGGCTGAACTAGTTTATTACTCAGCCACTTTTTCTCTATCTTCTTTTCTGTATTGGAGTTGTCAACCTCATTAGTATTTCAAGGAAAAAACAACAACAACAAACTGGATGTTGTCTATCCTCTTGGTTGGTGCTTTCCTTTTCCTGGCAGACTGGGCCTAGAGTTTCAATAGAGGAAGTGGGAAGGGATACGACACATTCAGAGGTTATGAAAGACCTTATTTACCATCAAAGTGAAAGTTTCCAGATACTTCAGTCCTGTTTTCTTATGCTCTTCTGTCTTTGATGAGGAATTAAGGACTCCAGCCAGGGCTACAGAGGACTCTGAGAGGCGGTTGGCAGAAGGTACTACATGGTGTCCTGGAGTTGTTCATTAATTACCAATGATACTGAAGCAGAAGAGTGGACAGAAATACAAATATAGTTTCAGAAATACAAAAATAGTTTCAACACAGGCCTTGCTGAGGGAAATCTGAATCTGTACCATTAAAATATCTTTCCACCTAGCTTACATAATTTATTTTTCATTTATTGATCTTTTATTAATTTATTTGTGAAGCATTAATTGTACCATGACATATTTTTTTCTTTGTTTTTATTTTTATTTCTATGCCAGTGGTGGGATTGAACTTCCCTTAACTTTTTGTTCAATGCTACCACTCTGCCATTTGAGCCACAGCTCCACTTCTGGCTTTTGGGTGATAACTTGGAGATAAAAGCCTCACAGAGTTTCCTGCCTGGGCTGGCTTTGAACTGTAATCCTCAGATGTTAGCCTTCTGACTAGGTTCAGTATTTACAGAAGTGAGCCACTGGCATCTGACTGCAGTATGGCTGTTTAAAAAGCTACTTATACTTGTGATCTCCCCTATTCAATGCTAAGATTTTAGATGGTGGTTCTCCAACGTTAGTGACTCTAAGAATAACCTCAGGACCTTGTTGAAAGAATATAATGATGTCTGATATACGTAATAAATTTGAGGTGATCCTAGGAATATTCATTTTAACAAAAGCTCAAGTGACTGTAGTGCAATGCTCTGTAACTCAGCTTGAGAAGAATTTGTGCAGAGATTAGAGTCTCCAAGGTGGTTAGGTCCTAACACTAAGCAGTGTTCATGGAGGTTCCTCATGGATATTTGTGTAGCAAAAACAATGCTTCAGATTGGTGAGATCCAATGGATGATACGACAGGTACTCAATCACAGTGATCCCCCATTTGAGCCTGAGGTAAGATGGAATGAGGAATCCTTGGATGTCACCTAGGGGTTACTAGATGTCAACACAATAATGCATATCTCACTAGCTCAGAGCAGAGAATCCAAAAATGGCTGCCATTTTTCAGATAGACTCTCACCCCTATTCTTCTCAGGAGGTATTTTTTTTCTCTCCTCTCTTTTCTTCCTACTTTTTTCCTGTTCTGCTAAATTAAAACATGGCTGAACTTCTACTTACGGGACTCTCTTTGCTGTGAGACCTCTTGAAATGCTTTTCATGTGTGCTTTTTTTAATAGAAACTGGGAGGCTGTCTCCTCTTGTGATGGGCCCACAAGGTAACTAGAAGTAGAATAAAATTCAACATTCCTACCTTGATTTTGCATCTGTCTTACAACTTTGGGATACATATTACAAAAAGCAACAACAACAACAACCATCATAACACATTAAGCTGGGTGCCAGTGTCACAGACCTGTAATCTTAGCTACTTAGGAGGCTATCTGAAAATCTTGGTTCAAAGCCAGCCCATATAGAACAAAAAAATCTTTGAGACTCTGTCTCCAGTTAAGCAACGAAACTCTAGAAGTAGAGCTGTGGCTCAAGTGGTAGAATGATATCCTTGAGGGAAAAGGCCATGTGTGGGTACAATGGCCTGGAGTTCAAGCCCCAATACTGGCACACACACACACACACACACACACACACACATACACACACACACACAACAAACCAAAGCACAAACAAAAACTTATATATATATATATATATATATATATATATATTTTTTTAGGTCCGGTCGTGGGGCCTAAACTCTGGGTCTAGGCACTGTCCCTCAGCTCTTCAGCTCAAGGCTAGTGCTCTACCTCTTGAGCCACAGCGCCGCTTCTGGCTTTTTTCTTTTTGCTTATGTGGTGCTGAGGAATCGAACCCAGGGCCTCAGGCATGCAAGTCAAGTGTTCTACCACTGAGCCACCTTCCCAGCCCCCAAAAACTTATATTTTAAAAGTTGTATTTTTTTCTCCTGTTATCTATCTTGTGTCAATATAATTCTCAGTCTTAGTCACAACCCAGAGAGGACAGAAGTGCAGTTTTCCTGCTCTTAAAATGTACTGAAATATATTATAGTCTGTGTAATAATTGAGAAATTAAATTGCATCAGTAGAAGTTGATTGATAAAATATCTTCCAGTAAAATTCACCAATATTGGCATACAAAAGCACTTTGGGGTCAGATTCCTCCTTAGCTCTGTAGTTACTCAAATACTGTCTAAAAACTGGTGCTATGCAACTATCTCATTCATCCTCAAGGATGAAGGTTCAGAGATGAGTAACTAAAAAATCACACTGTCAGCCTTTACAATATTCTGTTCCAGATACCTTCTCCCCGGCAAAGGACCTGAAAGACTCTAATCATTGTCCTAAACTTTCAGTCACCATGGATTCCAGGTCCTGCAAAGCTTTGCAGAGAGATCAGCTCATGGTGAGATCACCCCAAGTAGGAGCCATCATCTCAATGGAACTGGATCATCTGTCTCCTCAAGTGATAAGGGCCTGGGACCTCTGTACAGAACTAGAACTGAGGTTAAGGTCAAGAGGCCTCACTTTGACTGATTATTCATGCATACCTCTGCCTCCTACCCCAATTCTCCTCTAGTAAATAAAGCTCATGGTGAGTACCCTGTAGGTGGGCTGAGATTCCTAATCTTGTTCATCTCCCCAACATAGCTGTGTTGATGAAAATACTACCTTTTCACCATTACTTCTGCTTACCTCTGGCCTTTGGGCCTGGGATTTAGGTTACAGTGATTCAGACTTGACTACATTACTGCTTGGAGGTGAGATGTCAGTTCTGGTGACTTATAATGTTGGGATAAAAGGAAATTATGTGAGTCATTGTGTTTTAGAGGAAAATTTTTTTCTAGAACATCTGTGGAAAGCCATTTAATTAACTTAGCTTTTTCATCGAGGAGCAGGCAGCTGCTGGGACGAAGAAATACGTTCATTGATGCCTGGGTCCACTGAGAAGTTCTAGTCATGTTTGAGTTTCCCATTCACTGCTGGATGCATGCTTCCTGTGTCTTCCACTTCTTTTGTTTATTGTTTATCAGGTGCTGGGGGGTGGGTGTCTGTGCTTTCATGTGTGCTGCCCTTTGTTCTTCTGCTACTGGGTGTGAAGCCATCTGTGTTCAAATAGCTATATGCAAAAGCAAGAGGGAGAAGTGCTTCTAAGCCAACAGCTCTACACACAAATCTGTAGTGTAAGACAGAAAGTCTAACTCTTTTTCCTCTCACTGGAAAATACATCAGCTGCAAACCTCGTAATTATTTCACAGTAAATACTTAGGTGAGCATCTTCATAATTTACTTTGGCTGATGCTTTAGAGTTGGGAACAAGTTAACATACTACTTTGTGGACTATGTGAAATTGTCCCATAGAGAAAAAAAGTCATGCATAATAGCTAGCTAAAACTGTATATGGACTGAGTGTTAAATTTTTTGGTATTTGTTAGGTTTGGGCTCCCTTTCCAGGTGAGAAAAGACAGTAAATATAAAGATTAAGATCAAGAATGCTCCATCATTTTCCATATCCCCAATCTAAGGTTATCTATCTATCTATCTATCTATCTATCTATCTATCTATCTATCTATCTATCTATCTATCTATCTATCTATCTACCATCTACCTACCTACCTGTCATCTATGTATCCTCTATCCTCTCTGTGTCTCTCAGTATTACAGCTTTGCCTTTTCAAATCACAGCATTTCTTAGTGACAAAATGGGAACAGTACCCTTGTCTGGATTCTGTGTACTATGTGGATGTAGAAAAATTTCTGGACCTACAGAGTTGTCTAAACAGCACAACTCGGTTGTGGATACTTATTCATCTGTATTTTATTGTATGAGCAAGGGCTATCCCTTTCCTATGCTATCATTTATTATGCTAATTGACTTTTCAAACACAGACAAGGGTGGAGGGGTGAAATGTGTGTGTGTGTGTGTGTGTGCTTTAAAAAAAAATCTGTTTTCTCAAAGAAGAAAACCCAAACCCAATGTGTTTCTTTCAAAAGGTGGGAGGGTCAAAACCATGGTTGTTTTTGTTCCCGTCCAGTTATGTAACCGTGGGGACTAGTTTCTTTGCTTCCAGGATTTGTGCAAAACACATTAAAAGCTACAATGGGCTGGAGTCTCAGGAGCAGCCCTGGAGCTGTCTGGGAGTGTGTCTGTCCTTCTAGGTTTGGGAACCCCGAGTGCTGAGCGTGTGTGTGTGTGTGTGTGTGTGTTTAGCTAGCTGGCACTACACACTTCCCCCAGGGTTGTGTTTCCTCTTTCCTGAGATCTGGCGAAGGGTAAAGGGTCGGAGTCACATGGACAGAAAGCATTTGATTAATGTCCAAGTCCCCGCTGGGACTGAAGAGGCCGCCTCCCCTCGGGCCCGGGCCGCGTGAGGCCGGGGCGGGAGCCGCTCCCGGGGGAGTGTCCTGCGCTGCGCCCCGCGCCTCGCCTGCTGCGCCAGAGTTGCAGCCCGAGCGCCCCCCGGCGCCCTCCTCTCCCTCCCACCCCCGCCCCAGATTCTCTTCAGCATGTAAAAGTCGCCGGTCGGTCCCGACTTTGCAAAGGCGGCAACTTTCCTTTCCCACCACCGGTGGGATCCGCGGGTCCCGGGGTCCGCGCCGGCCGGTCACCATGAGCGAGGAGAGCCGCGGGGACGGCCGCGCCGAGAGCGCCAAGGACGTGGAGAAGCAGCTCCGCCTGCGCGTGTGTGTGCTCAGCGAGCTGCAGAAGACCGAGCGCGACTACGTGGGCACCTTGGAGTTCCTGGTGTCGGTGAGTGGGGCGGGGGCCCCCCGCGCGGCAGCCCGGGGGCCGCGGGCGCGGGAAGCGCGCGTGGCATTGTTTGCGCCGGCTCCGGGGCGGAGTGACGGGGGGCCACGGCTGGTGCCCGAACCCGCGCAGCCACGCCGAGATGCTGCGTGCAGGGACCCCTAGCTCCATCCCGCGGCCCTGGGACCTGGGGGTGGCTAAGTGGCCCAAGCCTGGAAGGCAGAAAAGTTAGCCCCGAGAGAGGGACGCGGAGCGCTCTCCGTCCCGGGACGCTGGGTGGCCCCGTCTTTCTCCTCACTTATTCCCCCCCTTAAAATCCGCCTTCGGCTTGCGAATCGCCGGGGGCCATTTGTTTTCTTTCTTTCTCTACCCTTGGGGAGTTGGTCTGCAAGCTTTGGTTTGGTGATGAAGGGTCTGAGCCTACTCCCTTCAGTGGAACCTGTAGTGAAAAGAGAAGAATCTCTGAATGTGCTCGAGTTGGAGTCCGTTATTTAGAGGGTCCCTTGAGTTGAAATAATCGTGGGGACCTCGGATTCTGGGATAGGGAGGGGGGAGTAGGCAAGGAGCAGAGGGGTTGTGATCTAGCCCAGCTGTTGGATATTAAAGCCATCTGTAGGCTCACCCAGACCTAGCCCTGCAGTCTCCACTCTGTTCCCAGAGGGGTCCTTGGGAGTGGAATGATCAGACTCGGGTCTAGCAACTTTGGGATTTCGTAGAACTGGGCACCAACTTTGTTTTCAGCGTTCAGAGTATCCTACTAGAAGTCTGCTTTGAAAATATTTCATTCATTGTGTTTGTTGGGGGCCAGGGGGGCAGCAAAACCGTGGGAAATTAACTTCTGGGGCCACACTCAAACGGGGAATGTTCCCAGTTCACTGGTGAAAAGTAATATATATATATATATATATATATATGTATATATATGTATATATATATAGAGAGAGAGGATTGGCTTCTGTCCACCCGGATGCCTGGAAGAGTAGCACTCTGAGAAGTAGGCATCTTGGCATCTTTAATGTCGGTGGAATCCTCTAACCTTCTCCGCTTCCTTCACTGAGTTCCACGGCCCTTTGGACTGAAGGGAATGTCTCAAATGCTGAATTTCCTGCACAATTTTGTACAATCCTCTAGAATGCTTATAGTCATGCTAGAGGAAATTCACTTGGCTGTGACAAGAAGGAGAGGTCTCCTGTGATGTCAGATGCATTAATTAGCTTCTCAAAATCAGTGTATCTGAGTCTCCAGGACTACTTTCTTCGAAAAGGTGTAGGTATTGTGGGATATCTTGATATTGATGAAACAGGATTATTGTGTACCCAGTAGAGTAAAGGACTCTGAAAACAACAGGTTCTAAAAGAGACCTAACTTTTAGTAGTTTAAAATTTGGCTTTTGTGAGACTCCCTTGGTAATAAAGTTCTCTAACTTTTGCAGAATGAGTCATTTCTTAAAGTACTTTCTGAAAAGAGATGGAGAAGGTACAGTGCAAATGCTAAATTGCAGAACTAGACAATCTAATCTATCCTTAAAACTGATTTGTCGATCTTTATTTATGTTAGTTTCCCAGGAATCTGAACACCTGATTATTACAATTGAAAAATATTATTGTGTCTTTCTTTTTCATTATTTAGAAATTGTGAACTCTTCTGCTTTTCCTTTTCATTGTCTATTATTTGTATTTCATGTTTGCACACAAACATAGTTGTTTGACCTGAATGTTGTCTAAAACAAAGATTTGCTCTTGGTCATCATTATTCATAAACTATGACCTAATAATACATTATTATTACTATCTCTTTGGGGAATTATTTATAGCAACATTTAATTCCTTCTTAGTGTCACTTGTTCACTTACAGTCAGACTTGTTTTCATATTGGTCTCTTTTACCAGGAGTTTAAATCAACTTCCAGCCTGATAGTTTCTCTTCCAGGAACCTCTTCTAAGGGAGCCATCAGAAGTAGAGACAAACAATAAAAGTTATTTAGAAATGAAACAGCCACAGCATTAAACAAGTGGAGTGGTAAAATTGATGGGGCAAAAAAATTGATATTGCATTTTTAAGTCAAATTTAAATATTTGTACGAGAGTCATCTTTTTAGAATTGGGCCATTACTTTGGCCTTGCTTGACATGGATGCATGATGGCTTATTATTAGAACATGGAGGAGGTAGAAAACATATTCTTAGTTTTACCAAAAATGTAATTTTACTTAAACACAAATAAGCGACCCAACTGGTATTATTTCTCTTGATTAAAAGAACACAGGAAGCTGGGTGTGGATAGGTCATGCCTGTAAACTGCTCAGGAAGCTGCGATCTGAGGATTGCAATTCAAAGAAGCCCAGGCAGGAAAGTTTGTGAGCCTCTTATCTCCAATTTACTACCAAAGAGCAGGCAGCGGAGCTGTGGTTCAAGCAGGAGAGTGGCAGTCTTGAGAAAAAATATTTAGGGACAGTTGGACACGAGTTCAAGCCCCAGGATTGGCACCAAAAATCAAAGAGCATAGGACCACAGTGGATGATATCTTCATATCTTAAAATTTAGAGTGCTCTGTTCTTAATTCTAAAAAGAACATTTTGTTCTATTCCTCCTCTCTCCCCCCAAAGTCCATAGCATCACCAATTTCCTCTATCTGCTTTGCACAGCGTCATTCTACCTAACACCTTACTTGTTTGAGAAAAGCTTTGTGCTTTAAGATAGCTGTTTTTACTTAGAGTAGTTTGCTCTTCCCATGGTAGGCTATGTTTGTCTCAGGCTTCTGCCTTTTTCTTTTCTTTTTGTTGGTCGTGGGGCTTGAACTCTGGGCCTGGGCGCCGCCCCTCAGCTCTTCAGCTCGAGGCTAGCACTCTACCACGTGAGCTCTAGTGTCACTTTTGGCTTTTTCTTTTTGTTTATGTGGTGCTGAGGAATCAAACCCAGGGCCTAATGCATGCAAGGCAAGCACTCTACCACTGAGCCACCTTTCTAGCCCCTGCCTTTTTACATTTATCAGAGTCCCATTGTGCATGCAGACTGACCTTGAACTGACCATCCTCCTTTCTCAGCTTTCCAGTGCTTGGATTACAAGCTTGGACTACCTTACTGAGCTTCCCTTTTACTTCTTGAGAGGGGCTTGCTTACTATATCTGGTGGATCCCTACTGGTTTTTCAAGACTCAGCTGCTCTTTCTCCCATGGTGCTTTGTACCTAATTCTATACCATGTTTACTTCTGGCAGCTAAAGTAGTTGATTTATTTCCCTCTGTTTTGTTGTACTAGAGCATAAGTCTTTGAGGCCCAGGCTGTGTCTTGCTTGCCTGGGTTTTCCTAGAATTTTGTGTAGTGTTTGTGACATTGTAAGTGATTGATAAACACTTGTTAAATGAAGGAATAAATTGATGAATCGATTCATCCTCTGTCTTCTCCATTTTAAAAAGATAGTACCCCAGTTATCCTTAAAATTGAATTTCCTTTTTTCCCCCAGTTGATCTTAGGTTTCTTTAGCTTTTCTACCTCACATGTGGATTTGCAGAACAAAAAGTTTCAAATTAAGCATATGGTACCTGCTTTGAAATCAGAAACTTGACTAAAATCAGGAATCGAGATTTCAAAGACTTTCTAGTGCATTGAACTTTAATTCATCTATTTAGTGTTTTCATCTGAGATCATGGGTAGGGTATGTCATTGAGATAAATTATTTTTAGAACATCGAGAAGATGATAAAGAGTGACCTAATTTGCTTCTTGTTTTACTTGAGGTATAAAAATTTTAAAACATTTCCTCTCAAGAGATGATTTTATAGGTTGACTATCCACAATTTAATGTCCAAAGTCTGGACGATAGAAGGTTGCGGCCTGTTTCCTGTTTGTAGTCTGGTGATACAGCATGCTAAGATCACAGACCTATTTGGGTGGACAGAGAAAGGACAGACTCAGGATCTGTCAAGGGTGTGCATCCTGTATAGGAGCGCAGGGCTTTGAGCTCAGAAGGGCCCTGGCTTGGCTTAATGCTCAATGCCATCTTGAAATTCTAGCTAATTTTATCTTTTAACTTAGGACACAAGCAGAGCAGATACATGAAAGAACATTCTTGGATTTTTGTACCTCTACTAACACTTTTTCTCTAAATTTTGGTCAAAGAATTGAAATTTATTTATTGTTTTACATTTATATTTATTTTATTATTATCTTTTATTGCTACTTAGTTTTGTTTTTATCCTGGAGCTTGAACTCGGAGCCTTGGCTCTGAATTCCACCACAAGGCTGGTGCTCTATGTTTCTACTTTTAGCTTTTATTTACTTATTTTTATACCTGTCCTGGGGCTTGAACTTAGGGCATGGGATGTCCAGGCTAATACTTTACCACTTTTGAGCCATAGCCACTTCTGGCTTTTTTGGATTCTTTTTGGTTATTTGGAGTCTCACAGACTTTATACTTTCTTGCCTTGGCTGGCTTCAAACTGCAATCCTTGGATCTCTGCCTCCAAAGTAGCTAGGATTACAGGTATGAGACACAAGAGCCTGGTTTAACTTATTATTTATTTATGTATTTATTTATTTACTGCAGTCCTTCAGGGTCTCAGCACTGTCCCTGACCTTTTTCACTGAAGGGTTACTCTACCACTTGAACCACAGTGCTCTACTTCTGGCTTTTTGATAGTTAACTGGGGAGAAGAATCTCATGGACTTTCCTACTCAGGCTGGCGTGGAACTGAGATCTTCAGATCTCATTCTGATGAGTTGCAAGATTACAAATTGAACCACCAGTATTTGGTTTTACTATTCACCAATGGCTGTTTAACTTACTGTCTAACCTGAGACCGCTCTGAGAGAAAGCTAGAGTGCTGTCACTAATCACATTAGGAAGCAGATGGAAACTGGAATTGTTCCCAGTGTGCCAGAAGCTTTTTCTTTGGAATAAACTTCCATTGCCCTATGGATGGCTATGCCAGACTGTATACACCTTGTCATAATGAAATGATTTTGATATTTGTCACTTGTTCTGGCTTTGACCTCAGATACTGGAAAATTTGAGTCTTGTCTCTAATTTACTGATAACTTTAGATATTTCTAAACTTCTCAAGCCCACTTTCCCTTACTTGTAGAAAAGAGGAAGTAGTAACATTCTCCAAGGTTGCTGAATGAGATGGTATATATGTTGGGCTTAGAAGTGGACCCTGTACATAATTAATGTTATTTTCTTTACAATGCTTTACTTGTTAAAAGGAGTTAGGAATATGGATTAGATAAATTTTTCAGTTATATTCTCTTCTATACATTTTCTAGGTTTTGTATTTCTCTTCTGTCAGTGTAGAGCTTTTCTTGGTATTCTTTATGCTCAGCTGATTTTTAAGACAGAGAGACAACTTTATATGCTATACAGCAATCATCAAGTTCCTGCGGTGCCTTGTAGTATATTCTTCATCTGATTTGGTCTTTGAGTTCTTTCAAATGGTGCTCCCTAAAGCTCCTGGGCCCTACCAGAGGGATAGGGGTTGCTGAATTTCCTGGCTAGAGGCTCCCAACCCTGACTGCTCCCAGAATAGTCCTACCTTCTTCAGATTCCTCATCCTCTCTTAGAAAAATCATTTCTCTAGATGGTAAATTCCCAGAGAATAGAGACTGGAAAATTCCCAGAGACCAGGGACTGTGCATTTACTTCCTTTGTGTACTGTTTTGTGTGTGTGTGTTTTTTGGTTTGGCTTGAATTTAGTGCTTTGTAAATAGCAGGTGCTTACGAAAACAAACCCGCAAACAATGCAGATTGTGAATGAATCTGAAAACAATTGCTTTCAGTCCTGAGAAGATTCTTGCCAGCACAGATGAATTAATTCGATGCATTGGGTCTTGCAACCATATGTTGCAGACTGAGCTACATCACCACTACCCCAAGACTCATATGTTGATGTCCTAACCCTTGGTATTTTGGAAAGGGACTGGATTTGTAGATAGGGCCATTATAAAGATGATTGATTTACAATAAGGGTGTTCGATGGTTTATGTGACTAGTGTCCTGAAAGAGGAGAGTTGGGCCCACAGAGAGATGCAAAGGATATATGAACACACACAATAGCCAGGCCTTGGGTGACCCAGGGAACAGGCAGCCATTTATAAGCCAACGAGGGAGGCCTAACATCTTAGTCTTGAAAAACTTCCAGCCTTAAGAAGCATGAGGAAATAACTTGTTGGTTTAGTTTTCAGTGTGTGTGGTATCATATTTGTTAGCTTACGTTGGATACTAGAGATGTGAAGAGAAGCTAGACCTGGTGTTGTCCATGATTTTTTCATAATGTATTGGAGAGGAGACTGAAGTGCACAGACATCGCTGTGTTGTGTAGCAGGTGTGACCTTAGAGCCGTATGCAGAGTGGCACGGAGCCACTGGGGAGCCACTGTGGGAGTCAGGGGCAGATTGGGAGAAGTGACACAGGGCTGGCCTCTGAAAAATGGGAAGGAATGAGCAGAGAATTGTCTGTACCTAAAGAGCAAGCAGTACAATATGACAGTGTAGCAGCGCTTGACACTAGAGGGCTGCTAACATGTTCTTTGTGCTGAGATTAAAAAAAAGTCCTGCATATATGGGTAGGGAATAAAGTATACTCAGTCCAGTTGGAGAAAAGCCCTGTTCCTTAGGGTACTGACTTCAACTTTAGTCAATTGTGAGTCATTACTTTTCTGGACAAGCAGGTGTGGAAGGCTGAATCTGGGAAGGGGGTAGCCATGGAAAGAAATTGCCAGGCTAGGATTTTGAGCTTCACATGGGGGTTCTACACACACACACACACACACACACACACAAATTTTATGAGCTTCACATGGGGGTTCTACACACACACACACACACACACAAATTTTATGAGCTTCACATGGGGGTTCTACACACACACACACACACACACACACACACACACACACACACACCCTCTTCAGCAGTCCTTCAGAGAAGACTCTTGTTCTCTTTAGTATTACGTAGGTTATAACCTACCAAAAGTTATTTACTCAGGATGAGCAAGGGCCATTAATCATAACTACATGAGACATAAACAGTACATCTCCTACATTGCAGATTTCTGCTTCTCCAAACTGACTCTGCTCTTGGGGTCTGCAGACATACCTGGTTTTGCTCCTAAGTTCTAACCTCATTTGGTCTTCCTGGCCGAGTCCTATTGGCTGACTTGCCTGGCTTCCTTGTTTACCAGTCATTAGTCTGAAGATGAATACATGAGGAATGGCAACAGAAGCTGCCTTCAAAATAAACTGACTTTCTTCTATAGTAAATACATTAGGAGCTCAATGAGATTCTTTTTGTCATTCTAATTTTGGAGCACAAATCCTGTGGCTTAAAGCCCACTCCCTACATCAAGGATGACTGTTGAGCCCTATGATTTACTACATAATTATATCTTAGCATTATATGATTGCATTATTATAAGGATAGTATCTGTTAAGGTTAGATTGATTTCTTTGCAAGAATTCTGTTGACAGGACTGAGAAACGAAGAGTGGAATCCAGCTGTCCATTAAGAGTTTCTGCTGTTACACTGTCCAGGTAAAGTTACGTGGAATGTCTGATGTAAAGTGAAAGGAAAGGAGAAGAAAAATCAAAAGCAAACCAAAACACAAAAACTCAAATAGCCAACAATCGTGAGCCATTTTGGGGGTAGAATCTTTAACACATCTGTCTATTAAGCAGGGAGAGTTTAAGTAGAAAGATGGCTCTTCTCTTGGTTTGATCACTAGGGGTGCAGAGCCATTAACTGAAAAGTAGAATTTAAAGTAACAATAGCATGAGGAGCTGAAAAATGCATTTGGCATTGGACAAGGTGAGCTGGGCTGAAAATTATGCTGTGATTTTTGAAGATTGGAAAGTGTAAGTTAAAGAGTTTGAAGCAAAAGTTAGATATCCAGAAACTGATTTAGAAACCATCATGTGAATGAGGTGGTAGGAGGGAAACAATGAGAGGAGGAAACCAACAAACTAAGACAGGAAGCTGGAGAGCTAATATTTAAAAGTAAGAGAAAGTGTAAGGTATACCACAATTGTAACAAAGAAGGAATCTTTCAAATGTCACACCTTTAGAGAAGTAGGCACTGTGAAGACTAAAGCCTACAGGAAGTCTTTGCTCTTGGACTTCGTTATGTTAGTACTGGGTCCCCAACTCAAAGACTGGGTGATGCCCCTTAGCTTTTTTGTTCAAGGCTATCTGTCACTTGAATCATAGCTCCACTTCGGGTTTTGTTTTTTTTTTTGGATGGTTAATTGAAGATAAGAGAGTCTCATGGACTTTCCTGCCCAGGATAACTTCCAGCCCTGATCATCAGATCTCAGTCTCCTGCATAACTTAACACTACAAATGTGAGCCATTAGCACACAACTCCTTAGGCCTTTAGCATTAGTATGTGTGAGCAAATGGGAACTGTAACAATGAGCTGAAGAAGCAGATGATGAAATTAAAAAGAAGTTGAGGGGCTGGAAAGGTGGTTCAGTGGTAGAGTGCTTGCCTTGTATGCATGAGGCCCTGGGTTCCATTCCTTAGTACCACATCAGCAGAAAAAGCCGGAAATGGCGCTGTAGCTCAAATAGTAGAGCGCTAGCCTTGAGCTGAAGAGCTGAGGGACAGCGCTCAGACTTCAGGCCCCACGACCGACCCCCCCCAAAAAAGTTGATAGTAAATACAAAGAGAGAAACGGTTAATAGCACAGAGATATTCTGGGGTGTTGAAGGAAGATGAGGGATAGGAAATAATACAAAAGGGGAAAAAAATGAAGCAACCACAATGGAGCATTGCAATAGGCAATGACATCTTCAGATAAGCCACTGGGGGGCGGGGAGGGCGAGGGGAGGAGTAGGCATTTGGCAAAATTCACCAAACTGTACTGCCATGGAACATGCCCAGTGTAAAACACCATTGCAGATGCTGAGAATGAGCCGTCTATCTCTTGTGAATTTTGAAAATTGTGCTGCTTCTGTAGGCTGTAGCTTGTAGAACTGCCAGGGATGGCCTGTGTGCTTTTAAGAGCATAGTCTCCACACTGTAATAGAGCAGAGACAGAGCAGGGACTAAGGAGTGTGAAAACCTGGGTTCAAATTTTGGTACTGAAACTCATATGCTGTGTAACTTAGGGATATGTAAATCATATACTCCTTTTCTTTTTTTTTTAATTTAATTTAATTTAATTTGTGAACATACTGTACAGAGGGGTTACAATTGCATGGGCAGGATAATGCATACATTTCTTACCAAGCATTGCAGCCTCCTCCTTTGTTTACCCTTCCCATCCCTTCCCAGCCTCCCCCAACCCCCCCATCCCAATCCTTCTCCTTCCCCCCCCCCCCCCCTTCCCCCCCCCCGCACCGACGTTGTAAAGCTCGTTTTGGACATGACAACTTGTACTTCTCATTGTTGCATCAGATCCACCTGTATCCTTAAACAACTGGTTTTTCCCCATCTCCTCCACAAGTTATACTGACATCAAATATAGTGAAAGCAGGGGTTATACTGTGGGGGAGGGACATACAAAGCAACAAAGAGATAATCTTATAAATGCATTAGAAACACATGCATGAAAGAAAAAACATTAAAATACATATCTAAGGGTTCATTTTCCTGACATCACATAGGTCCCATGGTTTCCCTTATTTGCAATATCTAGTATATGTATGAGTCAAGCGGAAAAGGTCATATACTCCTTTTCATGTCTCACTTGCACATTTGGAATACAGGCATGGTAATAATCTCCTAGGGCTGGGTAGTAATCATTTTCTTCTCTTTGCTTCTTCCCTGCCTCCAACCTCTCTTCTTCACACCTCAGAGACTGAGCCTGGCCTGTGATCAGGTCTGCTTCCAGTCACCTAGCCTCTCCCAGCCCTTTTCTTTCTAATGTGGAAGCCTAAGAGACAGTGGAATAGACATACAGGCCCCAAGATAACCAGGGCCTGTGGGAGAATAGGGGCCACTCATCAAAAAAACTGTATGATACATAGCCATAGTTTATTAACATCAATACCGGATAAAATCTGTGTGCCTCTCTTTTGTTGCATATTAGTTTGATCTATAGTTTGTTTTGATTGGCATTCTCTTCCTTCCTTCCTTCCTTCCTATCTGTCTGTCTGTCTGTATTTCTTTCTTTCTTTTATTTTTGTCAATTGTGGGCCTTGAATTCTGGGCCTGGGCGCTGGTCCTCAGCTTTCTTCAGTTCAAGGCTAGTGCTCTACCACTTGAGCCACAGAGCCACTTCGGGTTTTATGAGTGGTTTCTTGGAGATGAGAGTCTTACAGACTTTCCTGCCCAGGCTGGCTTTGAACCGAGATCTTCAGATCTCAGCCTCTTGAGTAGCTACGATTACAGGCATGAGCCACCAGCACCAGGCTTTGATTGGCATTTTTATTTTATTTTATTTATTTAATTTATTTTTTGGTTGCTCATGGGGCTTGAACTCTGGGTCCCTTAGCAGATCAGCTCAAGGCAAGTGCTCTACCACTTGAGCTACAGCGTCACTTCCAGTTTTCTGGTGGTTTATTGGAGATAAGAGTTTCACGGACTTTCCTGCTCTGGCTGGCTTTGAACCAGCCTCCTGAGTAGCTAGGATTACAGGTGTGAGCCACCGGCACCTGGCTTGATTGACATTCTTACATGCTATTTATGGCATTTAATTTTTACAGTAGGTAGCTTTTTATTATTCCTTATTAAAAGGTTAAAAATATTAAAATCACTGACATTTTAACTTATTAAAATTGTATTAGCTATATGGAAATGAAGATCATTAGTTTACAACACTGCAGTTGTAACTTCTAGGAAAATGTTTGCTGGGAGAAGTTTTAAAACTTAGTGTGGTTGAATCATTTTTCTCATCATATTAAGAAGAGCTATTATTATCCTGACATATCTAATAAAAAATCATTTTCTAATCTTTTTTTTTT
>NW_012267406.1:1985165-1986664 GCF_000151885.1 Dipodomys ordii
CCTGGCTTGATTGACATTCTTACATGCTATTTATGGCATTTAATTTTTACAGTAGGTAGCTTTTTATTATTCCTTATTAAAAGGTTAAAAATATTAAAATCACTGACATTTTAACTTACTAAAATTGTATTAGCTATATGGAAATGAAGATCATTAGTTTACAACACTGCAGTTGTAACTTCTAGGAAAATGTTTGCTGGGAGAAGTTTTAAAACTTAGTGTGGTTGAATCATTTTTCTCATCATATTAAGAAGAGCTATTATTATCCTGACATATCTAATAAAAAATCATTTTCTAATCTTTTTTTTTTGATGCTAGTACTGGGAATTCAGGGCCTGAGCATTGTCCCTGAGCTTTTTTGCTCAAAGCTAGTATTCTACCACTTGAGCCACAGCTCCATTTCCAGCTTTTTGGTAGCTAACTGGAAATAAAGAGTCTCATGGACTTTCCTGCCTGGGCTGACATTGAACTGTGACCCTCATCAGATCTCAGCCTCCTGAGTAACTAGGATTACAGATGTTAGCCACAAATGCCTGCCTGGCTCTCCTTCCTTCCTTCCTTCCTTCCTTTCTTCCTCTCATCAATGATTGCTTTTTATCTTAGAATTTATTGATTATAATTTTTTAAAAATGGTAAGGTTAATTTAAACTATGATTTTTTTAAAACAATTCTGGGTAGGTATAGATGATGTTGAACTTTTGTTCCTTGGATAAATTTGCTGTCTTGTATCCTTCCCATATAACTCAGCATTGTGTAAAAAAAAAAAAAAGACATATTTGCATGAAGAATAAGCCAAGGACATTGTGTTCTCTCATTAATGCAAAGTACATATTTTCCATTGAAATGCAAGCCCTTCATTTGAAAAAGGTTAAACTGCTTAATACTTAAGAAATGACTGAAGCTAGTTAAATTTAGAATATTAAGATAAAAATATTCTCTGGTTTTATTGCAAGAGTATGGCATGATTGAATAAGGATAAATAATTTTTTTATTTATTTCAAAACTTGGTTTCTTTTTTTTTTTGGTCCGGTTGTGGGGCCTGAACTCTGGGCCTGGGCACTGTCCCTCAGCTCTTCAGCTCAAGGCTAGTGCTCTACCACTTGAGCCACAGCGCCACTTCCGGCTTTTTTCTTTTTGCTTATGTGGTGCTGAGGAATCAAACTCAGGGCCTTGAGCATGCAAGGCAAGCGCTTTACCACTGAGCCACCTTCCCAGCCCAAAACTTGGTTTCTTTTTGAGAGTCACATAGGGGATAAGGGTTGAGATCTGAGTTTGTGTAGCCATTTTTGCTGTTTCAATTATCTTTGCAGTTTTTTTGCCAGTAGGAAAGGCTTTGAAGATGGTGACATATTTTTTGAGATTGTGCAAGAAATTTCGGTATTTTTCTTTCACGCCTTGTAGTACCACAGGCTTGCCCTTACTTTTATAGTTCCTTGGAATTCCAGACTTTTATTATTTGTCATTGTTTCCCAAAAGAAAGATCTTGGGATTCCAGAAGT
>NW_012267406.1:1988794-2113134 GCF_000151885.1 Dipodomys ordii
TTGTAGACAATTATATGCATTCTTGGATCCCTTTATTCCAAAATCCTCTTGTATTAAAAATAGGAAAATCCTATTTACGTACCCACATGGAAATCCATTTCACAGTTACCCATTTATTTTCATGTAAGAATCACCTCATCTTCACCCCTTATTGGCTGCATCATAGAATGTCCCTGGGGAATTTAGGCACTTTATATCATTCCAGGTTTTGTCTGAAATCCTCCGGAAAATATGTTCCAGGATAACACAGCAATCACCATGTATTGTGTGTTTGTTATATGTTGGCACTGCCTTTGCCATGTGCTGGAACTCACTACTCACACCTGAGTTCTCAATAGGTCCCAGGTGTGGCCTTTTTCAGGACATGGTGCTGGTGAGTCACTGGCAGGGCTGTTTCTGGAGTGTGGGAGTCCTGTGATTAATCAGGATCAGGAAAACCAAGGCAGATGTTGGAACTGGGACACAAAACTTGTTGGCTCCGGAAATACACAGAAGCTAGAAGTCAGGAAGGAACAGCGGTTCATTTCAGGCAAGCTGTCCAGAGCAAGAGAGCGGCCGAAGTCAGTGGTCAATCGGAGATGGGGTCAGAGCCAGGCAGGCACTTGGGAGCCAATGATTACCCAGAAGTCACATCTACTCTCATGGAAGTAAGGACACACAGTGAACCTTCTAAAAATATATGACCTTCATCCTCCCATTAATACATGTGCAGCATATACTCGCACAAGTTGATTACCTGTAATTTTTCTTGGAGAATTTTAGATTCCTGGCTACTTCATGCTTCATAATAAACTTGAATTCTTGGTTTTATGTTCAAATTTGAGGCATGAATTAATTTTTACACATATGTAAAATTGGTTTATTTATGAAATTAGTCTCTCTATGCTTCTATTCTTTACTTTAATTTAAACACAATTAAATAAATCCATTGTTAAGATGGTCATTATCTTCCCTAACTACCCTGGCTCTTTGATGGGAGTGGTCAGGGACAGTAAATGGCATTAAGGTGTTCATAGACAGGAGCTTGACAAGTAGGCCATATCAGATAGACAGGAGTGTTTCCCTCAGACAGGACATATCACACAGGCATATGATTTTAGTGTCGGAAAAGGGAGAGATTATATATTTATAGCTTTATATAGGAAGAAATGTTAAGGGTAGAAAATATTCTCTGGACCTTTTTAGACAATTTTTTTTGAACCTAGGACCTTACACATGTTAGTTAGGCTTACCACTGAGCCATACTCCCAGCTCTAGAATTTATTTATTTATTTGTTAACAATTTAGTTTATAATTAAGGTTGGCTCCATCATAAGAAACATTGTTTGGGTAGTCCATATTTGAGAGCTTAGTGAATACTTGAAGGATCTCCATTTAAAACATACACATTTCCACGGTTGAGCATTTGGGTCAGATTCAATTTTAATGGCATTTGAGAAAATATAAGCAAACACTTACTGACAGTTCTAGAAATTCAGCCAGAATATTTGCGTGCTTTTTTCTTTTCTTTTTTTTTTTTTAAGAAAAAAAAAATCAGTGGGTTTACCAGACCTAGTGCTGCCTTCAGGACTCACAAGGAAAACCAGAAGTTTGAGGCACATGCTACATGGGACAAAACAAAACAGAACAAAATAAACAGCAACAACAACAGAAAGGAAAGTCTGCTGATTAGATTAGTAAAGCAATTGCCTGTGGGTTTCCTGTCTTAAACTACATATCCTCCTTACAAATTGTTTGCTTTCTAGTCTGTGAGAACTAAGTTCTACTTTATGGTATTCTGTAATTTTTCCTTAATATTTGTTACATCAAATGGGCAGTACCTTTTTAAACAATACAGAACTAAAAAAATCTGTAAGAACATTATAGCAAAATTGAAGCAGTTATTTTTTTGGTTCATGTACAAACCAATTTTATTAATTTATGAAAATCTTCAGCACTGTGTAGTTCACGGTCCAGGGAACTGAGATAATGCCTTCCATACATGCACATTATGATTTATCCTCTTCAATAATTGTTTTCAAAGACAGAGGCTCCAAATTTATTCCCCCTTTCTCCCCTGTTTTCTTTTTTTCCCCAAGACTGGGCCTTGCTGTATAGTTCAGGCTGACCTTGAACTCAAGATCCTTCTCAACTTCCAGAGTGCTGCTGAAGTTACAAAGTGTGTGTGTGAGTGTGTGTGTGTGTGTGTGTGTGTGTGTGTGTGTGTGTGGTCACTTTATGTAAGATGAGAAAGTACATGTTCATTCTTTTACTGTCATACTTCTTTCTGTAAATCTCTAAAAGTACCCATGAATACCTATTTTATTTTTACTGTTGAGTTTGATGGCACCGTCCCTGAAGAATGTGCTGATCAAGGCTCTTGTTGGGCTTTTCAGGAGGAATGTAAGTCAAAGGTCAGCTTAAACCCCGGATATTCCTATATAGTGAGTAGAACAGACAAGGGGAAACCTGGTAATGCTAACACTTGAAGATTTACTCAGTTAATTCTTTAGCTGTCCTTTGCAGCATGCCAACTTTAACTTGTAGATATATGTGCACGTTAGCTGGCTAGTCTAGAATTAGGCCACTTTAATGTTAAATGTTTAGCCAGGTGTGGATTTGTGGTTTTGTGATTCAGTTTTTATGTCGTAGCTACTCTGTACCTAATAGGAACTGCAGCTGATACTCAAATTCCCCATTGGTGGGAACCCAGCATTTTGCAGAATTGCAGGATTGGTTGCTGAGCTTCTGCTGGAACGGATGTGTCTGGCAGCCAGGGGACTGTGGCCTGGAAAAAGTGGGGGTGGGGTGGAAATCTGGATTGTGTGGCCAAACTGAGAGGTGGGCTTTTTAAAAAAAATGTTTTTTATTGTGAAAATACTGTACAGAGGGTTACAATCACATGAGCAAGGTAATGCGTACCTTTCTTATCAAGCATGACCGTTGCTCTAGACCATTCTACAGGTGAGCTAAAAGCTAAGGTTTGAAATATTTGCATCTATTTTTCCTGTTTTAAGGCATTTCCTACTAGGCACTGGTGTCTCATACCTGTCATGCTAACTAACCAGGAGGGTGAGATCTCAGGATTGAGGTTTGAAGCCAGCCCAGGCAGGGAAGTCTATGAGACTCTTATCTCCTGAAAGTGGAGGTGATAGAATACCAGCCTTGAGCTTTAGCTGAAGTCCCAGTACTAGATAGATAGATAGATAGATAGATAGAAAGAGAGAGAGAGAGAGAGAGGCCTCCTGAGAGAGAGGGGAGAAGAGGAAGTATGAAAACTACCTTGTAAATGCTTCCCTCTTTCTTCCTTGATATTCTGGCTTTATCCTATAGAAGAGATTCCTTTGGGATTATAAACAGCTGGTTATAGCCTCTTCTGGTTCTATAAAGTGTCACTGGGAGCTTCTCCCAGAGATTGGGAGGAGGGGAAAGGTCATTTAAGGACTCAGGAAACTATTCTTTGTTCTCGGAGTCCCAGGGCCTCATTTCTTTTAAATTGTTGAATTCTGGTGCTTAAATTCCTTTCAGGGTTAGTTCTATAAATAATATATATTTCTTGAGCACTTGTGTGTGTGTGTGTGTGTGTGTGTGTGTGTGTGTGTGTGGCTTGGCTTCATTCTTCATGAATTTGTAGCACACAGGAAAGGAAATTGACTTATGACTATCCTCATTATCAACTTCAGAATAGAAATTGGTGAATAATTATAGTAGGGTTTTGAAACATATCAACAAAGGGAAGGAATTTGACTGCCTGTATTTTTTTGATAAGGACTTTTTGCTTTCCTCTTCCGTTTGCCTTTAAGGAAACCTTCCAAATGGCTAATACATCATAAAAGTTAAAAGGGAAGTATTAACACAATTACCACCAAGAGCTGAAATCTTTTCCACAGCCTTCTCCTTTGTGACTGGTCTGCTTGATTGTTTCAAAGTAAGAAACAAGTTGGGTTCCTTGTCTGTGCTTTCTTAGGGGAACTGATTATGACTGTTGTGTGACTCTGACAAAATGAGGAGTGATATCAGCCTGAACACCAACAGCTTTTGTACTACCCTAACCATGAGGTGTCACAGGGTATGTGTAGGTAAGCTTGAAAGGCAAGGTTTGCCTAATGAAATAATGCAAGATAGGGTGCTGAGGAGGAAACATAATATTCCTTTCCCTCAGTAATGAAAGCCCCACATGCCTCTGTAGTGCTTATTTAGAAGCATTGAAACTTTCTACTTCAGCTTGCTCAGGGCCTCATATTGTTCATCCAGGTCATCAGACTGTGGTGGCGCTGGGTCATCTTTACTACGAAGTTTGATGAGGAGGAACTGTCGGCTGACAGTGCTGAGCACAGTGGATCTGGTGGTCAGGGTTACCATGGGGAAGCTAGGGTGGGCGTAAGAGTTTAGCCTTGAGTTAACATCTGGACAAGGATATAGGTCAGAAAGGAACTAGGTTCAGTGGTTAACCCAACTGAGGTCTGTGGTCTGTCACTGCCAGAGCCAAAGAAGCAGCTTTACAGGATCTCTACCCTACTATCAGCACATCCCTATACTCTCTGGTTTGACCATCCTCTAGTTCCTTTCACTTGCAGGTTCCTCTGGCTGACACACTTTCCCTGAGCTGACTGGGGAGGTTGGAGTGTGGGCGTTATTCAGGCTTGTGATGACTTATGGGAAATGATTGAACTTGTAATGATAAAAATTGAGATTAACAATTGTAATCCAAGTTGAGGAACATTTTGACTTAAAAAAAATTGACATCACTTCCTTGGGTGATTAAAGTAATCATTTGAGCAAGCCATTTGTAATTATTCCTCCTAGTCCATTTTCGACTCTCGGAGATTTATTAATATTTTATGATTATTGAAAAGTACGCATACCCACCCCTGGGACCATCCTTAATAAATCAAGTCTGATACCATTTGCAAATGGAGCGTTTAGGAAAAGCTTGGAAATCTTCCTGGAGAGCTTGCTTGAAGGATACTGTTCATTTTAGTCAGCAGGCCTATTTTACTCCCACTGGGTATAGCCAGGTGACACTGATCATGCCAAACAGAAGGAATAGAACAAGAAGATTCTTTTACCTGTCAACCCAGCTTCACTCTGGTCTTATCCTACAATTAAAATTTACCTAGCTTAATTTGTTCTGAACCTTAAGTATTTCTTCTCCTTGATTGTTCATACTGTTTGTTGTACTTTTTATAGTAGTGATTTTATAGCTACTGAAAAATAGTAAGAGCTGCTTAACCCAAATGGGCAAAGCAAAGGGCACTGTGGTTTTGTTTATTAAGCTGATATGTGTATTTGAGTAACAGTTGTTCCCAGTGAGGTTTCTTGGGAACTGTAGCCTCTTAAGTTTTCATGGAAAGCAGTATGAAGTCCAGATACAATTTAGTCATCCCAAATTGTCAAACGAACTAAACCCTCAAATGAATACAAAACCCCAAGCCCCCAAATCTCAAATGACAGCTATTTCTATTCAGAGTAAGAAATCCTATAATGATCCTTTGAACAACATGGGATTAATTAGTCCAGCCCAAATAACAATACCTCTAATCTGTTTTCATAATTCTGTGTCTCTGATGGAACCAATTTACAAATAAAGCTTGACAATTTCACTCTGTAATTCTCAGCCCCACCAACCTCCTACGGAGCTTGGGCTGGGGATATGAGTTTGGGAAAATACACACAAAAAACTTTAGAATTCAAGTTTGAATTCTCAGCTAGTAGCCCTAGACCCTTGGTCTTCCACTGCCTTCTCCCTCACCTTTCTGCTGCCCCCTCACCCCCTCCCCCCTTCTTGGGTAGTGTGGTAGGAATGTGAGGTTGGCTGATTGAATGAAATCTGATTTCTGGTTCTTCCATGACTTCCTAGAAAAGGGACAAAGAAACCCATATTAAAATCACATACGACAGGAATGTAAGTACATTATCATTAACTTGAATAGCAATCCTGTGATAGGAACTCATCTTCCAATTTTCTATGAAAGGGCCCTCACAGAGGTACCTGGCTTCAGACAGTATACATCTGCACTTGCTTTGAGGTCTGTGTCAGCATAGGTGAGAAATGATGGAGATTAACATGGCATTACAGAGCTTGTAATAAAGCAGAGCAAAGAGATTTGTACTGAAAATAGAGATGGATGGCAGACTCAGGTACCATGAAGGTAAGTGTCGAAGGAAATGTGCATGAGAAAGTGAAGGTCTTCATCATGCCCAGAAAAATGGGCATGAGGAGATGGAAATCCACATGACTTTTTGAAAGTTGTCTTTCTGAATCCAACCCTACTGGATTCTCCAAAAATGCCTTTGTCAAAGTCATGAAGGGTACTCCTGTCCAGTGGTCAGTTTTTCAGGCCTGGTTTGCTTAACTTGCACAGCCCTGAGCATTTCTTCCTGGATATTATACTCTTCTGATTCTCCTCCTATTTGTGCTCCACTTTGTCTCCTTTCCTGATTGTACCTCTTCTCGGTGGCATATAGCTGTTGGGGTGTTCCAGGATCCATTCCCCTCTTCTCCCTTGATGATCACCCTGCAGTGGTATGTTGTCTGTCTGCCTCTTTCCCTGGAGCTCTAGCAGGCAACTTAGACTTCCTGTGGACAAAACTAGACTCCTGATCACCCCTTCTCACTCTACAAAACTCAAGTCCTGGTCGGCTATTCCCACCCTATTCTTTCCCACCATTCCATGTCTTCTGGAGATCTTACCCAAGCCAGTGTACAGCTTGATGTTTTTCTTACTTTCTTTGTCTAATAGTAGTAAGTGTCTTAGTTCTGTCTTTAAAATGTTGAGACTAACCACTTTTCCTCCCTTCTATCTACCACTGTTATTTGAGTATGCAGCTTCCTACCTGTTTCCTAGCTTGACTGATGGTTAAGAATATGTCAGGCCATCTCACTTTGCTCTAAACTCTTGACACAGTTGTATCTTGGTATGTATAAGAGATTGATTTTCAGGACCTTCCATGATCTTTATAAAATGACATAGAATTTACCTATCTCTTCCCATATACTTTAAGCCATCTCTAGATTACCTTTAATGCCTAACACAATGTAAATATTATTGTAAATAGCCACAATACTGAATTATTGACAGAATAATAGCAAGAAAAAGTCTAGATATGGGTAGTAAAAAACACAAATTTTCTTTGGCTCTTTTTAATCTGTGGCTAACCTCAGATAGAAAGGACTAACCATACTTCCATCTTTTGTGTGCTGGAACTGGGGCTTTCACTTGGGGCTTGGGTGCTATTCTTCATCTTTTATGCTTAAGGCTAGCACTCTACCACTTGAGCTAGAGTTCTACTTCCAGCTTTTTTTTTGGTGGCTCATTGGAGATAATTGTCTCACAGACCTTCCTGACTGGGCCAGCTTTGAACTGTGATCCTCAAATCTCAGACCCCTGAGTGGCTAGGATTACAGGTGTGAGCCATTGGTGCCTAGCTACTTCCTAATTTTTAATCAGAGTAAAGCCTCAACTCCTTCTGGGATCCTGTGAGTCTATAAGATCTGCACCTTTTCTCTTTTTCTTCCTCTCTCCCTGCCTTCATTTCTCCTTCCTTTTCAACATCAGATTAATATAAAGAAATATTTTTGTTTGTTTTTGTCGGTTGTAGGGCTTGGGCCTGGGCGCTGTCCCTCAGCTCTTCAGCTCAAGGCGAGTGCTCTACCTCTTGAGCCACAGCGCCACTTCCAGTTTTCTGAGTGGTTTATTGGAGATACGAGAGAATCAACAAAACAAAGAGTTGGTTCTTCGAAAAAATTAACAAAATTGACAGACCCTTAGCAAATCTTATCAGAAAAAGAAGAGAACACACCCAAATAAATAAACTCAGAGACGAGAATGGAAACATCACCACGGAAACAACCAAGATTCAAAACATTATAAGGGAATACTTCTCAAAACTTTATGCTAATAAGTTTGAGAACTTGACAGAAATGGACCTTTTCCTAGCAAATTTGACATGCCAAAACTAAACCAAGATGAGTTAAACCAGCTTAACAGGCCCATATCAAGCGTTGAAATAGAAACAGCAATAAGAGACCTTCCAGCTAAGAAAAGTCCAGGACCAGATGGTTTTACAGCGGAATTCTCATGTACTTTCCTGCCTGGGCTGGCTTTGAATTGTGATCCTCAGATCTCAGCCTCCTGAGTAGCTAGGATTTTATAGGCATGAGCCACTGGTGCCTGGCTAAAGAAATATTTTTGAAGATGCGCTGTTGAAAAAAAATTTAAAAAACATTTATATATGGGGAAGGAAATAGAAGTCTAGTAAAGGATTATAAACGAGTCAGATCCATAAATGTGTTTAAACAAAGTAGATCATATTGATACTTGAATGATGAGAGATGCAGTGACAAAATTTACTTAGAAAATCAAGGTACAACTAATCATTGAAAAGGAAGCTAAGAATAAACCATATTAGAGACTGCATTTATAAGGAAATGTTCAGTCCAATGTTACTCAATAGCACTTCTCAATTGTAATGAGAAATTCTGATAGTGGAACAGAACTTGGTGAAGTTTTAATATAACTTAAGATGTCTGCAAATTATTTTTCATGTATCTGACATGGAAAGTAAGACCGCAGTGATTAGTGCTGAGAAATGTTGATGTGGGAAAGGAAGCAAACTACATTGGGAAATAAAGGATGTTGTAGAAATGAATATTTTAAGGTCTGTTGAGAATTATTAGACTTTTTCCCCAAGCTTTTTGTTAAGATGAGATACAGAAATTATTTTTTAAGTGCCAATTTATGAACATGAGCATATGCATACCCAGGGAGATTTGTAATAGCCCCACAAAAAATAAAATACCTAGGAATTAATTTAACCAAAGAAGTGAAGGACCTCTATGATGAAAACTTTAAAAACTTGAAAAAGGAAATCAAAACAGAACTTAGAAAGTGGCAAAAACTCCCATGCTCCTGGATTGGAAAGATCAACATTGTGAAAATGGCAATATTTCCCAAAGGCTATCTACAAATTCAGTGCGATACCTATCAAAATTCCAACCTCATTCTTCAAGGAAATAGAAGAGGCAATCCAAAAATTCATATGGAACAATAAAAGACCCCAAATAGCAAAAAGAAACTGATTTTTGTGGACCCACTTGTTTGATTTAATGTTCTTAAAGGTTTGTTTTGTTTTTATTCCATCCCTTGTGTGTCTAAATGTATAATTACACTGAGGCCACCAAAGGGCTCCAATACCTTTTCTTTGGGATATAGAAATTATACCCCTTGATTTCTAGTTGCTGTAATGTCTATAAGTAAAGGAATCGATTCCATTTGGTTAGCCCTGTATATTAATGAGGAACAGAAGTACAGATTTAAGACATGAGCGCTTCCTGCTGAAAAGTTTGAGTAAAAACTCTTTTCAATTTTCTTGCCTGGGTGATTTGCTGTGTAAATTCTCTCTTCATGCTTTCCTGCTCAGTTGCTGTGTAGTTTGTTTTAATATTTACACACCCTCTTGTCAATCACCATCTTCCTGTCTGACTTCTGATCTTTTCTTTAAAATGAAGACTTCTGGAGTTTCCTTGTAACCTACTTGCTCTGTGTGTGTGGGGGGGGCGGCATTGGGGTTTGAACTCAGGCTCTGGGTTCTGTTCCTGAGCTTTTTTTCTCAAGGCTAATGCTCTACCATTTAACCCACAGTTCGACTTTTGGCTTCTTGGTGGTGGTTAAGTGGAGATAAAGAGTCTCATATGCTTTCCTGTCTGGCTGGCTTTGAACCACGATTCTCAGATCTCAGCCTCCTGAGTAGCTAGGTCATCTGTGGTTCCAGGCTTGTTACTCTCTCTTTTTTTTTGGTTGGTTGTGGGGCTGAACTCAGGGCCTGGACGCTGTCCCTCAGCTCTTTAGCTCAAGTCTAGCACCCTACCACTTGAGCCATAGCTTTTTTCTGCTTCTGTGGTGCTAAGGATTCGAATCCAGGGCCTCATGCATGCAAGGCAGGCACTCTACCACTGAGCCACCTTTTCAGTCCCTGTAACCCTCTTTTAACAAGGTTTCTTACCTATTTTTTTTTTTACCTCATTTTACCTTGAACTTTTTATTTTTCACTTTGTTCCTCAGTTCCAATTTTCGTTGAGGAAACTCTGTAGTTACCTCTTTTTTCTTTCAGCTTATGTCTTAGCTTCTCACTTTATACAACTTTCATTCTTTCCAGTAAGCTTAATAACATCATTGTCTTTGCAAGTACTTTAGTATAACTACCTCTAGCTAAGGCCTCCAGTTCTGTGGTAATGTCTTTTACATACAGGACTTGGCACCTAGTGTCATTTTTTTCTTTTTTGTCTCAAACTCAACATGTGCAAAACCAATCTCATCACTTTCCCTTAGCAGACACTCAGTCTTTTACTCCTTGCCTCATTTCTGTATGCTCCATTTCCAGTCTCTAGATTAGAAGGCTTTGTTTAATCTTTGTTTTATCTTTTATCCCCTACCTGGTTGGTCTTGATGTCTGATTGATTCATTTCCCTTTTGAAAAGTCTCAGGATTTTCCCTATTCCCCTGCTGAGTTCCCACTGTTTATTCTGTGAATTAGCTTCTGCAGGTGAGATGTGATTAAAAAAAATGACAAAAGTGACATCTATCCCACAGACATGCCCAGATTCATCTTCCTGTTTCCCCCTGTTGCATGGCTTCGTTTTCCATGGTTTTAGTTATTACTGTCTACTGAGGGTCTGAAAATATGAACTGGAAATACATAAATAGAAAATAAGTTTGAAGATGCTACCTGTTCTCACTAGTGTGATGAAATTTCACACTCTATTCCACGCCATGATTCATGTTCAGGATGTAAGTCATCTCTCTATCCAGCGGATCCATGCTGTATGCACAACCTGCCCATTAATCACTCAGTAGCTGTCCAGTGATCCCATGGGCTGTGCTTATGCTTAAGTAACACTTCTTTAGCTTAACAGACAAGGACATAAAAATAGTGATAAAGAGAAGACACCAAGGAGAGATGTTCCACAAGAAATATACTCATTACCTTACTTATGTAACTGTAACCCCTCCGACATCACCTTTATAAGAAAATTAAATTGAAAAAAAAAAAGCTGCCAGGATACAAAGCAGGGAAGGACAGATGACCTCTGAGGTAACACTGCAGTGTTAACACTGTAGATGTAACACTGCAGTGTATCTAGGGAAAAACTTGGTATAGAGGAGTTCCATATATTCATGGGAGGATTTTTTTTCAGGGCCCCCTATGATCACAGATATAGATAGTGTGTAACCTGTTTACATGCTTCCTTCCACATATCTCTAGATAATTCCAATATCTACTTCAATGTAAATGCTATGGTTGCTATACTATATGATATTTATCTACATATCTAAATATCTTCCCATTCTAAAGGGAATAATGACACGTGTCTTTCCATGGTTAGCGCAGATAGTTTCATGTTTTGAGAGTTTTCATGAGCTGTTTGGCTTATTCCATGGATGAAAACCTTATGTTTATGAAGGGCAGACTATGTATAGGGTTTGGTACTCTTTGCTTTCTAGACATCTGCTGGGGATCTTAGAATGTGCCCTCATGGAAAAGGAGGGCTACTGTGGTGTTCCCATCTTTTTGTTCGATTTATCATATAGGTTTCACCTTCTTGATGCTCAAACATCCTGAATTATCCAGTTGGCATTTTAGAGTCTTTATAGAAAAGTTCTTACTTTATGCGTCTGAATCTGCTTGATTCTACCCCTAAAAATTTCCCTTGGTAGGTTTAGTTTGGCTCTGAAGTCATCCAATTAAACACCTTGACTATAGCTTTCTGCCTCTGCTTTGGTTATTCTTGCTTGTTGGGATAATCTTTCAGATATATCTGTATCCCACTGGCTTTTCACAACCCAATCCTAAAATCATCTTTGCATTATGACATCCCTTACTAGATCTAGCCCACTCACTCTGAGCATCTGCCACTTCTTATAAGTTTTCTTGCTGAGTACACATATTTCAGAACTTTACTTTTTTGTATATATTTTTATTGTAAAATACTGTACAGAGGGGTTACAGTTACATGAATAAGGTAATGAATACATTTCCTATCGATCATTGTTACCTCCTCCTTTGTTTTTCTCCTACCATCCCTTCCCTCCTCACCTCCCCAACTCCTCCTCCCACCACAAGTTGTAAAGTTTGTTTTTATCATAGTGTCTTGTACATCTCATTGTTGCAATGGGTCAACCTGTATCCTTATTTCAGCATTTTGTTATTTCCCTTCCCCTCCCCAAATTAGAAAAATGTGTATACAAAATGCAGGGCACTGGAATCAAATATAGTGAAAAGAGGGGTTATACTATGGGGGAAGAACTTACAAAAGAAACAAAAAAAATCACATGGTACATTATAAATACATTAAAAACAACAGCAAGAAAGATAAAACCACTTGGGTCCCTATCTCGGGGTTCATAGAACTTTACTTTTATTGGTCTTGTATTGCTGGTTTTGTACTGATAATCTGTGTGGCATGTTACAGTTTTAAAACATCATCATATTTATGCTTGATAAATTAACCCATTCAGGCATTCTGCATTTAGTAATAGTCTCTTAATAATAGCCTTACAGTGCATACTAAGAACTAAATGTGAAATGTGAAAATAGAACCTAAGAATGAATGTCAAGACTGATTATATATACATATATATCAATTAGTTTATCTTTCAAGGTGTTCTTATTTATTGTAGAAACTTGTCACACGTTTTCTTGTTTCCACTGAACTTAGAATATTTTTCTACAAATAATGTGAAGTATCTTGTGGTTAATGAAAGTGTTTGGAGATAGTTATGCTGTAAAGAATCAAGCAACTACTTTCTCAGGTTTGAAACTAAACCTTTATGCACTTAGAACTGATTTCAAATTGAAGTAAAAAGGAATTTCTACTAGGAGTTGCTCTGAAGAGCTCTAAAACAGTAATCTGCTTTTTAAGATAGTTTAATTTACAGGTTTTTTTTTTAAGTGTTAGGGTTTGAACTCAGAGCCTTGCACTTACTAGAGAGGCCCCTCTATCACTTGAGCCAAACAAGACATTTTTGCTTTTAGCCTTTTTTTGATAGATGCTCATCTTATTCCCCAGGGATAGATTCAGACTCAATGCCCTGCTGTGTAATCCTGCACAGGTGTTCACCAGCACCTTGGGCTGTTTTGAGATAAGGTCTGGTAACTTTGTGTGGTACATTGGCTTGGAACTCTGATACCCCTATCTCCATTTCCTGATAGCTGGGTTTACAGGTGTGTCCTATCATACCTGGCCCCAGGGATCTATTGTCTGGAAATTTCTGTTAGTGGTGATAGTACCTTGCTTTAGTGAGACTCTGGACTTAAATGATAAAATATTTTTTGGTATTTCAATACTGGAGGCTGAGATCTCAGAATCGTGGTTCAAAGCCAGCCTGGGCAGGAAAGTCCCTGAGACTCTTCTTACCTCCAATAAACCACCAGAAAACTGGAAGTGGAGCTTTGGCTCAAGTTGTAGAATGCTCAACTTGAGCTGAAGAGCTCCGGGACAGCACCCAGGCCCAGAGTTCAAACCCCACGACCAACAACAACAAAAAAAAGAAGTGAAAATTTACAAACATTTCTCATGTTCTAAAAATATATTTCAATACTTATTAAATTTTATAAGATGGCCTGAGACCAATTAACTAAAAACCTACCTATAACTAGCACAGTTTAATAAGGTTTGGAGTTCATTTTCCCACATGAGGGACAACATAATGAATAAAAATGAGTTGTCGCTTTTATTGTTTTGGGTAGATTAAAATAATGTGCTTTGGCCAAGCATGAGTGTGAGAAAGTTTTCCTACTATTTATCATGCATATTCTGAGAATTTGCTTGGAACTGATTGCACAGAAGTAATACCAGGAAGAAGTTGCTTAAACTTGACCACGTGAGATGAATGACAGGGTGATGTCCTTGTAAAATAGTCATGCTTCAAGTGTGGTTACTTCTGTCCGTTTCTGGTGAGTTCTTTTTTTTTTTTAATGTCAGGAGCTCAACAATTGGATTTTCAATTCATGGTAAAAGTAGATAGAAAAATGGAGAGTTTGATCTTTCCTTCCTGTCTGTGGTGCATGGTCGACCTCTGGACCCCTCTCTAGAGAATCTCAGCCAGTTTCTGATTTTATTCTTCCTCTTGTCAAATGTTCCTGCACTGCTGAGAAATTGATTTTACATGGGGATGGGAGGGAAAAACTCGGAGAGAATGAGGGAAGGGGTGACATTGTCTAGTAAGAAATGTCCTCTTTACCTAACTTATATAACTGTAACCCCTCTGTACTTCACCTTTACAATAACAATAACTATATATATATATATATTTAAAGAAACCAGGTTTGATGATAAGTGCATGGACTTACTTTATCCTTCCCTTTAGCAAAACTGTGGCATGGCTTACAAGGCCTACAGGAAATCAGCCTTGCCTTGTTGTGTTCTTCCAGCCTTTTAAGATATTCTTTTTTTTATTTTTTATTTTATTTTATTTTGTCGGTCGTGGGGCTTGAACTCTGCGCTTGGATGTTGTTCCTGTGCTCTTCAGCTCAAGGCGAGTGCTCTACCGCTTGAGCCACAGCGCCACTTCTGGTTTTCTAGTGGTTTATTGGAGATAAGAGTCTCATGGAGTTTCTTGCTTGGGCTGGCTTTGAACCTCGATCCTCAGATCTCAGCCTCCTGAGTAGCTAGGATTACAGGCGTGAGCCACCGGCGCCTGGCTTAAGATATTCTGAACAAAGGAATCAGAGAGTCTGGCTAATGTTGTCTGCACATAATTATTTGTATACTTACATCTTTGGGAAAGCTTTGTTATTGATGTCTCTCTTTTGTTTATTTGTGATAGATTGGCCTCAAACTGCTATGTAGCCCAAGTGCTACAGGTGTGTATCATTACAGTTGGCTCTGTCTGTGTTCTGTAGACCTGCTGGCAGTAACTATATGCTTTTTTCCCCATTTTTATTTCCTGCAATTAATTCCTAATGCAGTACAAACAATGCATAAATTGATACTTCTTTTTTTTTTTTGCAGGGGGTTGTCAATACTAGGGTTTGAACTCAGGGCTTTGTGTTTGCTTGGTTGGATCTCTACCTCGTGAGCCATACCTCCAGTTGTTTTTACTCTGGCTATTTTTGGGATAGAATCTTATCTGTTGTCACAGCTTTCTACTGCCATTTCCTCCATCCCTTTCTATTGATACAGAGTCTCACTAATTTTCTTTCCTGGACTGGCCTCTGTACCTAGTTATTGGTCTTATGAACTTTTTGCCTGGGCTGACCTTGAACCTCTGTCCTCTAGATCTCTATCATAGGAGTAGCTAGAATTTTAGGCATGAGCCAATGGTGCTCACTGAAACATTTTTTAAAAAGTTAAACAATTAAGTAAATTATGTGTGTGTATATGTGTATGTATGTATGTATATATGTATATAATCTACATTTTAAGTGGATAGTAATCTTTTTATAAGTTGAGCATGGAGATAATAAAAGCAACAAAACTGAGCTAATAGATGGATATTACTATGATTAGGTACTGTGGTGGGAGAGAAGTCCTAGATGTTAGGGCTTGGACATAGTGTCCCCCCAAAATGCTCATGTGTTGAAGGCTTGGCTTCCAGATACTGAGAGGTGATTGGACCATGTAGGTGCTAATTTAATTGATGTATGAATCTATTGGAGGCTACATACTTTGGTGGTATTTTTGTGAGGTACTCAGAACTTGGGGGTACAATTTATTTGGTGGAAGTGGGTCCCTAGGGGCATACTTTTGAAGGATGTTTTGTATCTGGCCTCTTCCTGTTTCCCTCTCCTTCTCTCTCTCCCCACCACCCTTGTGTGTGTGTGTGTGTGTGTGTGTGTGTGTGTGTATCTTCCTGGGTGTCATGAGGTGAACAGCCTCCACCACATGCTCTGTAGTCATGGCCTACCTTACCTCATGCTCCAAGCACTGAAGGCTAGATTCAGAATATATATATACACACACACATATATACATACATATATACACATATATACATATATATCTTTCCCCATTTTTAGTTATTTTCTCACAATTTGCATTTGTCACAGTGAATGAAAGCTAACCACTAGGTGTTACATTTTAGAATGTCTTTATTTTATCTAATCATATCTTATTTACCTCGTATATTATAGCTCTGTTATATAAATATACACATGTGTGTATAGCCATATGTGTATATATATATATATATATATATATATATATATATATATAACATCCTTTGATTTTCTTTACTTTTCAATAATCCTTCTTTCTCTTTCCCCCACTCCATTAATCTCTTAGAAAGTTTTTCTTTTATATACAGGCCAATTACCATTATGATTATTGTCATCATCATCATCATCATCATCATTTTAGGCCTGTATTTCACAACTGAGTGAAAACATACAGAATTTGGCTTTTGAGTTTGGCTTAATTTGCACTATATGATAATCTCCAGATTCAACCATTTTCCTGTAAACAGGACAATTTTTTTTCTCAATGAATAATATTCCACAGTATGTATGTATACCATACATACTATGATGTATATGCATGTGTGCATGTTTATACATATATATATAGTCAATTGAATGTTGCACACTTCTGCTTATTTTACAACTTGTCTGTTATGAACAGAGCTGAAATATACATGAATATACAAGAACTTTTCTAATATAGTGATTTATTTCCCTTTGGATATATGCCCAAGAATGACATGGCAGGTAAGTCTATTTTTAGTTGTTTATGAAACCTTCATACTGATTTCTGTAGTGTCGTACTAGTTTACATTCCCATCAATATACTGTGGGTTCCTTTTCCTCTGCATCCTTGCCAGCATTTGTTACTGTTTGTTTCCTTGATGATGTTGTTTGGAATGGAATGAGATGGAATCTTAGTGTGGTTTTGATTTGCATTTCTGTTATGGCTAAGGATGGTAAACCTTTCTTCATGTATTTGCCATTTGTATTCCTTTTTCTTTTTCTTTTTTTTTTTTGTCGGTTGTGGGGCCTGAACTCTGGGCCTGGGCGCTGTCCCTCAGCTCTTCAGTTCAAGGCTAGCGCTCTTCCACTTGAGCCACAGCACCACTTCCTATATTCCTTTTTCTGAGAACTGTCTGTTCAATTTACTTGTCCACTTATTAATGTTTTGCATTTGCCGAATTTTGTTTCTTTTTTTTTATTGTGAAAATACCGTACAGAGGGGTTACAATTACATGGACAAGGTAATGAGTACATTTCTTATCAAGCATTGTTGCCTCCTCCTTTGTTTGTTTCTGTAAGTACTGAATAAGCCAGTCTAGATTCAATGGCTAGAATGTGTGTGTGCACATGTACGTGAAAATATATCCCTTATCAATGTGACTAGCTAGCTCTATTCATATACTTATTGTTTTAAAATATTTTTATTATTTTTAAGTAGTTGTAGAAAGAAGTTGCCATTCAACAAAGTAGTTTATGGTGTACAGTGTATCTTTATCATTGTCATACCTTTCAACATTTTCTTAATTAATTTGTATATGTTGCTTGATCTACTAGATGTTTTAAAGCACATATTTCTGGCTCCCTATGAAAAGTTCTGAATTCATCGTGGACTTTACACTCTACTGTTCAAGTATAAAAATAGACAATGTCCTTTCAATTAGACATTCTTTTAAAATTTGTAACAGCTTATTGGAAAGTATTTCATCTGCTCAGAGCTATTGTTTTTGTTTTGCAAATAGCGTGAGAAAGAAAATCACTTTGTTTGCCATAATGATAAAAGAAAGGATGCTAATAACCCACAGAGTTTCTGTGTTCTGTGATCGTACTTAGAGTTTGAAGCTTCGGTGAATGGCTTGTTAAGCTAGAAGTAATAAAGTATAATCATATGTAAAATAGAAAAGAGTATTAGAGCCTCTGGTCTCTATTTTCATGAGTTATGCATTTAGAGTTGAATCTTATCACTTACTGCATGAAGATTAATGGGTGCTAAAATTACAATTATTTCCCTAATATCTAGTCACCTTTAGGAATTTCCATGTTCTTTGCATCTTTGGTGTAACATTTGGACTATTTACCTATAAATTGCAATGATAAAACTTTTCCAAGTATTCCAGGACTGATTATTTTCATTTTTAATACGCTTTTTTACATGCCAATGCCATATGGAAAAGTTTGACTTCAAAATACCACAGTTTTTTTTTTTCTTCTTGTTTTGGTAACATGTTAGTCTGGTACAAAATGAGTGACATGGAGTTGAAATTAATGACAGATGATTTTATAGTTTGTGGTTTGTGTTTGTGATCATTAACTTTGAAGAATTGGGATATATAAAAAGATCAAAGGGCCTTTTCAACTACCAAGCTTAAAATATACAAGTTTGCAAACAAATGCCATGTACTCTTCTATGTGGGTTTATCCTTGTTCCTCCAGCTGCTAGGCTGCATTGTCAGACACTATGGTAGCTCTCTCTTCTCTGCATTCATTTCTTCACCCAGGAAATATTTATTGAGTGTTTTCCATGGGGTGATTGCCATGCTAGTCACTCAGATACTACGGACTTAGACCCTTCCTAGAGGGAATCATAGTCTACTAGGAATGAGAGACACATAACAGATACTAAAAAAATGGCATCTCTGAGACATACAGGCAACATAGGATCAGAGGGAAGTTTGGGAAGTTTAAAAGAGCAGATAAAATTTGAACTAAGACTTGAAGGAACTATAGAAATTGAAGCAAAGAGGTAGAAAGGAAAGATTTCTGTGTAAAGAGAGTAGCATGCCACAAAGAAAGGCTCATTGCTGAGAAGGGCTTTAGGCTTGCTCAGAAAACAGTAGTTAAGGTCTGTTTGCATGAAGCTCAGGTATATTGGGATAAAGACTAGCAGGAAAGAGGGGGACTGGATTGGGTTGCTATTCTCATTACCAGAGGTGAAGAACTCAGCTACCCGTTTCTTATCTTGCATTTTCCCCCTTGTTGAACAATATTTTCAGTGAGTTGTCGAATTCAGTTTGCAAGGATTTTGTTATTAATGTTTGCATCTAAGCTTATGAAGGTAATTGGTCTATAATTTGTATGTAAATGTGTTCTGTGTCACGGTCTGATTTTCCTTGTCCCTTTCTTGTAATATTATGGTACAATGAGGGCTGATAACCATTGTGAGATTGGCAGGAGATTAAGAAAATATAGATTTGAAAGGATCATTTGGCCCTTCCCAAAGGAGAGGTGGTTCAGGTTAAATGATACACTCCTTTGGAGTGTAGAGCATTGTACCTGGCTGTCTTCAAGTCCAGTTTCTATTCCATGGCCTGGGTGAAATCACAGATGTAAGCTTGATGCAGTAGCAACTAATACGATATACCATAGAACTAGATAGCAAAATTACTATTTTTTCTTTTTTTCTTTTCCGGTCCTAGGGCTTGAACTCTGGGCCTGGGCACTGTCCCTGAGTCCCTTTTTTTGCTTAAGGCGAGTGCTCTACCATTTGAGCCACAGAACCACTTCTGGCTTTTTTGAGTAGTTTATTAGAGATAAGTTTCATGGAGTTTCCTTCCCTGGGCTGGCTTTGAACCATGATCCTCAGATCTCAGCCTCCAAAATTACTTTTGATGGGCAGATGTGATGGCTTTAGAATTTAAAGACATAAGGTTTCACAGTTACTGTGAAAAAAGACATTGTGTCTTTTATACAAATGCCTCATGTAAAGGAATGGTATTATGAGAATGTCAAAGAAAAACAAAAGTTTTCCTACCAGGAAGATCTGAATAAAGAATGTGATAACTCCTTTTCCCAGCTCCACCCTCCCTCGAGGTACCACCTTCAGATCTGAAGGCCATCTTTTCAGAGCTTACAGAGCAGCCAATGAGGAGTGGAAGGGAACCCTACTGTGGAGAAAATGCAGACAAAAGTGGATCAGGAAACAGAGGCCTTCTAATTGAGTTAAAACAGCCAGACAGTTGGTGGAGAGCACAACTTGTCTGGAGGGAAGACAGCAGCCACTAAATTAAAAGTCCAGGACGGGAGGTTTAGTTCAATGATGAGGTGATCTTTCTGCTTCTTTCCTTTGTGACCGGGAAACTAAACAATACTACAATAAATGGCTCCAAGAGAATGACGTCCCTGTGACTACGAGTGCTTCAGCTCAGGATGAGGGCTTCTTGTCAGGGATGCTGTGAGCCATGAAGGTTGAAATAGATGATAATCAATGTCACTAGAAGATTGTTGCAAATGTTAAATACACCCTTAGAATCCATGAGATGTATGTGAACCAGATTGCCTCAGCTGGCTTTACTCAGGAGCCCTAAGTCCATTGAGCCCTGGGCATGAGGCCTGGGCCATGTTCTGAAGGGTTTTATTGAGGTTTTAAGGGTAATAAGTGACTTGGGTGCTAAACTCAGAAACTTCCATAATAATCACAGCTACTAAGGATTGGATGGAGTGCCCACAGGATCTGATGTGCATCTGGGCACTTTATACACATCATTTGGTTTAATCATATGAGTTGGATGGTGAGGTTTTAAAACGTTCCTCCCCTCTTTTTACCAGTGAACAAACATAGCTTAAATAATGTGATTCTAGCTGTGAAATGTACAAGCTTTGTGGAAAAGTTGTATAATTCTTCAGTGAGTCTGTTCCCTCATGAAGAAGTGTGTGTAATGATTCATCATGCTTACCACACAGGTAGGCTATAGGTTTTAAGTCTATTTTATACATAGTAGAAACACACAAAAAAGTTAGCTCATGTTGAGTGCTGGTGGCTTCCTAGGTACTCACTCAGGAGGTGAGGATATGAGGATTGAGGTTCAAGTCAGCCCAGGCAGACAATGAGAGAGAGTCTTCACCTCAATTAACCAGAAAAAAAAGGTGGAAGTAGAGATGTGGCTCATGGAGTTAAGTGTCAACCCTGAGTAAAAGAGCCAAGCAAAGGTGCAGTATTCTGTATTGAAGTTTGTGATCATATTTTAATTTCCTTTAGTATTTCAAACCCGTTTTTGTCTTCATTACAACACCTAATTCCTCCTTAGGTAGTAATGGCTGAAAGAAAATATGACTCCATTAGGAAAAGAATCAACAGATTTTAGAATGTCTGCCTGTCTGTCTATCTATCTATCTCTATATCTATCGTGATGCTGGGGTTTGAACTCCAGAGCTCCAAATTGGCTAGGCAGGTGTGCTACCATTTGAACAACAACCCTCAACCTTTTTGCTATAGTTAATTTTGAGAGAGGGTTTTATACTTTTGCTTGTGCCAGCCTGGGCTGCAGTGGGTTACAGGTGTGTGCCACCACATCTAGATTTTTTCTTTTGAGATGGGGTCATGCTAACTTTGTACCCAAGTTGGCCTTGAAATATTATCCCAAGAACCTGAGATTATAGGCATAAACCACTTTGCCTGGCTGGAGAATTTTCATTCTTTACAGGGAGAATATTTTTTAAAAGAAAACATTGCATTTGGCAGTGAGACCATTTGAAGCTGATGAACATATGGTAGACTTGCTTTAAAAAAAATCTAGAAACAGCTTACTATATTGTGATTTCTCATTTTCTTCCTCAGGTAACCAATATCTCAATCGAAAATGCAAATCTACTTTATACAGCTTTTTATAACACTTAAAATAGAATACAATTGTTTTACTTTAAATGCTAGAATACTCTTTCTTGTCTATGATATTAACTCAGTTTTGTCCCAGCTGTTCATGTTCTTGTAATCTCTTGGAATACCTCAGTTCTGGTATGCTAGAGCTAAAAGCAGTAACAACAACAAATGTTTATTTGATTGAGTTGAGCTACATTATTAAGATTTTCTTCTTATCTTCCTTTCCTGATTCTTTTAGGCAATAGTGAAAATCATCCATAGAACATTTACTTTACATAGGCCATGGTGATGGTGTTTTTTTTTTAAATGGATAGACTAATTCCTAAATTTTTAAAAATTTGTGTACTTCATCAGAAGCAAATACTACTTCTAATGAAAACAGATTGGGAATCTGTTTGTTATCTGTATTGTGATGCTTGTGAAGCAAGAGTGAAACAAATTTGGTTTCACTTAGGCCTTGGCTCCAAAAGGCTTTCATGGAACAAAGATTACATGACTAAATGCTAATAGGATCTACCTGCCCCGTAGCTCTGCACATGCAAGCTCTTCGCTGTATTGCCCAGCTGTGCTGGCTCAATAATATTGTAACTTCAGTCATCTCTCCAACCTCTCTGCCACTTTGTTCTGGGAACCTCTAATTGAGGTTCCTATCTGTATTTGTTTTGCTGTTGTTCAGTGCTGGTGATAGACCTAGTTCAGGCAGGTTTTACATATGGTGGGAAAGTGCTTTGACGCTGAGCAACTGTTCCAGCCCCCGGCTGCATTCTTGACTCAGCTAGTTCCCCATTCTGCTATGATCATGTACCTTCTGTACAAGAGGGTAAGCTGACCGTGTTCTCTCAACCAGAATGTCACAGGAAGTGTGCTAGGCAGCGAGGCTGGCTTGAGGGCCTTCCATTATCATGCTAGGTCAAATTTTCCCCTTTTGATCAACTTCCTGAACTTTTTGCTCTAATATTCCAAGTTTGGTCTAGGTTTTATTCTTCCCCCCATTTATTTGCCTATTCTTTGATTTCTCATTAAGGATCATTGAGTACCTCCTTAGTCTTGATTTCATTTGGTTTACACCCTCATGACTCAGAAGGGCACAGCAGAGCAGAGCAGGTCAGGTCATATGGTGATGGCCAGCAAGCAGAGAAAGAACATACCCTAAGGGTCCAGGACAAGATACAGGTCCTTAGGACATGCCCCCAGTGTTCTACTTCCTCCAACTAGTCCTGCCTCCAACCTTTCAGCATCTCCCCCAAATGTTATCATATTAGGAAATCCCCAAGGGATGATTCTGGTGATGAGGTCAGAGCTCCCATGATCTAATCCTCTCACTTCACCTACTCCAGAGATTTGGTTTACTCATCTCCTAGGCCTTTCTAATCAAATTGACAAGATTAACTTTCACATAGCTTCTTAGTCAAGTTTATATATCTATATCTATCTCTCTCTCTATATATATATTACCCTTTCCATCCATTAAAAGAATTGACCACTCCATCTTCTACCCTGCTTTTTAAAATTATTTTATTATTTTTATTTTTTAAATTCTTTTTTTTATTGTGAAAATACTGTACAGAGGGGTTACAATTACATGGGAAAGATAATGAGTACATTTCTTATCAAGCATTGTAGCCTCCTTTGTTTCTTCTTCCCATCCCTTCCCATCCTCCCCCTGCACCCCCATCCACCCTGCTGCCCCCCCCACGCCCCGCACCAAAGTTGTAAAGTTCATTTTGGACATAACGACTTGTACATCTCATTGTTGCAATGGCTCCACCTATATCCCTATTTAAACTACTTGTTTTTCCCCTTCCTCTCCACAAATTAAACTGACATCAAATATAGTGAAAGCAGGGGTTATAGTGTAGGGGAGGGACATACAAAACAACAAAGAAATAATCTTATAAATGTGTTAGAAACAATCACATGAAAGAAAAAAAACATTTGAATACATATCTTAGGGTTCATTTTCCTAACATTACCTTATCTGACCTTTTCTGCTTGACTCATACATATACTAGATACTGCAAATAAGGGAAACCATGGGACCTATGTTTCTTTGGGCCTGGCTTACTTCACTTAATATAATTTTTTCCAAGTGTTTCCATTCCCTAACAAATGGGGCAATGTCATTCTTTCTGATGAAGGCATAGAATTCCATTGTGTATATATACCACATTTTCTTGATCCATTCATCTACTGAGGGGCATCTGGGTTGGTTCCATATCTTAGCTATAGTAAATAGTGCTGCAATAAACATAGTTGTTCTGGTAACTTTAGTGTGGTCTTGTTTGTAAACATTTTCTACCCTGCTTTTTAACCTTGAAAATAAATGAATATATCTAGCATACTTGAAGACTATGATTTGTTATTGATTTCATGGAAGGTGATTGGGGCCTCCACGTACCCAAACTTCCTTCCCCTTCCCCCCATTTCCTCCACCCTACTCTCCCTCTCTCCCTCCCTCCTTCTCATCCTACCTTCTTTCCTCCCTCCTTTGCATATGTGATAGACTTTACTGACAGTCTCCAGGAAACAGGGACATTTCCTATACTAGAAATTAAAGCATTTATTTTAGACATTTCTGACCATCAATACTTAGCCTATCCAGAAGTGGTCAACACACACTCCAGTGGCTTCATTAAGTTCAAAAACACAGTGTAGAACTTTGACTTATATCTGTTTTTCCATCTGAGAAAATAAGTAACAAAGAAACCTTTGTTAGTATCAGATCAATAGTAGTATAGTTACAAACTCTTGTAAGAACTATATACATACTTGAAGCACTTACACAAAAATATTTTCTGATTAGCACATAGAATCAAAAACATACTTGGAAATCATGCATTAACGACTTGCCAGAATTTTTTCCATCAACTTTGTCATTAATTTCCTACACATTTTTTTTTTTGGTCGGTTGTGGGGCTTGAACTCTGGGCTTGGGTGCTGTCCCTCAGCTCTTCAGCTCAAGGCTAGTGCTCTACCACTGGAGCCACAGCACCACTTCCTGTTTTCTAGTGGTTTATTGGAGATAAGAGTCTCATGGACTTTCCTGCCCTGGCTGGCTTTGAACTGAACTGTGATCCTTATATCTCAGCTTCCCTGAGTAGCTAGGATTACAGGTGTAAGCCATCTGAGCCCGGCTTTCTACACATTTTTATTAGCACATATTAATGGTGCAAAGTAGTTTCACTGTAACACATATATATATATATACAGTGTGTTTTGATCAAATGCACCTCATATTAATATTTACTCCTTTCTCTGTCCTTTATTGTTTTTACAGTATTTAATGGGTTTCATTATTCTATTTTTTTTTTTTTTGGTCGATCGTGGGGCTTGAACTCTGGGCCTGGGCACTGTCCCTCAGCTCTTCAGCTTAAGGCGAGCGCTCTACCACTTGAGCTACAGTGCCACTTCCGGTTTTCTGGTGGTTTATTGGAGATAGGAATCTCACGGTCTCTCCTGCCCGGGCTGACTTTGAACCTCAATCCTCAGATCTCAGCCTCCTGAGTAGCTAGGATTACAGGCGTGAGCCACCAGCGCCAGGCTCATTATTCTATTTTTATACATATATTTGATGTATATCTGCTCTATTCACCCTCCAACAACCTCTCCTTTCTTTCTCTGTTGTTCTTCCTGACCCAGCAGACCTGCTTTTACAATCATTTCATTGTATTTTTAGGTCTAGATTCAACATATGAGAGCAAATATGGTTTGTCTTTTCTGAGCATGGCTTATCTCACTCAACCATGATGATCTCAATAAATTTCAATAAAGTTTCCTGCAGATGACAGTTTCATTCTTCTTTACTGCTGAGGAATAATCCACTGTGTGTATGAACTACATTTATTTCACTCTAGTTCACCAATTGTTGGGCACTGAGGTTGATTCTATAGTGTGGCGATCCTGAATAGAACTGCTATGAACAGGGGTATGTAGATATTTCTTTAGAGTGTGGCTTTTGTTATACACCTTTGGATATGTATCCAAGAACGGTATAGCAGGTTCATGAGATAGGTCTGTTTTTAGTTTAAATTATTTTTTTCCTTTTTCTCTAGTATTGTGGTTTACTTAGGGTTTTACCCTTGCTCAGTGTGTTGTACTTGTTCGCTCATCTACGACTTGCACCATGCCTCTAGCCCTGCTTTTTTTCTGGTTATTTTGGAGGTGGAATATTACAGACTTTCCCTTCTGGTTGTATTTGAACTGAAGTCCTCCAGTTCTCAGTCTCCTAGGTAGCTAGTATTTCAGTATAAGCCATTGGTACTGGGCTAGTTTTTCAGCTTTTTGATGGACCTCAATACCAATTTCCATAATAGATATGCTAATTGGCATTCCCATAAACAGTGTCCTCCTTTCCCACCTCATACTCTCCCAACATTTGTTGTTGTTTTCTTGACTACAACCATTCCAGTTGAGATGGAATCTCAGTTCTGTTTTGATTTGTATTTCCTTACTGCTATGTATTTGAACATTTCTTCATGTATTTATTGGTCATTTGTACTTCTGCTTCAGAGAATAGTCTGTTAAATTAATTTGCCCATTTATTAATCGTATTATTTCTTCTGTTACTGTTCAATTTTTGAGCTCTTTATATGTTTTGGATAATCTTTTGTCCAAGACATTGCTTGAAGATTTTTCTCCCTCTCTGTATGCTGTCTCTTCAGGGTTGGTAATTATTTCTTTTGGTGTGCAAAAGATACAACCCTATTTGTCCATTCCTGGCACATAGTAATTAAATAATTGTTGCATGGTGGGTTTTTTTTTGATTGAACAACAAAGTACTTTCTGACTTTTAGTGATGATGGTATTGGATTCTCAGCTCTAGGACTCAAATGCAAAGCATTTTATCACTATGTCACACCATATGCATATGTGTGTGTGTATGTGTGTGTATGTGTGTATGTTTGTATGTGTGCACTTGTTATCATATCGGTATTTGCCTGATGAAATAAAGTTATCACGGCAAGTTGGTCTTGTATTCAAAAACTTCTGGTAGTTTATAAGTTTATAAAGGGTGAATTTCTCAGACTTCTGTGTAGAATTTTAAACCAGGAATTGTGGTGATTCAGTGCCAAAGATCTGTTAGTGTTAGGCTGGAGGACGTTGTGTCGGCTGGTTCAAGCTGTGCTTTAATAAACTGGAGCTCTACCAATCTATGAGGACAGTCCAGCTGAGGACTCTATCAAGTGCGCAAGCAGAATGCTTTTCTGGGTCATGTTCATTTCATACAAACAGCCAATTCCCAGCCTTCCCCGAAGAGGAAATGCTGAAGGCCCTGGCTGAAGGCCCTTGTGGGATGAGGAGGAAACCGAGGACAGGGAAGGGGGGCCTGAATGCCTCTCCTTTCTTTGCCAAATAACTGGGGGACAGGCACCCAGCCAGTGACACAGGTCGCCACTCAGTCTTCCAGGCTGTGCTGAAATGCAGATTTTTTTTCCTTTTGTGACCACGTTGTTCTAGTGACTAGAGCAACCCAACATAGAAGCAGACAAAACACACCAAGTTCTTGCTAGTTGCTAGGCAGAGCAAATACCATTGGATGTTTGATGTATGCTTCCCATCTTGAGTTCCTAATCATGGGTGTTTTCAAAGAGAAGAAGCACAATAGCACTGTGAGCGTTCACCAGCCTTTGGTGGGCTCTCCTGCCAAGTCCGAGTCGGGCTGAGAGTAAAAGGGGATGTTTTGGGTCAAGAAGTAGCTTGCTGGAAAATTTGATTTTCCCATATTTAAGGATTAGTTCTAATTTTATGCTATAGTGTTATATGTATCCATTCCACTGGTCATGATTTAATCAACTCATGAAGTTTTTATTTTATACTTAACATTGGTGTAGTGGATCTTATTCAGATTAAAAAAAAATCTGATGAAGGAGCTGGGTTGCCAGTGGCTTATACCTGTAACCCAAGTTACTTGGGAGGCTGAGATCCAGAAATCAGGGTTTCCACCCAGCCTAGTCAGGAAAGTCTGTGAGATTCTTTTTAAAAAATTTTTTTTGCTATGCTTTTTTTTTTTTTGTAAAAATGCTGTATAGAGGGGTTACAGTTACATAAGCAAGGTAACAAGCATATTTCCTATGGAGCATTGTTACCTCATCCTTTGTTTTTCCCCTACCATCGCTTCCCTCCCATCTCCACAACTACCCGCCCCCCCCTCCCCCAAGTTGTAAAGTTCTTTTCAACATAGTGTTTTTTACATCTCATTGTTATAATGGGTCAACCCGTATCCTTATTTAAGCATTTTGTTTTTTTCCCTTCCCCTCCCTGAATTAGAGAAGTGTATAGACAAGATGCAGGGCACCAACATCAAATATAGTGAAAATATACCATGGGGGAGGAACATACAAAGCAACAAAAGAATCACAGGGTACATTATAAGTACATTAGAAACAATAGCAAAAAAGAAAAACCATACTTGTGTCCCTTAGGTTCATTTTGCTTAACATCATCTTATATGGTCATATGTACATGGCTTTTGGCCTTTTCTGCTTGTCCTATACATGTACTAGTTATTGTAAATAAGGGAAAGCATGGGACCTATGTTTCTTTGGGCCTGGTTTACTTCACTTCACTTAATATATTTTTTTCCAAGACTTTCCATTTCCTAACAAATGGGGCAATGTCATTCTTTCTGATAGAGGCATAGAATTCCATTATATATATATATATATATATACACATACACACACAACACACACACACACACACACACCACATTTTCTTGATCCATTCATCTACTGAGGGGCATCTGGGTTGGTTCCATATCTTAGCTATGGTAAATAATGCTATGATAAACATAGTTGTGCTGGTAGCCTTAGTATGCCCTTGTTTATAATTGTTTGGGTAAATGCCCAAAAGTGGGATTGCTGGATCATAGGAGAACTCTATTTGGAGTCTTTTGAGGAACCTCCATACTGCTTTCCAAAGTGGTTGAACAAGTTTACACTCCCACCAGCAAGGCAGTAGGGTTCCCTTCTGTCCACATCCCCTCCAGCATCTGTTGTTATTAGAGTTCTTGATTATAGCCATTCTAACTAACTAGGGTGAGGTGGAATCTCAATGTTGTTTTGATTTACATTTCTTTTATGGCTAGAGAGGGTGAGTATTTCTTCATGTGTCTATTGGCCATTCTTATTTCCTCTTCAGAGAAGTTTCTCTTTAAGTCTTTAGCTCACTTATTTATCAGGCAATTGTTTCTTTGAGGATTTAGTTGTTGGGGGATTTAATTTTTTGAGTTCTAAGACCCTTATCTGTTGTATGGCTAGTGAAGATCTTCTCCCAATCCGTGGGCTTTCTATTGATCTTGCTAGCTATGTCCTTTGCCATGCAGAAGATCTGCAGCTTCATGCAATCCTATTGCCCAACCTTTCTTTGATTTGTTGTGTTTCTGGGTCTCTATTAAGAAAATTTCAGCCTGTGCCAAGGAGACCTAGGATTTCTCCTATCCCTTCCTATAGAGTGTTCGGGGTGTCTGCTTTGACTCTGAGGTCTGATCCATTTGGAGTTGATTCTGGTGCAGGGTGATATATAAGAGTCTAGCTTTAGTTTTCTACAGGTGTTAAACCAATTTTGGGAGCTCCTTTATTGAGGATTAGGTGGCTATCGGTCTGTGGGTTCATTTCTGGGTTTTCAGTTCTATGATTCTTATCTTTAATTAACCACCAAAAAAGCCAGAAGTTGAGTTGTGGTTCAAATGGTAGCGTGCCATCCTCGAGTGAAAAGTGAAAAAGCTCAGGGGCAGTGCCCAGGTTATGACTTCAAGCCAAAGTATTGGCACGTGCGTGTGTGCACGCGAGCATGCACACATGCCCGCACACATGCACACACGCACACACACACACTTTTCTTGAAAAATGAAAAAAGTAAAAAGGACTATAAGGGCTCAATAACTATATGCATAAGATCATATAAAGTGATGCTTATCAAAATGAATTCCAAGAAATGGCAGTAAGAGGTTTTTTTATTACACTGTTTACAATTCTTTTCTTTTTTCTTTGGTGTATTCCCTTCTATCACTGTTTTTGATTTCTGCACTCTTTTCTTGTATATAAGTTTATCTGATTTGGGGAAAGGAAGGGGAAGCACAGAAACAATGGGACAAAGGGTAAACTAATTCAGCAGTGTTACTAGACACTGTGTTGGAAATGAACTATACAACTTTGGGGGGGGAGTCTGGAGGGGAAAAACTGGGAGAGAATGAGGGAGGGAGTGACATTGTTCAAAAAGAAATGTGCTCATTTTCTGAATGATGTAACTGTAACTTACATAACTGTAATCCCTCTATACATCACCTTTACAATAAAATTAAAACAACAAGAAAAAAGAAAAAAAGAGAAGGAGAGGAATGTGGACCTAACTGTTCATATCAGAGGAGTTTCTGCACAATGACTTACTTGAAGGTGAATTTTCCTTATTGTTATAGGAATAGAAAAACGGCGATGTGGTCTGAAACAGCAAAGTTCTCTGATGAGTCCTAAACCTGGAGGATCCTAGGAGGGCTGCTGAGCCAGAATTATGAGGGGGAATCTTTTCCCTGATGGGGGAGCAAACAGGTTACTAGGGAATGGGTTGAGGGTGGTGTTAAGAGTGGACATCAAGGTTTGGGTAGCCCTAGGGGCAACTGCTGTTTACCTGGGAACACTGAGTTCCTCCATTCATGCAAGCAAGCAGCGGTACCCACATAGCCATCTGTTATAATATTGCCCCTTTAGTTCTACCATCAGGACCCCAAGATTTCTAGCAGAGAGTGCAGCACTGATGGAGGCTGTAAAAGAAACTTGGTGGATAAGAAGCCACACATAGTGGAGGAAAGATCTCTGGCCAGTGGTCACTTGGGAGATCAAAGTTCAAGGTCAGTTTCGCCACAATGGCAAAAACATTTTGAGGGAAAAGTTCATTTTCTTAATGTTTCTTTTGGCTGGAGTCAGGCGAAATGGGAAAAAGATGAACGTGATTTTCTACCATTCCTTTGGAGCTGACTGGGTTATATTCAGGGGGATGATTTTGGGTGCAAGGCACAGTATGAGGTACATCGAGTTGTTCTTAGATGTGCCCTATTCCCCCAATATAGATACCTATATTCTCCCTCTCTCATGAATGGGGAAGTGAGTTCTGCCCAGGGTCACAAGCTAATACGTAGCAGAGCTGGAATTTGAACGAAAGAAGTCTGTGACAAAGTCCCTGGTGTTGGGATTATATACCACTATATGCCAGTAGACATATAGTCTAGCCATGTAGAGAGGGTGTGGATAGAATGGGTTTATTGGTTCCTGGGCTCTCTGACATTTCTCTGCAGTTTGTCTCATTGGGTTTAAGGTATTAATTTACATTGGTGATACTTCCACCTTTTAGGGAGCTCCTAAAATCTGGGATGATTTTGTTTTACTGGCGTCCTCAGGATGATGTCTACCTTTCAGGAACGTTGCCAAGTTTTAGAACGTAATGAAAACAAGCTGGAGCCTAGAGAAACAGGACAGTGATGAGTACCAAGTCGTCCCTGGGACCCTTCATTGCTTTTGCCAGGATAAACAGAAAAAATACCGTGTCAGAGGTTCAAATTTACTGACACATGATTAAAGAAAAGAATTACTCATTTTGATGTGTTTGTCTATTCCCTTTTTATAATTAATGTTTTTGTCTTATTAGAACTATGGAAAGCTAGTCAGTTCTCCCTAAAATATAAGCTAGGAAGTCATTTCACGATCAATGCTTCTATTGTGTTAAAGCTCATTTCATATCCCCATCCGCCTCCCCCGCCCCCCATAGTATCTGGTATCTTGGAACATTCATTATTTCTCTCTTCTCTACTGGATATGATTCTGGGACTGTAGCTGAAGGGAGAGTCAGGTACACCTGTACACACTCGTGAAGTGCTATGGTTTGTCCATTAAGGGTTCTGTGTTTGCAGCCTGATACTCAGTGTGGTGGTGTGAGTCTCATTATGTGTGCCTCTTGCTCATACTCATGACATGATGCCATTTGCCATATGGGGCACAGCCCATGAGATCTACGTTGAAGGCTGACTCATAGAGGGTGCCCAGTCTTCAACTATTTGTCTCTAAAACTGTAAGTTAAGCAGGCCTCTTCTCTTCATCAAGTATCTAGCTTCAGAGATTTTTTACAGCAATAGCATACAGACTAATATACCTGTGTATCATGAATGAAGTTTCCAACTGCCATTGAAAGGAATCTTTAATTCCTTTCCATATATATTTTCAGACTTATTTCTCCCCTCTTCTCTGTGTCAGCTAGCTCCACCTAGCCATACTACAAGGCAGCATGGCCCCACTCTTCTAGAGATCCTGTGTTTCTAGAATAAGGTGGAAGCTTAGATTTTAAGTGAATTTTCCAAATTTTGAAAACACAAGCAAGCAAACCCAGTCTGTTTATAGCCAAGGTTCATCGACCACTGTTTTCTGACCTCTGTCTAGGAACCAACTCTGCTGCCAACCTTTGCCCTTGTGTTCACCCTCTGCACGGACATCTGAGTGTGTTACACAGGTGTAGGGGGAGGACAACAGAACACACGAGGTCACGACATGAAAAAAACAAAAGATAAAAATAAAGCTAATATTTGCTTAAAATAGTAATGCCAAAATAAATAGTACACACTTAAATTTATTTTTAAATACAAATGGAATTCTAATGCAGTAACTGAAAGAATGTCAGATTCATTGAAAGCTTTCTTTTCCCAAAGTTACCTCTCTCTAGCAAATTTTGCTTAAGAATGTGTTTTAACATTTCTCAAGTCTTAAATGTTCTAAGAATGAAAACTTTCTGACCTATCTAAAGTAAATATTTGTTACTAAAGAGTAATAATAATGTTTTACTTTACCAAAGTAAAACATAAAATGACTGTTATTTTTGATACTTTACCATTCTCTTTTTTGTTTTATTTTTCCCAGTGCTGAGGATGGAGCTGGGTTCTTACACATGCTAGGCTAGAGCTCTACCTCTGTTGTTCACCCCAGCCTTTACTTTACTATTCTGTATAATGTTGCTATACTTTAAGGAGTACTTAAACTACCTCATCAAAGTAGTATGGAAATTAATGCATGTATTAATATTGTTTTATTAATGTGGCTTTGTATTTCATGCAAAACTATTACTCATTTTTCCATTTGTAAGGAAAGCTTTGGACTTTACCACAGAGATACAAAGTTGTCTCAGTACTTAAAGTACAAAGGCTTTATCTGTCATTCCTTAATCAACTCAGTGTGACATTGCTAAAATCAATGCATTCTGAGGTTTAAAAATAATTCCTAGCCAGGCGCCGGTGGCTCACACCTGTAATCATATCTACTCAGGAGTCTTAGATCTGAGAATCGTGGTTCAAAGCCAGCCCAGGCAGGAAAGTCTATGAGACTTTTATCTCCAATTAACCACTAGAAAACTGGAGGTAGAGCTGTGGCTCAAGTAGTAGAGCACTTGCCTTGAGCTAAAGAGCTCAGGGACAGAGCCCAGGCCCAGAGTTCAAGCCCTACGACTGATAAACCAAAAACAAACAAACAAAAATCCTAAAGCTGTGGAAGTACACTTCAGTATACACTTAAATTCTGTAGGGGGCACACTGTAAGGAACAACTTATTCCAGTGAGGAAAAGGGTGACATTGTTCAAAAAGAAGTGTCTTTGTTGTCTGACTTATATGACTGTAACCCCTCTGTACATCACCAATAAATAAAGACAAGAAATCCCTCATTCTATAAATATTTGCCTTTACATTTTCCTAAATAGCTCATTCCCTATTTGTTTACAAACTTTATGGATTAGTCAGTCATAAACATCTTCCTAAGCTATCATCTGTAAAGTTGTGACCCTCTGTGGTAATTTTTGAGAGTTGTGGTGCTTCTGCCCTGGCTAGGGCTAGCACTCTTTTTATTCAGTGTTTCTGAAGCCTCTATGCTCCAAAAGCACTGTGGGAGATTAACAAAAAATACCCAGATCTATTCCAAGAGATCAGATTCAGATTTCCATGGTCTGGGGTTGTGCCTGGGCCTTGCTTGGTTATGAACATTTCCCAGGTGATTTAATGTGAAGCTAGGGAGAAGAGCCAGAGGAAAATCCCAGGCATAGCTAATATGATGTCACCAAGTTTCATCACTAAGTGCCCAGCAGTCTACCTAGATCATGCTACCAAGAACTGGGCCCTCAATCCTGGTCCATGGCTGAAAACCTCCCAGAGATGATAGCTTATATTCCTAGTGCTAGACAATGGAAGGAATACACAGGACTCCATTAGTGCATCTCAGTGCTTTCCTTATACCCATAAATATATTTATGGAGGTATAAAACCATTTGCTTGATACCAGAATTATGTTAATATTCTGCCAACAATACTACAAAATTATTTAAATCATTATACTTTTATATGAAGAAAACCAAAGTGCAGAAAAAGAAGACATAATATGTCTAAGCTCACACACTAGGGAGTGGTAGAATTTAAACCCAAACAATTTTTTTATTGTGACAATACTGTATGGAGGGGTTACAATTACATGGGCAAGATAATGAGTGCATTTCTTTTCTTTTTTGGGGGGGGGGTCCGTCATGGGGCCTGAACTCTGGGCCTGGGCGCTGTCCCTCAGCTCTTCAGCTCAAGGCTAGCACTCTACCACTTGAGCCACAGCACCACTCTGGTTTTTTTCTTTTTTCTTATGTGGTGCTGAGGAATCGAAGCCAGGGCCTCATGCATGCAAGGCAAGCGCTCTACCACTGAGCCACCTTCCCAGCCCATGAGTACATTCCTTATCAAGCATTGTAGCCTCCTCTTTTGTTTCCCCTTCCCATCCCTCTCCATACTCCCCCACTCCCTCACCCGATCCTCCCGCCCCACTGAAGTTGTAAAGTTCATTTTCGACATAACGACTTGTACATCTCATTGTTGCAATGGGTCCACCTGTATCCCTATTTAAATGATTTGTTTTTCCCTTTCCCTCCACAAATTATACCGACATCAAATACAGTGAAAGCAGGGGTTATACTGTGGGGGAGGGACATACAAAGCAACAAAGAAATCATCTTATAAATAATCTTATAATCTTATAAATCCTTCTTTCCTCTTCAGAGAAGTTTCTCTTTAAGTCTTTAGCCCACTTATTTATTGAAACCCAAACAATTCTGACTCCAGAGTTCACATGCTTTGCCTTCATACCAGGGAACTAAATAAAACACTCATGACAAACAGTCAACAAAATTGAGAGAAGCTGCCCAGAGGTAAATATGAGGGAGGGGTGCAGACTGGGGAATACCGAGGGTGCCTGCCCCTTACCTTCAGCCAATTGTATCAGTGAAGTCACAATGCTTGATTTTCTATGATATTACCTAAAAAGTCTGAAATTGTAAAGCTGAATCTGTCTTAACTTTGGAAACACAAGCCATTTAATTAGGGTTTTGTTTTTTTTTTGCTACAGACAGTACTAGCTTTATTGTTCTTTCATCCTTACTTAGGAAAGCACTAGCTGAGGCAGGGGTACTGTAACAAGTGCTCAAGCAGTGCACGAATGCTCTCGAGAGGGATTGTGTAGAATCTCAGCGAGGGACGAGTGTTTCCAGTAGATAGGGCACTTGCTCTTTGTCTTACTTCTGCTGGCACAGGAATCCTCTGGTGTTCAGGTTGTGAAGCTATTCTGTGAGTGTTGATTGCCATATGGGTCTGTGAAGGTTATATCAAAAACATGTGCCCAATTCCCTTGCTACCTATGCGGTCCAGCAGGTAGATTGGTGTTATGATACAGTCATTCCATCACCTGATTCCTAATTTGTGTGTATTAATTGGTCTCAGCTAAAAAGCATGATTGAAATAGCTCTAGTATTTATTCATTCAATGCACATTTAGGCTGAGAAGCCTTTCTTGGAGAAATATAACATTTTGTAATCTTTTAGGACATGGCCAAAAAGCTGACTTGGTCAGCCTTTAAAAAATATATTCCAAGGAACTATTTCAAAAAATACTTTTAAAAATATTTCAGAAAAAATATTTCAAAAAATTCAACACTTGCATGTTTCCTCCATTGTCGTAAACATCATATACAGAATGCCAGACATTCTTTAAAACAGGACAGAAGGCTCCAAGAAACATCATCATTAGTAACAATCTGATTATAGGATCTGGGTATGGGGCCTTTGATTTACAGGCAGACAAAAGCTTACTTTCCATTGCAACGGTCCAGATGCCTTTAGTTCGAGGTATTCATCTGAACATAATAGGAGCTGTCTTCTTGTCAGAGGATCCGAACTTCATTCTTTCAAAGACGATAGGGGGTCCAGATTGGCACCCTACCAAAACAGAGGCAGTGCAATTAGTTATTCCTTAGGAAAAACTACAGCTTAAGATATTTCACTTGGAAATGTGAAGGTTATTAAAGATTGCATTGTTTACTTACTTATTTGAAGATTATAAGCTGTTTATTTAAACAAGAACTATTTGAAATGATTTTTGGATTATATTTAGAAGAAAATTTCAGAATGTTCTTTTTTTAAGAAAAATATGAATCAATTATATAAAATGGTTCTGGATTTGTAAGCACTCGTTAATGGGGACGTACTATTATGAATTGCATTTCATTTACAAAAGTTTCTTCAGTTAAAGCTTTGCTTTGGCTGTTTGTTTTTATTTTTATTTCTGACTACAATCCACGGGGTATTTTATTTGACCATGTCTCTTTTCCCCCCCAGATAATAGCAGCCATTTGAAATCATATAATGGTTGAGGCTGAAATGTCCAATTTGTAGCGTAATTTCAGTTTCTTAGAAGGAACACTACATCTGGCAACATTTTTCCAAGATTTTCAGATATTACTTCAGTTTAGTGGATACTTCAGTTTTGTAGATATTTATTGAGTACTTTTACTCCATACCAATCACCATAAGCCCATTCAATAATAATGAATGTCAAATAACATTTTTATCTAATATGTTTTGTTGACAGTCTACATAAGAAAAACTATATAGGCTGAAGAGTTGGGAGAAATCTTCATGGAGAAAGTGGGTTTTGATTTAGGGTTTGCAGAGTGGGTCAAATGTACATAAACTGATGGATGTGCTTCACATAAACACTGCTAATTAAAGAGAGAAATGATGGGAGTTAGCCACTGTGGTGATTGGAGTGATTTGCACAAAGATCCCCTTTAAATATACTATTTTTTTTTCAGTCATGGGGCTTGAACTTTGGGCCTAGGAGCTGTCCCTCAGCTCTTCAGCTCAAAGCAAGTGTTCTACCACTTGATCCACAGCACCACTTCCATTTTTCCAGTGGTTAAGAGTCTCAAGGAATTAACTGCCTGGGCTGGATTTGAACGGAGTTCCTCAGATCTCAGCCTCCTGAGTAGCTAGGGTTACAGGCATGAGCCAGCAGCACCTGGTCTCAAGTATAATATTAAATTCAATTATAGATAATATTTAAAAGGTAAATTGAATTTTTTGATTAGTTGTGGGGCTTGAACTTGAGGCCTAGGTGCTATCCCTCTACCACTTTGAGTCACAGTGCCACTTTCAGTAAATTGACTTCTGAAGAAATGATGCACAGTGTAGTTATATGTATCTTTTATTATATGGTTTTGAGTCATTCTTTCATTCATTCATTTCAACCTGGGGCTTAAGGCTGCTCCATAGCTCAGACTCTTCTTGAAATTTTGGTCTTCCTGCTTCACCCTATGACAGTTCTTTCTCTATTTAACTCAATTGATACTTTAGTTAAACGTTGAGACATCCTTATGTCTGAGTTATTCGCCAATTAGTATTAATATACTAGTTTTTCATGACTTGCAACAGAAGAGAGCCTATGTCAGTCCAGCATAGGACTCACCTTGTTTGCATTTGAGAGATTATTTTGTTCCATATATTTATGTATATTCTCTTCTGTTTCTCTCTCTCTCTCTCTCTTTTACCAATACTCTCATTTGATTATGGTAGCTTTATAAAAAGTCTTGAAATTGGGGGCTATAATTTTTCTAACTACTAATTTTTAAGGCTGTTTTGACCATTCTATACCTTTTGCATTTTCATTACAGCAACTTAATTCTTTTTTCAAAAGAACCTACTGATACTTGTGTTGGGTTTGTGGTAGATTAGTAGATCAATCTGAGATTAATATTATTTATTTATTTATTTATGTCAGTTGTGGGGTTTAATCTCTTGGCCTGGGCGCTGTCCCTGAGCTCTTCAGCTCAAGACAAGTACTTGAGCTACCACTTGAGCCAGCACCACTTTTGGTTTTCTGGTGGTTAATTGGAGGTACGAGCCTCATGGACTTTCCTGCCTGGGCTGGCTTTGAACTGTGATCTTCAGATCTCAGCCTCCTGAGTAGCTAGGAATACAGGTGTGAGCCATTGGTGCTCGGCTGAGATTAATTGCTTTAACATATTGTTTTCTCATAGGCCCCATGGTTTCCCTTATCTTCAATGACTAGTATATGTCTAGGACAAGCAGAAGAGGTCAAAAGCTATATACATATGACCCTATAACCTGATGATAAGTGAAATGAACCCCAAGATAGGGACATAAGAGATTTTATCTTTCTTGTTGTTCTTTTTAATGTACTTATGATGTACTATGTGATTTTTTTGGTTTCTTTGTATGTTTTTCCCCCATGGTACAACCCCTGTTGTCACTGTATTTGATTCCGGTGTCCTGCATCTTGCATATACATTTTTCTGATTTGGGGAGGGGAAAGGAAATAACAAAATGCTGAAACAATGAGATGTACAAGACATTATGTTGAAAATGAACTTTACAAGGGGAGGGAGGGAGGAGTTGGGAGGTGAGGAGGAAAGAGATGGTAGGGGAAAAACAAAGGATGGGGTAACAGTGCTCGATAGGAAATGGACTCATTACTTCACTCATGTAACTGTAACCCCTCTGTACAGTATCTTTACAATACAAAGTATACATCTATAAAGATAAAAAATAAAATATTGAGTTTTCTTATCCACGAACATTGTTTACCTCTTCGTTTATTTAGCTCTTCTTTGTGTCCAGTAGTGTTTTACAATTATCAATGTACAGATCTTTTACTTCTTTACTTAGATCATCCCCAGTATACCTATTATAGGTAATAATTTTAGTTTAGACTTTTTTTTCTTAGTGGTATTTAAAAAACTTTGCACCTATTACTCATTTGATCAGTACTGGTTTTAAGTGTTTTAAATATTGGGTGGGATTTCTTCTTCAACTGAGCTTGGGATAGAAGCTACTGTGGAAAAGGAAATAATCTATATTTTATAGCCTCATTGCCAAACGGGAAACTTCTCTCTGCTTTGCTGTCTTTTGTCAACTACTCATGTAAAGTTCCACACCTGGTATTTGCACTAAGTTCTCCTGGGTCCAGCATTCAGTGGGGCTACTGTAGTGTACCCCGTGAAATCCTGAAAGACTTTAGAATTCCTCTCAGCTCTTTTGTCTGGTCCTCAGCTTTCAGTGTACTGGAAAAGGCTCAGTAGATCTTTCTTAGTGTTTCTTCAAAACACTTCAGTGCATATGAATGCTTGTTGTCGGGTGCATTGAACCTGATCTGTGGCAAGGACTCCTTCAATTCTCATTTTAGATGCAGCCTTTAATAGTTCCTTAAAAGTTTAGCTGATTGCTCTGTACTCTGAATCACACCAGAGTTATATTGCTTCTTTGCTTCTGTAGGCATGACAGCAGCTATAACCCTCCCTTCTCCCTTATAAAGGGCTCATGACTTCTTAGAATTTATTTCTTTTTGGCATCTTTGCATCATTAGCTCTCTGAAGAACTGTGTTTTTATAGTTTTTGTAACATGTTCTGCTAGAAGGGTGTGAATGATGGGCTCTTAACATTCTATATACCGACTGAAATGTAGAAGTATTAAGTGGGGTTCTAGTGGCTCATCCCTGTAATCCCAGCTACTCAGGAAGCTGAAATATGAAGATCTCAGTTCAAAGCCAATCCATGTAGAAAAGCAAAAAAAAAAAAAATCTGTGAGACTCTTATCTCCAGTTAGTTAGCAAAAAGTGAGAAGTAGAGCTGAGGCTCAAGTGGTAGAATGCTAGCCAAGGGTGAAGAAAAAGCCAAGGGACAGTGCTCAGGCCTTGAATTAGAGCTCCAGTACTGGCACAAAAAAGTAGTTATTTACAATGCATGAAGATGAGACTTTTTAAAATTTTAGTCCCCATGTCTTAGTAGGAGTGCTTGGTGTATTGTTTATAATATGTGAACTTATTGCTTATAATCCTTTCAATATGTGAACTTGAGAAATTCAGACAAAATTCTTAGGTGGATTTTTACATCATCTAAGTTTATTTCATTCACTCTTTTTTAAATTTTGATAGTGTTGAGCAATTCATACATTTTATTTACATAATTTACATTTTTTAGAACAGCATTTCCTAAAATAGTTGCATATGCTGTAAGGTTCATGTGGAACTTCCTAAATTAAGAGATTTAGAAAATGACATCAGTGTGTTTGAACTTTTTCAAACATTATGTCAGTTACATAGTGGAAAATTGTTGAACTATTGGTTTGAGGAAAGTAGTTATTATAGTTTGATGATTAGTAAAATGTTTGGATTACAAATTTTAGGGGTGGTAACATTAGTATGCTAGTCAAGAAATTCACATTTGAACATTCTGTTTGGAACATAGCTTTGAGTGAGGATGAATGCTTGTTATTGACTTCAGTGGTTTATTTTAAAGGAGATGTTTTAAAATGTTACTTTTAATTGATTTGAACATTGTTATGATTTTTGGACCCTTTCAGGGTTTCAGATTTATTCTAACTTTATACCAAACACTTATAAGCTACTACAATTTATGTAATAGTTTTTTAATACAATAATTCCAGAGTAAAACAATGTGATTCTTTAGATTTTCAATACAGAAATGTCTGATTAAAACAATGTGGTTCTTTAAGTACCCAAATTCCTCAGTTGGGAAAAGACCATTGGAGTGGAGTAGGGAAACCTTTCCTCATTGAAGAAGCATGCTAACCTGTGAAAGTTTAGCTAGCCATGGTAACAGCTGGAACTTGTTAATTGAAACTAGGTATTTAATGGTATCATGTTCTCAATATGTCTTCTCAACTTACATGTTGGAATAATGATGAGAAGGAAGGGTTCCTGGAGACATTTTTTCTATAAGCAATATCCTGTTACAGAAGTAATTTAATGTTACTCCAATTCTGTGATTCTGAGTAAGAAAAAAAAAAGGTCAGTACACTTGGTCAACTTGGCTTTAAATAATGCCAAAATAATGAAAAGTGATATCCTTTTTCATTTTTTCTAAGGCAAAAATAGAAACTTTGGAAATCAAATTTAGAAACTAGATATAACTTAGTTCCCATTTCAGACTCCTCAAGGGGTCTTTCTTTGAATCTATTTTAGCTTACTTGGGGGCAAATGTTGGTCTAAAATCCCAATATGTTGGTTAGAGAGTTGGTGCTTTATCCATCAGGGATTGAATCCAGGTTTCTCATTCATTTCTTGGCTGTTTCATGTTGGAGAAATTACTGTTTCTCCATTGCTGAAATGGACTTCTACTCCCAGCTGAGGCAATTTGCTTAGCTGGCCAGGAATTGAACTTTTTATAATTTTTGTTACCATTAGTTATGACAGAATAAATTCAAATGGTGATCTTCACTGTACTGTAGTGGCCTTTTCTGTCATTTCTGGCCATGTAATTAGTGGGTCATTATTTCTTTTTGCATATATTTTTCTTAATGGATATATCAAAATTTTACACATTAAAATGGAGTATCATGTGATATTTGGTATAGGTGCTAATATCTTGTTCATTTGTTATGCTCTTTCGTATACTAAATAAACTATTTAGCAAATGGGTGTAAATTATCAGTACCTTTCCTTAATAACTTTGTTTCTGTTGAAAATTCACATAATATATATATATATATATACACACACACATATATGTGTATATATATATATATATATATATAAAGCCACTAATTAAAGCTCTGTACAAACTTAGATGAAACATTATACTTAGCTTGGTTTGTAGCTTAGTATAGATGCAAGCAAATTTTTGATGGATATATTTTTAATATCCCTCTTAAAACATTAAAAAAATATATATGGTGCTTTTTATTTCTGAATACGTATTTTCCCAAGCACAGTCTTTATATCTTGAGAGATTATTTTTCCTTTATTTACATCACTTTGGAATAAGAAAGAATTATGTACAAACTATGGTCATACCTTGTTTATTCTTAATTTAATAAAATAGAAAATTTTTAAAAAATCTGTTATTAAAGCTATTTACTGGCAATAATTTTCATGTTTTCTCTTAATTCAGTTTGGAAAATAGAATATTTTATTGAACATAAGGTAGAAAACAGAAGAAATAATCATGCAGCTTTATCCTTTTGCTATTGTTTTAAATATTTTTGAGAAATAGAAAAGTAGATTTATTGGATAATTGCCATTATTTTTGTGTGGTTTGAATTTTCCCTGCTGCTTCATGTATTGCTTTGAAGAGACAAATACTGATACTTTCTGACTCTGCCATCCTGACTTTTCCTACCCTCGTGTGGTTTTCATATGAAGCATTCCCTGAAAGCTTCTGTGTTGAAAGCTTGTTTCCCAGCGTGGAGATTTTGGGAACTGATTGGCTCTCATGGATGAGCTGCTCTTTTCAATGGAGTAATCTATTTGTTGATTCATAATTGATGGTGGGGAGATAGTAGTATCTCAATAATCCTGATTTCAGGAGATGAGCTTCTAAGGAAGTGTCTCTGAAGGGTTTGTTTCGTCCCCACTTTCTTCCTTTCTCTGTTTTGTGTTTTGGTCTTTTAACATAGAAATGCAGTTAACTTTCTCCATATACTAGCTGGAGTGAACTCCTCTGTTTAGTGACTTCCTCTAACAGTAAAAATAAAATGCTGTGCCCTCACCATCACCCCTCAGACCCTCTGTGAATCTTCTCACTCCCTTGACTCTCTCTGACCCTGCCATTCCTTCCCATTCCCTTGAGTCATGTGATCCACTGATGCCCTTCTTTGGTGTCTACATGTACTCTTACTTCATTCCAATGGCTACTGCCTTTGTTTAGTGGTACCCATCTGATATTTCTGTCCTTTACTTTCTTAGCTTTTAAGGTGTCTCCTCACATGATACATAATCAGGGAAGACTTCTTCCTTCAGCTACAGGTTCTCATTCCCATCTTATCAGATGTTTTGTCTTCATATGTCAATCAACGCTTAATCTTATAACATCTGTGTAGTAGTTATTCATCTTTTCTGTGTCCTGTCTCTAGAATGCCCTGTTCCTCGAGGGCAGAGAACCAGTGCTTAGAACAACAGCTTAGTATAGAGTGAATGTATACGCAATGACCGGCTCAACAATGAGAGTATTGTTCCTTTCGAAGACAAGAGTTAAAACTGCACGTACCTCAAGTTGCATACATATATTTTCCAGATCTGAGAGGCTATGGTTGAATATTTTCTAATGGAATTCCTCCCATTATTATTATTATTATTATTATTATTATTATTAGCAGAATGTGAAGTTTGACAGCTGTCTTGGAAGGATTGCTCATTCGTAGTATATTAGCTGCTGGTCTTCTGTGCTCTGTGTGCCCAGTAACCCCCAGGGGTGGGAATGGGGTGGGTAAAAGGAGCCTTGCTCTACCTCAGAAGGAAAGGTCTAGTATTCCTTTGGCTGTGCCCTATTAGGAATCCTGGTAATCAAAGGAGGTCCCAACTTCTTCACTGATGTGTAGGCCATTCATCTGACTTATGTACCTTCAACAGTGTATGTCCATCTTAGAAAATTAGATTTGACCCTAAGAAATCTAGAATTCTTATTCTAGTTCTTGAGTTTAGATCTGAGGTTCAAGCCTAAATCAAACGACATTTGTAAGCGGCATACAATCACAGTCACATTCTATCATAGGCTACAGTGTCCTTCACACACTTTAGCCTCATTCCACATTCAAAACATCCGGTTGGTGTCACTGTGGAGCAGTGACTAGCTGCCATTTGCAGCCATTTCCCAGAATATTGTCACGGCTACCTGCAGTCTATTTGCTGAGGCTCTCAGAGCCTTCAGAACACACCTCCCAATTTGGGGTCTGATTGTGATTAGATTTCGGTTTACCACGTCGTTGTTCATGTTGTATGCCCATCTATGCTTCAAGCTGTGCAAATAATTGCACTAAACTAGATTATCATACTAGCTTATGGACAGTTTCATTTGTATCACCCGAAGATGGCTTCTTGAAGGTCTAAGACAGTGTATATAGATCCTCTTGAGGCAAGAATCTGTGGATGCTAACCAGTATTTGCCTTTTGCAATAGTTGAGCTAATCTCTTGTCTCTTTGTGGTTATTAACAAAACTCATAAATAAAATTTGAATAGACATTAGATTTTTCTTTGTTATTGTGCATACCTAGGTTAGAAAAAATGTATAAAATATTTTTCAGTTATTATAGCATTCCCCCCCAGAACAGTTTTCTTATCTGTGTTCAACTTTGCCTCATGAATATTCAGCTGTTGACGGAGCTGCAAGCCAATATCTATGGAAATGAACTCATTAGTGACATTTAGCTGGTTCCTAGTTGATTTGTGAGCTATGTAAAAGTATTGGTTGTATTTCATATTTTATTTTCCTGAGTTTTGAAACATAATAGGCTTAATAATAAATTGGTAGTCTCGATTTTTAGTTTTATTTAACTTTTTTCATATTTCTTGAATCTGTAAGCTAATGCTTTTCTATAAGTTAATTTATCTTGAAAACAGTTTTTATAAATTGGTGATATTCACTATTGTTCATAATTTATTGTATGGATTTTATTAAAAATTATTTTGCTGTTATAATAATAATAATTATTATTATTATTTATTGTCAATCGTGGGGCTTGAACTCTGGGTCTGAGCTCTGTCCCTCAGCTCTTCAGCTCAAGGCTAGCGCTCTACCACTTGAGCTACCGCACCACTTCCGGCTTTTCTGGTGGTTTATTGGAGATAAGAGTTTCACGGACTTTCTTGCCTGGGCTGGCTTTGAACCGCAATCCTCAGATCTCAGCCTCCTGAGTAGCTAGGATTACAGGCGTGAGCTACTGACTCCAGCTGTTATTATTGAGATCTGGTCTTGCTATGTACAGCTGAGGCTGGCCTTGAACTCACAATCCTCCTGCTCAGCCTCCCAAATGCTGAAATTACCAGTGGGTGCTATGGTAGCCAACTCATTTGCCCTCTTAAAGATCCCCCTTCAGAGATAATTATTATTAATAACAGTAGTGCCCAGCAAGTGTGTTTGCTGGTAAGAAAATAACATATATGAAACAATAACATAAGTCAGTTATGTATTGGTTCTGGATGTCCCAGGTACTTAACATAGACTTGTGTATTTAATCCTTGCAGCAAGTCTATAAATGGTAGATACCATTCTACTTTGATTATACATTATACATACATAAAAATTTTGTCTCCCAGAGGTAGTTACTTACCTGGTAGTTGATGGAGTTGAGATTTGAATCTAGGCAGTAACTCCAGAGTTAAGGCTTCAAGAAACATATTGTGTCCTTCTGTAACATTTAATAAAGTCTACCGATTGGATGGCTTTTTTTGTCCCAACATCTGGCTTTTTTTTCCCCCATTGACATGAAGATCTGCTTGTTTGACCTGTGAAATCTCTACATCCTGGTCATCTCTGTGTCTTGGATCTCTAGTCTAACACTGCCTATTTCAGTCACCCTAAAGTACCCTTTAGGGATAGAGTAGAAGTAAAAAAAAGGAAAGGAAACAAAATTATAGGAAATAGTGGTATATTGAATATAGCACCAAATATAAAAATATTTGGTCATGAGAAAAAAGAAGGGGATACGACAAGTCAGGGTCACTTGAGAACTGACATGTGAGGTAAACTATACCTTTCCAGAAAAAGGCTAAACCATTCCAGAAGTCAGTTGTAAAGAAGGTAAAGTAAAGTAGGTACCTCAATTTCTCAAGTACAAGTCTTGGAAACAAGGTAAATGCTTTTTAAAGATTTCTTTTTAGAAAAGGTCTTTCTGTTAACTGAACCAAATATCTATCATGAGGTCAGTTTATAAATCTTTCTCCTGTTCCTCAGGGGATTGCACAGTGAGTTCAATTATATGCTGAAACAAAAAGCAGGCTGTGGATGCTGGGCAGAGACAGAGCTCCTAGTTGGGCTCTTGAACCTCTGGGTTGTTTTCCAACAGCAAATAACTTTTCCTGCCCCCTCTGCTTACATTTCCTTTTCATGGGAACTGAATTCTTGAATAACGACTTCAACAGGAATAGTGTTCTGCACTTTAAATTCGGGAAATGACCAGTTTCCTGTGTCAGAGAAAAATCTGTGCTTGAGAATATTATCTATATAATGTACTCTGTACTTCCCGTTTGGCCTTTTCTTTCATTGTGCTGTTATTTAAGTTCGCTGCTATCAATGTAGATTCCTAACCAGCAACAATATGAAGTATTATATCAAAGGCACAATAGACTCCTGACATCTCTGTATAAATATTTGTGTAATATTGAAAAGAAGACAATTTAAACAATGTATTTTTAAGAAAAAATACACACATATGTTCATTTATGCCTATGAGCTGCTTTTAGAAACTCACCATCCTAATCATGGAAACATACTTTAAAAAAATTTTTTTGGTCGGTCATGGGGCTTGAACTCTGGGCTTGGGTGCTGTCCCTCAGCTCAAGGCGAGTGCTCTACTGCTTGAGCCACAGTGCCACTTCTGGTTTTTTTTTTTAGTGGTTTATTGGAGTTAAGAGTCTCACGGAGTTTCCTGCCCAGGCTGGCTTTGAACCGCGATCTTCAGATCTCAGCCTTCTGAGTAGCTAAGATTACAGGCATGAGCCACCAGTGCCCAGAGAAAACATACTTTTATGTGAAATGCCAACAGAAAAAAATTTGGGGATATTGGAAATGTTTTTACTTCTTTTTTTTCCTTTTCTGTTACTTCCCTTGCTATTTCTTTATTAAACAATAAATGTTCTTAAATTGTCTTCTGACATTAAGATCCTTCACACAAATAATGATACCATACATAAAAGAGTACATTTTGATTTAATTTGTGTAGCCTGTCTGATAAGCTCCATTGATAATGGTTCTATGGGTGATGTAAAGAGTTGATAGCAGAGAGAAGATTCAAGGCAACTTCAACAGTGTGAGTCTGCTGACATTTTGAGACTTCAGATTGGATTGGCCTCTTCATCAGCATGGACCATTCTCATCCACACTCAGATCTGTGGTACCTGTTGACATCATATGTCTGCTCTGCTAGATACTCATACACTGAGACTGAAAGAGGATACTCTCAGGAGAGAAACACAAAGGTACAATGTCTAAGCACCTCTTCTTATTTATAGAAAATAATAGATGTACTGAAATATGGAAACATGAGACCTTTTTATTTTTCCCCTTTCTGTTTTTTAATTTTCAAGAGAAAAAGGGTGAAAAAGTTCAGTAGTGAAGCTCACTGAACACTGACGAAAGTGAACTGCGATGGAGACAGAAGGGAAGGGACTGGGAGATTGCCTGACTCATTGTATTCCCTCTGTACATCACCTCCATAATAACAATAAAGTAAATTACTAAAAGAAAGTCTTCTCTGACCATGCTTCACATACATTGTCCATATCTCTCTATATGTATATATTTAATAAATTTATGTTCATAATAGAATATATTACTTGATATATTAGTACATTGAACATCATATATATTTGTTATATATTATGTAACAATATATAATAAATATAATATCCTACCATATATTATACTTATAACAATATACCATATTTGCAATATATATAATTGAAATATTAATATATTAATATATCGTGTAATATACAAAAATAGACTCACATATATAATATATTAAGACAAGACTACTATATGTTACTATACTATATTACAATATTAAAGTAGAACTGTATATTATATATTATATAATTAGATATTATAACTTATTGTTTAATATATTTATATTAGGGTGCATGTTGCAAGGTAGCCTAACTTGGAGTGCTAGCATTGCAGGTGTGTGTGCTATCACACCTAGCATGCTATCTAGTTTTTATTAATGCCCTGTGCTTGAAGTCCTGCCAAGGATTGAAGAGATAGACAGTGGTCTCTGAGATCTTATAATTTAATTTTGAATGATTTTTATTTTTATTTTTTTTTACTATCTTCTGTTCTTGATAAATTTAGAAATGTTTTGAATGTACAAGTCTGTGTGACCATGCTAGAATTCAGAGCAGAGATATCCAGTATGTGTGGAAGACACAGCATTTTACACTTAGAGACAACTGCCAACTTAATAATGATTTCACTTAGATTTTGTAGAGTCCATGTGCATTCAGCAGACACTGGGCTTTGAATTTTCATTTGGAACATTTCTCAGGCAGCATTATTCTCTCAGGTACTGGGTGGTAGCCGTGAGCCCAGCTCCCAGTCAGCCAGAGGAAAAACCAAGATACTCCACAGTGGTCTGTGCTGCTAAGTGAGCATATGTTGTATGATACGTGGGTAAAGCCACATTTTGACTGATCATATTTTTAATTTCCAATGGGTTTGTCAGTGTTGAGGAACAGCTGTAAAATAGAAGTTGCCCCCCAAAGGCTTGAATTGAGCTATCCAGAAGGCACATTGATTTGCTATTAATAGAGATGCAGAGAGGAAAAGACGGGGTGGTGGGGGAGCCTTCCCCTTAGTTCTGTTCTTCTGGGTATTAGTAATAATTACAACCAATGGAACTAGTAGACCTGTGGCTAGGGATGTAGCAATAAACCATGGCATTTGCAGAAACATCAGCCAATATTGTTTGCTTGCACTGCACTAAGTGCTAACTACAGTTACCTCGATGCAATGCTTTGCATCTCTGGGTGAGCAGGTGCTATTATTAACCTGATTTTATGGGACAGGAAACTGAGACTAGAGCCTTTGGCTTCCCATAACTGTTTACCACACAGCTGCACTCCATTCCTGTAGACATCCGGTGGCTATATCTGTGTCCAGTGGGCATTGCCAGATGTGTTGGGGAGGGTTAATTTTGACAGCTTTCCCAACTGCCCACTCTAAACACCATGTACTTCCTAACTCAGTACTTTCTTTAAGTGACTTCTTCCTAGACTGTGGGGTATTTTTGAACATTTTGGGAATTCACGTCTATCACCCCAAACAATTTAAAGAACATATTTTTATGAATCAAATGGTACTTAAATGAATATGCTAAGTTTATTGCCAGAAAGTTACTTCATTAAAAAATAAATGTTTAAGATAAGGAATATGAACTTGTTTCAATATTTGTGAAAACTAGCCCTATACATGGCTTCCAGAGCTGTCTTTCCCAAATGTCACTTCTAAAAAAGTTATCTTCTTACTTCAGCGTGTGTGTGTGTGTGCGTGTGTGTGTGTGTGTGCGTGTGCGTGTGTGTGCGTGCGTGTGTGTGTGTGTGTGTGTGGTGTTGATACTGGTGCTTGAACTCAGGACCTAGCCTTTTTTCCCAAGGTGGATCTTCTACCACTTGAGCTATACTTCCGCTTTCATAGTTCATTTAAACTTCCTGGGAAAATTAACAGTTAACAAACACAAACACCAAATGCTTTTTTAGGCTACTTTTAAAGTTAACTCATTGATCATTCTAAAAATGACCAGTAAGAGCTAAGAGAACATTGATGAAAAGATCAAGATTGATTATAGAGATTTCAAGTCATAAAGATGAACAAAATGGACTTTGCATCAAAAAAAAATTAGTGTCGAACACACATGGCAGTTAACATTCAGCTTTGGTGTAGATTATACTAGAGAATAGTGGTGACTTTGGCAAAATGAAGTGAATATGTGTCGCTTTTAGTCCCAGCTTCTTGTTCCCACTGAGGAGTACAGGCCCTTGTGTTGATTTTCTCCAAATGTTTGAAGGGACTTTATTGACTCTTGTGTGAATACTCTTTATTTTTTTAATGGTTGCAATTGAATTGATGTTTTTACAGCATTGTGCTATGTTAAACAATACCTTTATTGTTTATGACTTCAGCAAAAAAGACCAACTCATTGCCTTAGGCCAATGGAAGTTAACTATGTTTCTAAAATAATATTTTTACAGGTGGAGCTGTGAGATGAATTTGTAAGGATTGAAACAAAAAACTCAAATTTTAAACAAAACAAAAAACCCCACAGAATCACTTAATAAACATTTGCATTTATTGTGATTTTTTTATTACATCTATCTGCATAAATCTCTTAATTTTTGGTTTTACTTCTTTTGGGGTTTTGGTGATGCTAAATTGAACTCAGGGGCTTATATTTGCTAGGCAGGTCTCTATCACTTGAACCATGCTCTGTTTTCCCCTTAGTTATTTTTCAAATAGGGTCTTACATTTATGCCTGGCCATCGCAGACCTCAAGTCCTGCTTCTGCTGGGATGACAGTGGCCAGTCAGTTCTCCTGGCTTTTGTTGTTTGAGTTGGGGTCTTGTAAAACCTTTGGCCTTGATCCATGATCCTCCCAGTCTCAACCTTCTGAGCAACTAGGAGTACAGGCATCAGCCACTGCACTTGGTTTCATTTTTACTTTTATTAATCTTATCCTAGCTATTAACTCCAATGATAGTGTTTCAGCATCTCTTTCAGATTGAGTTCAGCTTCAGCATTGACTTTCCAGATACCTAACCATTAGACATCTTAAATCACTGGTGTGTTGTCTATAGTGTACCATTCACAGCTGATAGCTGATGAGCACTAGCTCCTGAAAACTGCTCAAGGTCGCCATGTTGTCATATTCATTTTTGTCTAATTGTAATTGTGATTGAGTAGTGTACGCAAAAACTTTTCATGGTTCTCAAATCCTGACTGAGTTTTGTGTGTGTGTGTGTGTGTTTGTCAGTTGTGGGGTTTGAACTCTGGGCCTGAGTGCTGTCCCTCAGCTCTTCAGCTCAAGGCTAGCACTCTGCCATTTGAGCCACAGCACCACTTCTGGTTTTTCTGATGATTTACTGGAGATTAGAGTCTCACGGACTTTCCTGCCTGAGCTGGCTTTGAACTGCAATCCTCAGATCTCAGCTTCCTGAGTAGCTAAGATTACAAGCGTGAGCCACCAGCGCCCAGCCTGACTGAGTTTTTATAATCTGGTTCACCTAGACTGGAAGATGATATCACAAAGAACTCATATAGTTGTTCTGAAAAAGATTACAACATCTTTTAAGGAAGTTGAGCCAGTTTCAGCAACCCTTAATGATATTGACACAATGAGCATTTTTAAGCTCTGGAATTGGAAGGAAAAGGCCATCCCAGGACTTTTATTAGGGGGTTTGGCCTGCGATGTGTGTCATTGGAGTCCTTGTAGGCATTTATCTGAGTAATCTAGGTATGGTGTGTTCTGTTTTAATGATTTATAGAGTGATAGATGCATGCACTGGAGAGTGAATTTAAATGCTACTAAACTTGTAACAAGTGCTTTCTTGTTCTATGAGTTTTGGAAGTTTTGTGTGGATAGAGTGTTGTCATGGCAGGGTCAAACAGCTGTTCATTCCAAAGATGCAAAGGTTTTGTTGCTATTAAGTACGGACTTGCAGACTAGTGGAGGCAGATGTGCAGACCAACAGTATTTTATAATTATTGTTTGGTGTATCTGACTGGAAAAGATACTACTAAATATCCTGTAGATGACAAGGCAGTCCCTCACAACAAAAGAATTTTCCAGCTCTAAATGTCAACAGTATCAAGATTGAGAAACCCTGCCATATGGTGATGGAAAAGGAGCTAATGTAATAGCCTGTATTCTAAATTGCTTATGAATATTTGGGGTTGTAATACAATAGGGAAACTAATGCTTTATAACCCTGTGGTCTTCAGAGATGAAAATAGTCCAGTTAAGAACAAAAAAGCTTCTGTCATTCCACAAAAGTGGACTGAAGACTCATCAAACATCATTGCTGCAGCTCCCTTCCCTGGTGTGGAAGAGCGAGCAAGCATGCACAATGGAACAGTGAGGATCGCAAGGACTGAGGGGAAGACAAAGTAGTGCGATACGGTAGATAGGGCATGATGGGAGTTGAGGAAATGGTGTTACAGCTGAAAACTGGATGACAGTGGGAGACAGCCAGAAGAAAATACTCTAGAGAGAGGATGGGGGTCATAAAATTGTGGAAAGGTGAAGTTAGAATGCTATGGATAGAAAGGCACAGGAATGCCAGCGTGGGTTGGACAGTGGTTCCGAGTGGGGAAAGAAGGATGAGAGAGAAAGAGAGAGGGACAAAGACAGCCAGAGACAGAACCACATCTTGTTAGACCCTTGCTGAGCAATAAATGTTTGTGTTCCCTCAAAACTTGTATGTTGTTGAAACCCATCTACTAGATGTTGGGGGTCTTTGGGAGGTGACTCCGTGGTGAGAGCTCTGTCTCATGAATGGGTGTAGTGCCCCCCAAAGAGGGGCTTAAGAAAGGCTGTTTACCCCTTTGACCAAATAAGGGCCCACAGCAGGCTATATCTGTAAGCAGCAGGCCTTTACCAGGCTCCTTCATTTTGGATTGCTCAGCCTCTACAATAATGAGCAATACCTTTCATTCTATTGTTTATAAATTATCCAATCTAACATATGTTGCTACAGCAGGCTGAGTGGACCAAGACAGGCCTTCCAGACAGTTCTCAGTGGGAAAAGAACCTCTGAATATTTTAAGATGCAATGTCATAATCCAGTTTACATTGTTAAGTGATCATTTTAACATCTCATTAATCAGATCGTTAATCTGCTGCATAGAGAATGGACTTAGGGAGACAAGAATAAAAACTCAAAGTTAATAATAGCAATCTGCAACCCTGAACTAGGGCCATGAATATTAGATAATTATAAAAATATGTAGGGTTAGTCATTTCCCTATGTTTGTATTTTTTTTGCAATATTTGTTGTTCCCCTAACAGTTTCAAGTGCTCGGCAGTAAGACTGAAATTGAAGAATATGTGTTTCCTTTTCTTTGGGGTAATGAAAGAGAAGGTAGAGATGGGGCCTACTGCATTCCATCCCACTCTGAGCCTTGTGTATAGAAGTAAGGGTCCAGGCTAGGAAAGACATACTTCTCTGGGCTTCTTTTGTCCAAGGCTAGCACTTACCACTTGAGCCACAGCACCACTTCTGGCTTTTTCTGTTTATGTGGTACTGAGAAATTGAACCCAGGGCTTCATGCAGGCAAGGTAAGCACTCTGCCAAGAAGCCACATTCCCAGCACCTCCCTCTTAAAAAAATCAATACATTTTGTCTAATTGACTGGAGCTGTGTGTCTCCTCCCTTAGTTTTTGAGTTCCATTCTCTTGTCCCTGATCCTCAGCTATGATCTCCCCTCAGCAAGTACAGAGATGACTTCCAACCTGTCTCCCTTTAGAACCTTAGATTTCTATGCTAATCTCCTACTTAGGATCTCAAAACTGGTGTCCAATAGTCACCTCAGACTCCACAGACCTAAAACGAAATCAGATTCTCCTAATTTTCTCTACCACTAGCCTGTTTCTCTTCTAGTCTCCTCGTGGTGTAAATCCCAACTAGATATTCAAGTCAAAGTAAGATGACAACCTTTTCATTTATTAAGATTTTGCTTTTCCTTTTAGGAAAACAAAGCAAAATATTTATCTTGCAAAGGAGTGTGATGAGATAATATTGTCTCAGATTCAAGAGATAAAAGGAAAACATTTATCCTTAATTCTTTTAAAAAATTTATGGAGTGTACTTCTGTGTCAGTACAGCCCTTCTTGCAATTTGGTCTTTTCATTTTTATATAGAAAATGTACTCATCTCTATCCCTGTTAAACAGCTGTATTTCCACAAGGACAGTGTGGGCTAAATGATTTGGAATATGGAATAGTTATAGAAGTAAGAATGGTTAGTGCTCACATGATATTTTAAAATTATTTAGATTGGCGCAGAGTATCTGAAATTAGAAGTGTAAGTGTTAAAATTTTTTTTGGTAATACTGGAATTTTAAACTCAGAGTTTTGTATTGATAAGCTAATACTATACCACTTGAGCCATGCTCATAGCTGCTTTTGCTTTTTAAATTTTGTATTTTAAAGATAAGTCTTGTTTTTTGCCTGGGTACCCTAGACCATGATCCACCTATTTATATTTCCTGCCCTACTGTGATTACAGGCTCACACTCATCAGTTTTTTTCTCTGTTGAGATGAGTTCCCATGAACGTTTTGTTTGTGCTAGCCTCCGAATATGATCCTCTAGATCTCAGCCCATTGAGAAACCTGAGCCAGCACATACAGCTTAAATCAGTGGGACTTCTGAGAGTGATTTATGTGTTTCCGACTGATTAAAAGAGTGTTAAAGACAAATTAAGAATTTGAAGGAGACCATTCTGAATACTGAGATTATGCAGTAATAAAGTTCGTCCTGAAAATGAAAGGTAAGGTAGGCTTGGCTTTGCAGTTGGACTTAGCAGCTGCACAGATTAGAAGCAAGGAGAAAGCAATCCTTACATCTTTTTCTTCTGTATTCATCAGTTTCATTCTTCTTTTGGTCACTTGGAGGGATATTTCCAGTGTTGTTAGCAAGTGACATTTAACACAAGGTTTTATCAAATACTTGATAAAAACGAAACAATACGGACTAAGTTATAGAGAAAATAAAGAAGCTTGCTACAGTGTGAGAGAAACATAATCTATTCACATAGTGGTATCTAGGAACATTCTGTATGGAGCCATTGTGTGTGTGTGGGAATGCTGTTGAACCGAGTACTTTCTGATGTGCAAGCTGAAAGGTGCTTGGAGGGGCCTGGAAGTTTCATCTCTTCCAAATGTGACTCCACCTAACCTCCACCACCTGTTCTTGCATTCCCCTAGTCTCCAGAGATGATCATAACCAATCTTCTGGCAAGGTACCAAAATGTCTGTGTTGCCTGGATGAGAGGGAGATTCACAGATAACCATTCGTTGTGGCATTGAGTTGGAAGTGAATCTCTTTTTCCTCATTCAGATTCACTTTCTTGCTTCTCTAAGTCTTTTCATTTTCATTCTTTAGAAGAAGAAACACAAACAGGTGTTTACCAGAAGGTAGTCTCTTGATTGACTATGTCAGAACCACCAAAAGGTCCTACTCAGCATGCTGATATATGAGTACTGACCAATGCTTTCAGGAATAGGTTGGGTATCTCTGTTTTAAACATAACCCAGAATTTGAAAACCACTGGTATTAAAAGCTATTTTCCAGGACTTACTTTCAAGTATCTTTCTGTGAAGGTAGAGATTATCCAATTCTGATAGAATTCTGACTCAGTGAGAATGAATAAATAAATGGATAAATGTCTATAACCCCACAAGGAGTTTTGTGACTGGGTTATTAAGCTTCCGTGATTGATGTGCAAAGTATTAAATGCTCAATTGCCCAAATCTGAACAAACTCTGTAGGTACTGTTTGTTAAAGGATGATTCCAAAAGCATGCACTTATTTTTATGTTCAGGAAGGAAGAGTTAAATGGCATATAAAATATGTCAAATCAATTTACGATTGTGTACTGCAAGCAAACATCTAAAAATCTGCTTTCACTCTTGTATAAAATGGTGCCCTTGGGAAAGGTAACTGGTTGGTCAGAAATTCTGGTGAGTTCCAGGTTCCCTTTGGTATTCAGTTAAATAAAATATTACATATTGTGGAGAAGAGTAAGAAGCAAGAAAATCACATATGGATATAGTGTATTTTATTAGTTTGTGTGTGCTGGTTTAATTTATTTTTTACTTAATTTTATGACCTCCTTAATTTATTGGCTTCAGAATGTGGGCAAGTTTTGTTTAGGAAGGATAAGTTTATAACTTTAGAGGTAAAGTTTAAGTTTTGCTTGCATGAGAGATTACCTGTTTACTAATGTGGTCAATGTGAAATGTAAACAAGGTAAGTAAACCATCCATGTTATTTCAGATCTAAGTAGGAAAAGCCAAAGAGCATTTTTGGTATAAGTATTTGGAAAGTACACAAGAAAAGCAAACCTGAAATTAAAAATTAACACAGAATAATTCAAATTAAAATGAGTAAATCAGAAGATACCAAATTCTATGGCTAACAATAATTGTTCAAAAACTTCTGTTGCAGGCATACTATCTGAAATTAAGACCGTATACTCAAATGCTCCCTTAGTCCTTTTATTGAACTCAGCTGATGTTAAAAGTTAGGTTATGAGTTTTGATACAGCTTTTTAGTTATGAAATCTGAAACACAGACTGGCTGATTCAGAAATGAAAGTGCTGTCGAAATTCATGCTAGAACCAAGATCTTGGGGCTTATTTGTTGGGATTTCTTTGAGACCATTTAAAAAATTGTTAGCAATAGTAGTTTTTAATAGTTTTATTTATTTATTTTTTAACAAATCAGTACGCAGAGGATGACTGTTTGCATGGTTGGTATTTGCCATTCATATTTCTTGAATGTGAACTCATTGACATTATACATATGTCATTTAGTACATTATTTTCACCAAAGAATTTGTGAATCTCTGTCATATATACTTGTATGCATATGCCTATTTTTCTCATCACATTTCACTGGGGATTGGACTTTTGTCATGGCATTCTATAATTTGCAAGTACCAGAATGTATTTAATGTTCTCTGTAATTGGTTGGACTTTTAAGTTGTTTTTTAAGTTGATTTCAATTTGTCTACTTTTGTAGTCAATACTATGAGGACCTTTGTCAGAAATTTTTAAGGTTTATTATTTTTATTGTGAAAATACTGTACAGAGGACTTACAATTACATGGGTAAGATAATGAATACATTTCCTATCAAGCATTGTAGGCTCCTCCTTTGTTTCCCCTTCCCAACCCTTCCCATCCTCACCCCCCCGCTCCCCCCCAATCCTCCCCGTCAGAAAATTTTTATAGAATAAATTCCTAGAAGTAGAATTTCTGGATCAAACAAAATACTTAAACACTTAAACACTTTTAAATTTAAGAGTCATTGTAAAGTTGTCCTCAAAAATGATGTGTCAGGGCTGGAAATGTGGCTTAGTGGTAGAGTGCTTGCCTAGCATGCATGAAGCCCTGGGTTCGATTCCTCAGTATAAAAATATAAACAGAAAAAGCTGGAAGTGGCACTGTGGCGTAAGTGGTAGAGCGCTAACCGTGAGCAAAAGAAGCTCAGGGACAGTGCCCAGGCCTTGAGTTCAAGCTCCAGGACTGGCAAAAAAAAAAAAAAGGAAAAAAAAAGAAAAAGGAAGAACACAAAAAGAAAAAAATGATGTGTTAATTTATATTTTTATTAGCAATGCCTCAAGGGAGATAATTTTGAAATTTAATGAGCAATCCTGGGTTTTTCTAAACTCTTAAATGTTTGTAAATTCTTGGTAATCTCCTAAAGCCTTGTAAATATAACACAGGATTCTTATTTTAATTTTCTTCTGATTTACTAGCCAGATACTCCTCTGCACTTGGGTGTCCCATGGAGTCATACTGTAACCTGGCAGGTAGGGGGAGCCATACCCTGCCTGACTTGGCATGTAACTGTGGACCTTGTAAGACAAACAAGTTGGTGATCATTTTTTCCCTTGTTTAGCATTGCGGATCTGACTCATATACTCCTGCACAGGCACTACCATTGAGCAACTTCCTCAGCCCCAGGAATGGTTGACCTTACGTAGTCAGTCGACATCTCATGGAATGTCTTGTGGACAGTTGCCTCAATTTGTTGGAAGTAAACTTATCTTTTCTCTCTTTCCTTTCCTTCCTTTCTTCTCTTTTCTTCTTCATGTCTTCCTCCTCTTCCTCCCCCTTCTGCTCTTTCTCCGCATCCTCTTTCTTTTTTAGGTAGGGTTGCTCTGTGTAGCTTCTGATGTCCTTAGAATTCCTACCCTCCTGCCTTAGGTTCCAACCCTCTTTTTAAACTTGCTATTTCAATGCTTAATAGGAATAAACTATTCAACTACTCCATTGAACCATCAGTCAAGCATTAATAATGACCATCGTGATGCCACAACAAAACTATTTGTACTCAACTACTGTACCTTTAAACTTTGATTTCTTACAAAAATGAATTTAGGTCTGATTAAGTTATCTTAGATGCTGTACCTGCATAACATTTTCTTGTTTCACACAGGCATTCTTACATCGAATGAATCAGTGTGCAGCAGCAAAAGTTGACAAAAATGTAACAGAGGAAACAGTGAAGGTAAGGAGGTCCAGTGGTCTCTTGACACAATGCCAGCATGAGTTTCCCATAGATAGAAGTTCATCTGAGGCCCTTCCTTTGATTTATCTCCAGTTTTGCTCTTAAGTTCCTACCTTTGCTCACTTTTGTTGACAAAAGAGGAACTCAAAAAGAGGAACTAGTATTTAGGTGAGGACAGAGGGAATGGATTGAAAGTTACACAGAAATCTTGGAAATAGAAAAGAGGAAGCAAAATAAAATGCATATAAAAACTTCAGTGTCTACCAGAAGGAGGATGTTGAGCAAATTGTCAGAGCATGGCTGCAGATGGTTCCAAAAGGCAGAGCTGGGCAAATGTGATTTCTAGTCTCTGCGATTAATCACTAAATAATGAGGTTTTGATGGTCCACTGGGATGCAGAAAAGAAAATCCACGTAATATCTTCAATGCAGAAACAAATGGGTAAACATTTCTTTTTTTTTTTTTTGTCGGTGGTGGGGCTTGAACTCTGGGCTTGGGCGCTGTCCCTCAGCTCTTCAGCTCAAGGCTAGTGTCCTAATACTTGAACCACCACACCATTTCCGGCTTTTTTCTGCTTATGTGGTGCTGAGGAATTGAACCCAAGGCCTCATATGAGGCAAGCACTCTACCACTGAGCCACCTTCCCAGCTACAGTTTTTTTTTTTAAAGGAGGTAAACGGAAAATCATCCAATAGTGGTTATTCATTTAAGTTGTATACATCATCATTGATATTGATAGTTTTAACTTATTTTATTTTATCAAAAATATTCTAAGGATGTTTTTAAAGGTTCTTCAGGCTCTTCTTCCCTCCTCGTTTGAGATTTAACTCTCAATTTTTCCTCCCACGAGAATATTTTAGTGAGTGAGCTTTGGGCTGCAAGAGGAAAAAGCAACCTGTGATTTTTCAGATAGACTTGAGAAGGCTTTCACTTCTAATGAGGCACCTGAGAGGGAAGGAAAGGTTTCCAAGATGAATGTGGGGGGCCAGTTAGTTGTGAGAGTTTCCCCAAAGATTCACTCTGACATCTAGGGGATCAGCTCTGCCATGGAGCTGGCTCCTCCGCAGTTAAACACAGTGATGCTGTAACTGTCCCTTCTGTCACTTCCATAAGTGAGAGGTATCTTTTGGGAGGTAGGGAGAAGGAGAGAATCCCTTCCAGCCCACCCTTCTTAAGAGCAAAGGTACCCTTCTCCCAAAAGCCTACCAACAAGTCTACCTACGGCATTGCATCCCACTGTGGGGTGGAGCTGGCTTTTCTTGCTTGGACTTGCTCACTCAGGCTTGGAACTGATTGCCAGGCATAGGACCCTGGTCCCTAAGCTGTGCAGGAGTAGAGGAAAAGTCCAAGTAAAATGGAGTTTCTGCTAACTGGTGAAGAGGAGATAGGAAAGGATGTGGGCAGCTACTATCAATCCACAATGAACGTTTCAGTTCAGAGAGAGGATGTTGTATCATTTTTCTTTAAACTAGCGTCAATACTACACTTACTGACACATTTATTTTTACAGATGTTGTTCTCGAACATTGAAGAAATCCTTGCTGTACATAAAGAATTCTTAAAAGTTGTAGAAGAATGCTTACAGCCCGAACCTAATGCTCAACAGGAAGTGGGAACCTGCTTTCTCCATTTTGTAGGATATGCATATTTTTTTTCTTCTGTTTATTAAAAAAATTCTTCCCTCTTGGTGGCACCATCATATGTGTGAATTCAGCATTATTTTATTGGAAATAAAATCTGATATCCAAAATTTGGGGTCTTTTAAGGCCAGTGAAGTCTTATACTTGGAGCCAGAAGTAGGGAAAGAGGAAACAGGAGGCGTGCCTCTCATCATCTGTTTTACTCAGCCTTTTCTCTCCCTCCCCCACTCCAAGTTCATTCTTCCTATTCTCTGTAGCTTTGAATCCTAATGAATATTCAGGCTGTTCATAATGAATAGATTTTTTTTTATGTTTCTTCCAAACATAGAACATTTTCCTTTTGAGGCATAAAATCCTCACTCTTCTAATGGCGTGAGGAGCCTTTCATTAGTCCAAATGTTCTCCAGTTGGTCAGCTAGTGGCAATCCTGAAGGTGAACAAAATCCAGTGTCTGTGGTGGCTGGATTTTCCCTGAGTGTGGCTTCTTAGTTGTTCTGAGGGAATGAGGAGCCAGGGATCACAGCCTGTGCCTGGGCCATCACTTCCCTCTATGTAACTTCTAGACCTTTCTATATGTGATAATCTGTCTGTACTCTTAGGCGTTCTTTTAGTAATCAGGAAATATTTCGTAAAGGTAATTAATCATTGAAGGGAGAATCTCATTGAGTGTAGGGAAGTTAAGCTGTACTTTTTTTAGGCACAGCTGGAAGGCGAGTGTTTGTGTCCACTTATTTTAGCCTGTTTCCTTTCAAGAAAGTCCTAGAATTTTGTGCCAGCTGGAGTGGCTACTGCATTAGACCAGGCCAGCAATGAGACTCTTGCTCCTTAACATCCATTTTCATAGTAACCCTTCTTATGAATCTGCTATCCATGAATTTAGCTAAACTGTTTCTGAGCTTTGTTTTATTTACCTGGCTTGAGATACCGTAATTCAATATTCTGCTGTATTAAACAGTATTCTGTACTAAATAGTCCTTATGGTTTCTACTTGCTTGCCTTTGACATCTTAGAACACATACTTCTGTTCCAGTATTTGATCAATATTTCTTTTCTTTTTTGTGTGTGCCAGTACTGGAGCTTGAACTCAGAGCCTAGAAGCTGTCTTGTAGCTTTTTCACTCAAGGCTGGCTCTCTACTGCTTGAGTCATAGCTCTATACTTCCGGATTTCTGGTGATTAATTGGAGATAAACATCTTTAAGACTTCTCTGCTCCAGCTTGCTTTTCTGCTCAAGGCTAGTGCTCTACCACTTTGGGCCACAGCTCCACTTCCAGATTTCTGGAGGTTAATTGGAGATAAGAGTCTCATGGACTTTCCTGCCCAGGCTGGCTTTGAAGTATGATCCTCAGACATCAGCCTCCTGAGTCGCTAGAATTACATTTGTGAGCCACAAGCAGTACATTTTTATGTTACTTTTTTAAAAATTGGCATTTGAAAGTCACTAGTTACTTTGGGAAAATCTTACAGATGGGAAGGACCTTAAAGAGCATTAAAACAAAATTCTTCCTCTTTTGAAAGAATCCCTCTGTCCATCTGTGAAGACTTTATTTGACCCTAGTTTGTAACTTTTAATGGCAGCTCTAATTCTTCTAAGAACTCCTTATTGATCTCATATCTGCCTTGGCAGTGTCCACCTAATGGTCCTATTATTATGTTTTTAGTCTACACAGAAGGCCAGTCATTTATGATATGATAGCTATTTGCAAGTAGCTACTCTCCTCTCACTCTTCTAAACAAACAGACATGTTTCTCTGAAATGACCTCTGAGATGTCCTATGGGGGGTCTCATGGTCTGTCGTTATTGCCCTGTATTCTTGTATATATCAGTGTCCTTCTTAAACACAGCTGTCTAGTTTGGCAATTGGGAACTTCAGGGCATCTTCTGCTGTTCCTCAGTGATCTGGAAACCATTTCTCTCTATCAAATGACAGTCTTACCTCATCTCCCTGCTTGGGAATCATGAATTTATCCCATTAGACTGGCTAAGAAACTCAGAAATTGAATCTTTTTTTTTCTTGCTGTGCCTGTTCTGGGCTTGAGCTTAGGGCCAGGTGCTGTCTCTGAGTTGAGCTATTTTTTACTCAAGGCTAGTGCTCTACCACTTGAGCCACCGCTCCACTTTTGGCTCTTCAGTGGTTACTTGGAGATAAGAGTCTCATGCTCTTTCCTGCCTGGACTGGCTTTGAATTGTGATCCTCAGATCTCAGCCTCCTGAGTAGCAAGGAAGACAGGTGTGAGCTAAGAGCACCTCACTAGAAGTTACATCCTTTTAAGGCTGTATCTGAATTCTCAGGGCAAAGCTAAGCACTCTTTACTTTGTCACCAGTTAGATTATTTATATTGCTGCATTCAACATATTAGAGTATAATTGATATGTGTTTCTTTACTGTTTTTAGGCTATACTTTTGAGATTAGGGAAATAAATGTAATTTGTATATATAAACATACAGTATAGCTTTTGAGACATAGTAAACACTTTATAAGCTATATGCATATCATATAGGCTAGAATCTCAAAGTGGTAATAAAATGACCCTATTATGTCTTAAATTCACAGAAGGACAAGTTTCGTATCTATGATGAATATTGTAGTAACCACGAGAAGGCACAAAAATTGCTTCTTGAACTGAACAAAATAAGAACAATCCGGACATTTCTTTTGGTAAGTGTGTATTTATGTGTTATCATATGCTGATAATCATGAGTGGTTAGAATCAAGGAATAGCATAACATCAGAGGTCAAAAGCTGTTTGTGAAAATGACTTTTGTTATAGCCAGGCTAGGAAGCTAGGATCTTTCAGTAACTGCTTACATGAGAACTGGGATAAGCTTGCAAGTACGGCATATGTCCTCTCCTGGTTGGCTAAAAATCTGAGTGAGTGACGAGCGTATGCGGGAGTTCATCATGCTTTCCATCTTTAGCCCACAGGGTTTCATTTGCTTCTAGGGAGATCTTTAAATAGAGCAGTCACAGGAAGAAAGAAAAGATCATATCCATAAGATAGAACATGCATGTAAAGATTGACCTTTCTCCTACATATAGTCCTTACTCAGTCTTCATAACACAGCAAGAATATACATTTAATTTTTTCCTTTTTCTTTCTTTTTTTTTTTTTTTTTTGGTCAGTCATGGGGCTTTACCTCTGGGCCTGGGCGCTGTCCCTCAGTTCTTCAGCTCAAGGCAAGCGCTCTACCACTTGAGCCGCAGCACCACTACTTCCTACATGTAATTTTTTAAAGGAAGCACACATAAATGCCTATTTAGTAGCTACTTGGAATATTCTAATTGCCACTGATGAGCACATTATAATTATTTAGTTCAGTGATATCAAGCAAACTGTAGAGTTGTCCAGTTACCACTCGAGTCCAGTTTTAATACATTTCCATCATCTAAACATTTCTTGAAGTCTCTTACAGCCCATGTCTCCTTTTTCCACTGCAAACATTGATTTGCTTTCATCTCTCCAGATTAGCCTTTTCTAGAGATTTTATATAAATGGTCCAAACAACGTAATCTTTTGGGCCTGACATCTTTTACTTGTAAATTGTTTCTTATACGCATCCTTAAACCATATATCTATTTTCCTTTCCATTGTATAGGTACCCTATATTTTATCTATTTACCAATTAACAAACATCAGATCTGGTTCTTGTTTATAGCAATAACTATTATATATAATATATAATTTATTATATACTGTTACAAAAACCTTCATGCACAAGTCATTTTGTGTGCATACATTTTCCATTCTTGGATAGATAGCAAGTGGAATTGCAATGTGTAGTTTTATATTTAGCTAAGAACTTCCTATTGGCAGTTTCTGTGCCATTACTATTATCCTGTGTTGAGGATTCTGGTGTCTCTGTATCTTTGCCTGCACTTGGAGTTTCCAGTCTTTCTGATGATTGCCACACTATTGAATTTGTAATAGTGTCTTATAGAGATTTAAGTTGCCTGTTTTCTAATGACTAATAATGCTAAACATAATTTCATGTAGTGATTGGCCATTCATAACTTTTTTGGTGATCTGCTTATTGAAATATTTTGCTTATTTTAAAATTGGAATGTTAATCTTATATTGAACTCTAAATGTTAAATTGTTCTGGGTACCAGTTCTGTTTTGTATATATAGTTGTATACCTAGAATGATGAATATTTCTCCCTAGTCTGTTCATCAGAAAGTATTTTTTGTAAAATTCAAGAATTTTGAATATTAATGAAATCCGACTTATTACATATTTTGCATTGTGACCATGCTTTTCTAGTTTAAGTATTCTGTATTCAAGGACTTGTACTTATTTTAAGTGTTTCCCTAAATATTTCATTCTTTGTTATTCTGATTAGAATTATCTTAGTATCATTTAATTGAGCATTGCTAAGATATAGAAACTCAGTTGGTTTTATTCTAAATTTATCTAAATTTATGTGTTAATGACAGTAGTTCTTCTATAGATTTTTCTGCCTTTTTTTAAAAACAGATTCTTGTTTGAAAATTAAAACAGTGTCACTTCTGTTTCAGTGTAGATGTCTTATTTTTTCTTGCCTTATTGCACTGGCTAGTACCTTCAGAAAATTATTGACTAGAAGTGCTAAGAGCAGGCATGCTTTTTTTGCTGAGGGTCACAGTGGGGAAACAGTGAGATATTGAAAGCTGTGGGCTTTGGTAGGAATTCTTAATTTCCTATTATATTCCTAGTTCATTGAGGGTTTTCATTATGATCTTTTTTCTTTTATAATGTAAATGTTTAAAATGATGGCATATTACCGTATGACATGAATATGGTTTATATGAGTTAATAAAGCTATGCATTATTATTTATATTTTATTTATCCACTTAATGAAATGTGATACTGAGTTCATATATATCTCTTTTCACCATCTAATTTCGTCAGTTTTTGCTTTATTTATTTTGGGACTCAGCTGTTAGATGGTATCTATACATTCATGGATTTTATATTTCTATTTTTATTTATCATTATGAGAGGTTATTCTTTTCCTTGAGTTTTATTTCTTCTGTTAATATCTACTTTTCCTGACATTATTTATAGTCATGATGGCTCTTACTATCTGTAATTCTATGTTTCTTTTTTTTTTTGTTGTTGGTTGTAGGGCTTTGAACTCTGGGCCTGGACACTGTCCCTGAGCTCTTCAGCTCAAGGCAAGTGTGTTCTATCACTTGAGCCACATTTCCGGTTTTCTGGTGGTTAATTGGAGATAAGAGTCTTAGGGACTTTCCTACCTCGGCTGGTTTGGAGCTGCAATCCTCAGATCTCAGCCTCCTGAGTAGCTAGGATTATAGATGTGAGCTACCAGCACCTGGCTTGTAATACTATGTTTGTCATATTTGGTTAGAAACTGTTTCTAGGTTTCAAATTGGTTTTAGTTAGAAGTTGGAGATTACTTTTTAAAAATCTACTCTGTCAATATCTGCCTTTTTTTTGAGTGCTTGTTTAAACTTTATTGTAATCATTCTTTTGTGTATATATGTACTATTTGTCACTTTTTCCTATCTGTTTCATTGTTTTCTAAATCTACTTCACTCCTCTAACATATTTTTGTGTCACATATTTTTAGTGTACTATATTTCCTATTGATTCTTTAATCTATATTTTTAGGTTTCCTTATTTAAGTTATTGTTCTAGAAATTACACTGTGTCATAATTTATCAAGTTCATTTTAGGTTGATACTGACTATAAAATATATGGAAATTTTTTGATATATTTCCTGGGTAGAAATGGAAAATACATCAAAAAATTAAAAAAAACTTAAAAATTAAAAAAATCTTTGAACATACTTATATTTTAACATACTTATATGTTTTTTTAAGTCTTTGCTAAATCTAACATCTGGGTACACTTGTAGTTTTTACTATGTTTGAGTCATGTTTTCCTGTTCCTTTGAAAATCATGCTTTTTCAGTTATAAAACTGAACATCTTAGCTGGGTGCTTGTGGCTCATGCTTGTAATCCTAGAAACTCAGGAGGTTCAGCTCTGTGGAGCTTAGCTGATTCTAAGCCAGTCTGGGCAGGAAAGTTTGTGACACTCTTATCTCCAATTAAGAACCAAAAAGTTGGATATAGAGCTGAAGTTAAGTGATAGGCCACTAGCCTGGAGCAAAGAAGCTCAGAGATAGTGCCTAAACCCTGCTTTCAAGCCCCAGGTTCTACGTGTGTGCGTGTGTGCCTGCGTGTACGCGCGAGTACACACACACACACACACATGGAAATGGACATTTTAAATTACCTTTTACAGCAATTCTGGATTCTGTATTTTCTTCCTGAAATAGGTTATAGTTGTTGTTGTCGTTACTATTATTATTATTTATTTATTTTTGCTAAGTTGCTCAGACTTTCTAAGTATCTCTGTCCTTTTGACTATGCAGCTGATATCTCTGTTCTGCTTATTTTTACAATTCAGGCTTACTTTTTTAGAGATCCCTCTGGGGACTGTGTAGTTTAATAGCCATTCAGTGATATGTCAGAGAAATTTAGCTATCATTAGCTTTCTTCTGTATGGATCTCTGTGTGAGGGTATGGGCTGGTATTTTCAAAGGTCAGGTGGTATGCCAGAGTTTAGGTTTCTCCTCTTATAGTATTCTTTTAGGTCTTTCCTGTATATACACAACTGCCCAGTTAGCCAGAGAGAAATGCAGTTTCCCCAAGCCATCTCTAACTCTCTTGGTTAGCACTGTTAAATTATGAGTTATTTTTTAGTCTGTCACTTGCCCCAAGCTGGACTGTAATTTCAGGCTAGCATTGTGTGAATTTCCTGCTTTTCTTATGAAATGGACTGATTTTATCAACAACACTTATGGGTGTGGGATTTTTTTTCTTTTTCTTTTCTTTTTTTTTGCCCTTAGCATCCTCTTTTAGTCCCCTTTAGCATGAAGTTCTCTGGTGGGCGGGTGCGGCTCTGATGGAACTAGCTTAGCCTTGTTTGTGTTGTGACTAGTGTAAAGTCCACTAAGGGGGTCACAAGCCACCATGCTGCCATCAGGTGACCATACGGTTACTCGGTAGTTACTCTGTACTAATTGGCTACACATTATCTGGATGACTTTTAGGCATTTTCTTATATTTCTAGTATCATTTTCCTTATTCATAAAACAGGAATGAGAAACACCACGTGAAAAACATCCAAGGGTTTCCAAGTTCAGAGTGAGGATAGTGTTTATTTTTAGGCCTTGGTTATGGTGCTACCTCTGTAAGTTTTTCTGACCCATGAAAGCTCTGGAAACTTAGGAAACACATCAATTGTTTCTTCAGTGATGGGGACTATTTTTATTTTCCAGGCCCTAACATCTTTATTGGCAAATATTACTTGTACAAAAGCGTTTCACTGTGATATAATATGAGATACTGGAAGTATAAGATGTGGATAATGGTGTTTTTAAGAATTTTTCTGAGGGAAAGAATATTTTGATGACTTGGGGATGTGATAGGGGATAGAACTAACATGTACTTTGATCAATTTCACCCTGCCATTATCACTCATTTCTAACCCTCTCCTGCTTCCCCCTTCCTTTGAGTTGTTTTTGGTGAGTTTTAAGATGTTACTTTCAGACATTCATAAACTGTAGTAGTGGGGTTTGAACTCAGAGCTTTGTGCTTACTAAGCTGAGGCTTTACCACTTGAGCTATGTCTCTAGTGCTGCTTTTTGCTAGTTAGTTTAGAGATGGAGTCTAACAAACTTTTCTCAGGCTGCTCCTGACCTGTGATCTTCTAGAGCTGAGTCTCTTAAGCAGCTAGGATGACAGACATGAACCATTAGGGTGGGCAGGGCACATATTGTTTATGTGTATACAAGGAAAGAGCCAGTTAAAAGTGGTGGCACATCTCTGCTCTACCAAAGAGTTCACAATCTAACCAGGGAAAGGAAATTGAAATGCATTAAAACTCTACTTGCATTCTCTTAGGACCTTCCAGCCCAGAACTAGGTAAGGGGATGGCCACATTTATTGGGGTGGTAACTCATGCTGGAACACTTGGAATACTGAAAGTATGAGCAGTGAATAATTGTGCTTTTGAAGACTGCTCTGGGGGAAAATACCATACATAGTTTGAAAGAAGCTTGTTTTGATCGTATGGGGATTAGATAGGTAATGGAACTACCCAAGAGCATTGTGGGTAAAAACAGACATTTGCTACTCTGTCTTTCCTGGTGTCCTGTGAAGTTGTCTTTGTGGCTCTGATTTTGCTGTCTTGGATACACAAATTGGGGCCCAAGGCAGAGCTGTTAAGGACAGCAAACAACTGTTTTACATCCTTTCCTGTTTAGCCTTTGCATTCTCTCTCAATGAATGCGGAACAATCACATTTAGCAGTTTGATACCTGAGAGATCTTCTCCTCCCTAATGACTGTCACTCTGATAGGAATTGCAGGTCTCTAGTCTGTTTTCTGATTGCTGACTTTAAGCTTTCTCCTTTCCCTTTCTGTGGAAATTCTTCCCGATTGCCTCCTCTGATACTAGGTAGCAGCCTGGTAACTTCAGTGGAGTAGAATAGCAACAGAGACTTTAGAATAGGTTAAAATCTGCCACTTATCCCCTTTTGTCATTGTACTTGATTTTGATACCCTGCATCTTGTACATACATTTATCTAATTTAGGTAGGTGAAAGGGAATAACAAAATGCTGAAATGAGGACACAGGATAACCCATTGCAACAATGAGATTTAATGTTGGAAATGAACTTTATACTTTGGTGGGGGGAGAAGGAGAAGATTGAGGGACACGAGGGAGGGAATTACAGGAAAAACAAAGGAGGAGGTAATAATGCTTGACAAGAAATATACTCATTACCTTACTCATGTAACTGTAACCCCTCTGTACAGCACCTTCAGAATAAAGTAAAATTTTAAAAAGTCTGCCACTTTTTCAGAGAGGAAAATTAGAACTCTGAAATCTGTCCCAGTTGTATATAGAAAAAAAATACACATTTTGGTTTCTATATCCAATATAAAATCAGAAGTGCTTTTCTTTGACTCTATGAAAGTGTTACTTATGGCTGAAACCAGAACATCTTATTAAAGAAAGAAAGTATCCAATGATACATGTTTTCCTGTCTTCTCAGCATAAGCTTTTATGATAGACAAGTTTCACAGCCAGGCGCTGGTGGATCATGCCTGTAATCCTAGCTACTCAGGAAGCTGAGCTCTGAGTATCATGTTTCAAAGCCAGCCTGATCAGGAAAGTTCATGAGAGTCTTATCTCCAATAAAGCACCAGAAAACCCGAAGTGGTGCTGTAGTTCAAGTGGTAGAACATTAGCCTTGAGCTGAAGAGCTGAGGGACAGTGCCCAGGCCCAGAGTTCAAGTCCCATGCCCATCAAAAAAAAAAAAGTTTCACAGCCTTGGGTTTAATAAACATACTTACGGATGCTTCTTTTCAACCCAGAACTGCATGTTGCTTGGCGGACGAAAGAACACAGATGTTCCCCTGGAAGGATATTTAGTAACACCAATACAAAGGATATGCAAGTATCCTCTCCTTTTGAAGGTATTTTATTCTTTGTACCTGCTTATTTTCCTGGTCTTTTTAAAGAATTACTTTTTAAAGAGCCTAGTATTCTAAAAAGATATTTTCTAAAGGCAAAGCATAATTATTGGAAAAAAAGCTGTATTTTGTTACTAATTTATATATGAAGTAGGAAAGAGATTGTTAGTGGAAAAGCCACTAAAAATGGCTTTTAGTGCCTTTTTGCAAAAAATACACTTGTTTGAGATTCATGGAGAGGACCTACATTAGTTTCAAATGAGATCCAATTAAGTCTGTGATGATTGTTAATGTAGTACTTTAGCTATCAGGCTCATTATTTTTAATAAATCCAATGTTTATATATATATTTTTTGATTTTCAAAAACTTTGGTGACTTTTGTGATGCCAGTGAAGTTAAAGTCAACATATCTGAGCTTGGATTTTAAATGATTGTTTTAAGTGAATGCTTTGGGTCAGTATGGAACAATAAGGGACAGAAATGGAATGAGATTGTTAAGAACATGTAACCTTTTTTTTTTTTTTTTTGATTGTGGGCTTGAACTCTGGGCTTGGGCTCTGTCCCTGTGCTCTTTAGCTCAAGGCAAGCACTCTACTGCTTGAGCCACAGTGTCACTTCCGGTTTTCTAGTGGTTTATTGGAGATAAGAGTCTCATGGACTTTTCTGCCTGAGCTGGCTTTGAACCATGATCGTCAGATCTCAGCCTCCTGAGTAGCTAGGATTACAGGTGTGAGCCACTGGTGCCCAGCTAGAACATGTAACCTTTTAAAGACAAGAAATGCTATACTAATGACCCTAGGTCTGTTGCTTCATTGTAATTGCAAATGCTTTTATTGTGACCAGTGTATAGTATATAAATGATAGCAGTATGTGAAACTACAATATTTAGAATGATACATGTTAGGGTAGGTAATTTGGGATGGTAGTTAAGCACCCAAGCCTCAAGTTTAAACCCTCAGTGTTTTGCTTTCTAGCTCTCTGACTGGAGTGTGTAATCTAGACCCTTAATACTTTTTAAATGAAACAGAGTTGATGCTGTAAAAATTATAGCTGTACCTAGAATAATGTATATATGTATGTGATTGGATATATGTTTGTATGAATAAATTACTTAGAGGATTTTCAGTAATAATTAAGTTAACTTTTATATACATCATTTAGTGTCATATGGACTCCCTAAATACTAGCAGTTATTGTTCATATTTTGATTCTGATTTAATATTTTAATTATTAGCATCTAAACTTTGCTTTGTTCATTCCCGTACTAGGAATTGAATTTAAGGTCTCCTGCTCCTGCTTCCTCTTTGTTATTCAAAAGTCTGGCACTCTACCACTTGAGCCACATCTCTACCTCTAGCATTTTGTTAGTTTATTAGAGATAAGTCTCTCAGATTTATCTCTTTATTTTGGCTTTGAGCTTTAGTCTACACATCTCAGCCACCTGAGTGGCTAGGATTAGAGGAGTGAGCTACTGGCACCAGACTACCATCCATACTCTTAAAAACACTAGGAATGTCATGAATATAGTAAGTTTTTAATATGGTGATTTATAATGTTTTGCTAGAGTTCTTTTTTGCTAGAGTTGTTTGAGCTAAGGGCTTCTTGCTTACTTTGAAAGCCATACCCCCAGCCCTTTTCATTTTAGTTGATTTGAAATAAGGTTCACCTCAAACCAGCTTGGGAGTACCATCCTCTTACTTACGCAAGAAATGACTGGTGGGTGTCATTTTGTCCAGCTTATTGTTAAGATGTAGACTTGTTATCTTTTTGCTTAGACTGCTTTTGAACTGACCTTCTTATCTCCACTTCTGGGTAGCTGGGATTATATAAATGAGCAATAGCACCTGGCCCTTAAAAGCTATTAATTTGAGCTCCATATATATATACATATATATATATGTGTATATATATATATATATTGCACACACACATATATATACACACACACTCACATATATATACATGTCATTGTCATTCAAATGAATTATCTGTGTAAAATTTGTTGAAGAAGGATCACTTCTTGATTAAAAAACACCCCAAGTCTAAAGTTGCTTGGCTAAGCCATGAAAAGCCACACAGGGAGGTGAACATACCAATCTCCAGTTGTGTGAACCTTTGACACAGTGTTTACAGTGTCAGGTGTATTCATGCCAACACAACTCTTACTGAGAATTACCATAGATCTCCAACTCAGGGATGTACTTTGCATGTATCCTTATAGTGACAATTATTCTGCTTTGTTTTACAACATATCTTGACAAAGTGATTTTTCTTTTTTTTGGTTGGTCATGGAGCCTGGGCCCCACTCTGGGCCTCGGCGCTGTCCCTCAGCTCTTCAGCTCAAGGCTAGCACTCTACCACTTAAGCCACAGTGCCACTTCCGGTTTTCTGGTGGTTTATTGGAGATAAGAATCTTCTGGTCTTTCCTGCATGGGCTGGCTTTGAACTGTGATCAGAGCTCAGCCTGCTGAGTAGCTAGGATTGCAGGTGTGAACCACTGGTGCCTGGTGACAAAGTGATTATTTTAAATCACACATTTCTTCTGAGGGATGGTCTTGAGTGTTTGAACTGACTTCTCAAAAATTGTTATGATGGATACAACCTTGCCATGGAAGATCAGTTTAGAGACCCTTTCAGGAGCAGAGAGATAACATCATCTTCATGAAAATGGGAAATTATCTTCATGAAGAAACATGGAAAAACTGTTTATTCACATAGAAGGTACTTTGGTGTTCCAGCAGCTGAAAAAATGCTGGCATTCTCTTTTATCTTGGGTGGTTTTACTTATCCTGAGAAAAATATTGAAGGGATTGGGCTGCAATCACAAGATAATAATAGTTTGATCTTACTTGGTGAACTAGAAATAATTAACTTAGCCAGTCAACACAAAGTTCAGAGTAAGTAACTTCCCAAACATTGGTACTGTTTTTGGCCATTTCATCTAATCTAAATCCATGTCTCACCTCCATAGATACCCACTGGGTACTACTTAGAAGTTCTTTCCCTTAGAGTGTCTTGAGAAACCTTATTTGAGCCTTATTTGGATCACAGATTTGTGATCCAAGATAGTTTTGTCAAGCTCCTTTTGGGATGTGTGAGGTGATATGTTCTCCCTCTGTGTTAGCTTTGCATGATTGTGTCTGAAAGTACTGAATGCAGGATCAACAAGAAAACAACTAGTAGCCTACAAGAACTTCTTGCTTTCCCATTTCATGAGGAATTTTGAAAATTCTTTCAAAGTTTTGCCTCAGGGTTTTTGTAATGGTATTAGCGCTAGGATGAAGGCAACTGTCTGATGGCAACTGTTGTACAGAGACATGTGACTAATTAAAAAATAATGTGGTCACAACTGTCTAGACAGTGGATGATGATGTTTAATGTGATGTCCTCTAAATTACAGCGAACAAGACCTTATAAAATGATGAAAAGATGAGAGATTTCTCTAATTTTGATATCCTAAATGGAAAAATATAAATAAATGACTTCCCCTAAATCTCAAACATCAAAAGCAATAAAGGAAACTATTGGGTATATGAATATGGGTTCATAAAGAGAAAATGAACCCGGGTAATTGGTGAAAACATCACAAATTGCCCTGTTAGTTATGGAGATTTGAAGCATTCACAAATTATTTATTTTGTTGGAGTAGAATCCATATACGAAGTTTGCTTTTACTTGGGAACTATTTTCATATTGTCTCCAGAGATGTTACCACAAAGAATTTAACTTAGTTTTGAAATTATAGGATGGATTTATTTGAGAATTAATTCCGTGAAAGACTCAAGGAAAACAAAATTTACACATACAGTTGTGCTTTTGTGAAAACAAAAGTCTAACTTATATAAAAAAATTACATGCTCCAAGGTAAGCTCTTTGGTCATTTTAAAAGAGAAAACTCACTCCATTGTTAAAAACCAACTGTGTATGGAAAGTAGCTGCCAAATTGCAGCAGGACAACACTTGCTCAACCTATTGCTTTTGATCTAATCTTAGTGGAGTTTGTGATGTCAGTCAGGGAAGTGGCTGTCCTGATCTTGGTAGTCTTCACTTCCTGATCAGTCTGCACCTGGTGTACCAGAAAACTGAAAGATGAAAAAACATTTTTCTTTCATGTATGAACAGGAGTTGCTGAAGCGGACTCCAAGGAAGCACAGTGATTATGGGGCAGTGAATGAAGCTCTCCAAGCCATGAAAGCTGTCTGCTCCAATATCAACGAGGCCAAGAGACAGATGGAGAAGCTGGAAGTTCTAGAGGAATGGCAGTCTCACATTGAAGGCTGGGAGGTACAGTCCCTTTGCTCAAGTACCGCACTTTCAGTTGTTCTCTAGGTCATGTTTTATGTGAGTAGAATTATTGACATTGAATGGAACGAGAAGTAGTCATGTTCTTAGTCATTGCTAAAGGACTGCAATCAGTTCTGAAATGTGCTTTCATCATTATCTTACGATTGATTGTGTGTGTGTGACAGTACTGTGGCTTGAACTCAGGGCCTCTCGTGCTTGGCTTTTTTGCTCAGTGCTGGTATTTCTACCACTTGTAGTCAAAAATATACTTATGCATTTCTGCTAACTAATTGGAGATAAGAATCTCATTGACCTTTCTGCCATGGCTATCTTCAAATTGTGATTCTCAGGTCTTAGCCTCTTAAATATTAGGATTACAGGTGTGAGTCACCAGTGCCCAGCTATTTTAATATCTTTTTTTGAGTGGAGAAACGTGTGATGGAGCTGATATTGAGTGCTAAGTCTTGGTATTTCAGAATTTGTGCATCGTAAATAATTCTTTTTCCTGTCTTAAGTTTGGTCCAGAAGTACCTAGTCAGAATCCTTGAGAGAATAAAAAATGCATGTAAATTTTATTATGTGTGCTGAGGCATTATTTTCAGACTTTAGAAAGTTGATGTTGAATTCCACTTTAAGTATACCTAATCTGTCTGTTTGATTTATTTCTACAAGGGAGAAACTATGTGATTTGGTTGTTAAATTCTATTCAAGATAGAAAAAAAAATGTAATGGTCTCATTGAATATTAAAGCAAGTTCCTTTCCCCCCTTAGGATGTGATTTCACTCTATACCCTAGGCCTGCCTGGAACTTGCTATAGCTTCCAAAATAGTGAGATAATAGGAATTCTCCACAATACCTGGCAAGGAAAGATTTCTCTCTCTCTGTATACATATATATATGTATGTATATATATATATATGTGTGTGTGTATATATATATATATATATATATATATGAAGAATGTAGTTTAGAATTTGGAAGATGTTTTCAGCTGTGGTTAGTTTAAGCCCCCAGTTATTTCATCTCGTTGGAATTTTATATTACTTTTACTGCTACAAACTAATAAATAACCTCCCCCAAGTCCCCTAAAATTCTGTATTTAAATTACCTTAATTTAAGTGAGTGTGAACTTTCCACTTGTATAAATTTTCTCATGTTATAAACCAAAGTTAAGCTAATAAAGAATTAAAAAGTAAGCAAGATTGACTAGTTCTCAGCCAAATACTATATCATATAAATTCAAGTGGATACAAATCTTTAGGGATTTCTAGTTGACTAATTTGTTTTCTTATCTTCAATATATTGATTTTCATTTAGAACTAAAATCATATCTGGACAGATATTCACAGATTTCTCAATTCTGAGGGAATTCTATTTGTCCACACTCCTCTCTGATCTGTTCAAATGCACCCTGGGTTCTGATTTAGCTTCCTCTTCATCTGCATTCATCAACTTCAAGTGTCCAGGGTGACCTCTCATTTCGCCATGAATGCTATCTCTTTCAATCAGTTAGAATGGCTGTGTGTTTTACAGCTGATTCATGATGATAATTCCTTTCCTGGGGAGCAGCTGTCCTGCTGGGATGAGAAAAATGGAGTGAAGTTTGCTTTTGCAGTTCTGTTGTCACTCAAAGGTTGGGAGAAAACCCAAACTCCTTTAAGTTTCAGGATTTGTCAGTGAACTTTGCCAGGCCTTTTACTAAAACAAGAACTTAAAAAAGAAAACTCTTTTCAGAACTTTTAGGGAAATGGAATCTGATTTTGTGTTTCCTTCTGGTGTGGGTTCTAAAGACTGAATTTACTGCAGAAACTGGAGATTTCTTAACACTTTTGCTATTGTTTGCGCAGTATGCACTGGTTACTCAAAGGAAAATGGATGTGCCTATCACAACAGAGGGTACCTCTGTTGTGAGCTACCATAGTTCAGAGCTTCTGAAGTACTCGAAGGGCTACATGTTAACACTTGTTGGCAAATGATGGAAACTTTTGGAGCTGAAGCCTAGTGGAACAAAGTTTGGTTATAGGGGGTGGGTCCTTGAAAGGGATATTGGAACTCTTGCTTTTCCCTGTTTCTCTTACTTCCTGGCCAGTGGCCTTGTCTACTATGTACATGCTCTTACCATGATATTCTGTGCTGCCACAGGTCCAAAGCAATATGGCCCAGTAACTGTGGACTGAAATCTCTGAAAATGTGAGCCAATGTAATAATTTCATTCCTTTCAGGTATTTGTTACAGTGACAGAAAGCTGACTAACACACCAATATTTCTGTTAGAGTACTGAGTACAAGGGAAATGGAGCAACAAAGCTGAAGAAACGTAGTAGAGTTTGGCTATTCTGTAAAATAGTCAGGAAATCAGAAATAACTATAGCTCCCTCAAGGACAGGAGCTGTGTGAATATGAATGGTTAGTTGCCAGGAGAGTGACAGCACTAATTCCCCTTGAGTAGACTTTGATAGTGAGAGTGTGAGATGAGCCATTCAGAGTGCTGGGAGTTTTAGGACTTCCAGTGCTGTAGCTTGGAGCAGGGCTCATTTATCAGACACCTGGTTCCTGTTTGCATTCCACCGATGTGGAGAGAGGGGAAAGCTATGGGTGTCATCCATGAGGTTTAGGAGAAACTGCTCATCTGGTAAGAATGCATTGAAGAGGTATTTATGAATTGCTCACAGGACTTAGTGCTCATTTTGGGAGACAGTGGTTCTTATTGAATCAGTACTGGGCTTAGTTTAGATGTAGATGGCATGGTAGTTATGGAATCCAGCACTTCTTGAGCACGGTTTGTGGCTAGGAGTGTTGGGTAAATGGTAGGAAAAATAGCTTCCTATCAAGTTCATTCCATAAGCTCCTACAAACCTTTCAGGATATTTCAGGATATGTGTCAGGAACTAAAAGTCCTTTGAATGGCAATTGAAGTCTGACACACAATGAGTGTGGACTGTTTCCAACTCAGTTAAAATTGTGTCATCTAAGTCAATTAATGTCTCAATGAAATGAACTTGTGTTTTTCATAATGAATTCTCACTAACTCTTGCAGCTTAATTTGGTGCAACTAAATCCTGTATGTAGAATGTAGGTACACAAACAATTGAAATTTATTCTTTCCAAATCTTATGCCATTGTTTAAAAAATGGCAGACTCCGACTCATTTCTTGGAGGCAGACCCATCAGATATCTTTTTTTTTTTTTTGCCAGTCCTGGAGCTTGAACTCAGGGCCTGGACGCTGTCCCAGAGATTCTTTTGATCTAGGCTAGTACTCTACTACTCCAGTCACAGCACCATGTCTGGCTTTTTCTGAGTAGTTTATTGGAGATAAGGGTCTCATAGACTTTTCTGCCCAGGCTGGCTTTGAACCATGGTCCCTGATCCTATCCTCCTCAGTAGCTAGGATTACAGGAGTGAGCCACCAAAGCCTGGCTGTCAGATATCTTTTATACATAGTTTGCATAATTGCAAGGGTCAAATCAAGTGAAAAATGCTTTGAATGTAATGAAAGTCTCTACAGATGGGAAATAGTATTTTACAACTTTGCATTTTTTGATAAGGGAATATCAAGTAAATCTTACACTGTTCAATAATTCAGCTTTTTCCTTGCTTCCTTCCTTCCTTCCTTGCTTCCTTCCTTCCTTGCTTGCTTGCTTGCTTCCTTCCTTCCTTCCTTCTTCCCTTCCTCTTTCCTCCCTTCCTCCCTACCTCCCTTCCCCTTCCCCTTTCCCTACTCCTTCCCCTTCCCCTTCTCCTTCTTCCTCTTCCCTCCCCTGTCTCCTCCCTCCCCTCCTCTCTCCTTTTCTCTCTTCTTCTTTCTCCAGTCCTGGAACTTGAACCCAGGGCCTTGGTGTTTTGTTCAAGGATGGTGCTGTAATTCTTGAGCCACACCTCTATGTCTAGCTATTTGCTGGTTAATGGGAGATAAAAGTCTCATAGACTTTCCTGCCCAAGCTGGCTTTGAACTGCAATCCTCTGATCTCAGCCTTCTGAGTGGCTACAATTATGGGCATGGACCACTGGTGCTCAGCTAGTAATTTACCTTGAAGTCCTTAATATGTCTGTTTGGGATCAGCCTTTTAAATCTCGAAAAAATGCTGTAATAAAAGATATGAGGAGAAATTATTTGTTTTAAAGATGTTGGAGAAAGTAGATTCATGATAATGAAAGGAGTGACTGATCAAGATGTATTTATAAACTTCTGTATTAAATGTCAACTCCTTTGCACGACTACTTAAAGATAATAAAAAATAAAACTGAGAAAGATAAAAAAGAATTGTTGTGTTTTGGAAAGTTAAAAAAGACTTGGCCTCCTCTCTATTGCCTTTGCAATGTGGAGAAATATGGTATTCCATGTATATTTTGAAACTACTTCTTGTTGGGGTTGCAAGCTTTTATTTTTTGCTTCCATTGGATTAGATTTGTGCCTGATGGTGTGTTGACTTCAGTGTATGCTCTTTTATTTCTTGAGTTAAAATCTTCCAGAAATTGGCGATGAGACTGTTCTTTCTTGTTTCCTGTAGTAAGTGACTTGGTAGATTAAAAAAAATCATTTCCTGCTTTGAGGTGGGATTGACTTGTAGATAGTTGCTGTTATTTGGGGGTATGAGGTTCTAAGACCATTGAAAATGAATCCAACTAGGTGTTGGTGGCTCATAACTGTAATCCTAGCTACCCAGGATGCTGAGATCTGAGGATCATGGTTCAAAGCCAGCCATGGCAGGAAAGTCCATGAGACTCTTAACTCCAATTAACCACCAGAAAACTGGAAATGGTGCTATGGCTCAAGTGGTAGAGCGCTACCCTTGAGCTGAAGAGCTGAGGGAAAGCACCCAAGCCCAGAGTTCAAGCTCCACAACCGAGAAAAAGAAAAGAAAAGGAAAAAAAGAAAATGAATTCACTTGAATAGATAAACAAGTTTCATTAAGCAGTAGCGGGAGACAGTTTGGAAATTTGTCTTGGTAAAATGAATATTTACACTAGTAGTTTCTTTTATCTCATATGCAACAGAATTAAGGTTATAATTTTACCTAACAATTTGAACCTCAAAGAGTGAATCAAATGCTAAGTTTTGGTGATATGATAGATATTATGTGACAAGATTGCATGGTGATACTATGATATTAATCATTTCATGTTTGCTCTCCTAGTATTTCAAAAGGCTTTAAAATAACTGCTTCATCGAATTCCTCAGGAGACGCCTGTGATATTGAAATGATTCTCTTTTGAAATACCCATCTGTCATCATTCTTGTCAGTTTTCATCTCTTCCACTGTGAATGGGTCTAGTCTGTTAGATCTTTGTCTGTCAATGTATTACACAGGAGTGGGGAATTTTCTGAACTTTGTGTTATCTTTCATCTTTCCAAGATGGTAGTTTCTCTTTGCAATTTGAGTTTTTCTGATGGATTTGCAATATCAGGTTGGCAATATAACCAAGCTAGACCCTTGGGTTAAACAGAAATGACTAATAATGGAGTCTAATTCTTATGGTAGTTAATTAACATAGTTTCATGTTATAATGAGGTCAACCTGGTAGATATTTATACCCGGAGAAAGGTTTTAGCACATTGTCTGACATATTTTAGAAATGGTTAAAACCTACTTTTATATTCATCTTACTAAAGTTTTATTGTACATGCTCTGTAATGGCAAAAATATACTAAAGATTAAATATTTAGAATTAAAAATTAGCACTGATTTCTGAAACAGACCAAATCTTAACCAGGAAAAGGAGCATGAAGATTTAAAGAAATATTCAGTGGTGATGAAATATACAGTAGATATATTTCAGAGAAAGGGTTCACATGGCAAACTGTTCTTGGACAGGGTAAAGGAAATCTGCCTAGGAGCTTTGGTAAATACAGATTCAGTTTTAAGATAAAGCTCCTGTCATTGTTAGTTCCATTTTTATGTTTTCATTGTATTCTGACCTTTTACTATGATAGGAATGTTATTAATCATGAGTAAATAGTAAGAAATCATTACCACTAGAATTAAGACTTCATATTTCATCATCATCTTTATTTAATGAACACAAGACTGAATACTGAATATTCAAATTGTATAAATGTTTCTCATCTATATATAGAATCAGAATGAAACGAAATGAAAATGGAAGTGTCTGAAACTGGAAATGTGTTTGTAATACAAACACATGTTATAATACAAATTATGTTAACATAATAACATTCTTTAATGAATTTTCCTTTTAAACATTTGTTGAAGTAGCTAAGAAGCTACTTGTAGAAATTTCTAGTCATTTTTTAATTTAAATTTTATAATGACCACATAACTATATTAGTGACTATTACAGAAATACAAAATTTTAAATTATTGTTCTTTATTTTAGTGCCAAACACATGATATCACAATCATTGATCTAAACAAGAATCAAAAATTTACCTCCAGATTAAAAGAAGTCAGACATTTGAAACTGAAATTTTCTTGCAAGGAACAGTTACAGATCTCAACAAAAAACTTCTTTTTAATGTATTAGTTATGATAAGTTAGGTCGTGGAAACAGATTATAACAACCAAAAACGGACATGCATTGCACATGCAAGAGTCTAGTGCATGTATCCTGAATTGTGTACAGTGATGTTCTGTGGAGGGATTTCATTCCTTTTTGATTGTGGACCTAGGCCCCTTCCCATTTGTGCCTCTTACCTTTTTTCTGTCATTAATTGTGTGATCTTAGGGGGCACTCAGTAAGGGTTTATTTCAACAATAGGTAGGTACATCTGTGTCTTTCTGTAATTGATAGAAGACTCTTTTTCCAAGCTTCTTGCTAAATTGATCCATACTAACATTTTAGATAAGTTCAAAATGCTCTTTTCCCCATACTGGGCCAAAGAAAGAACAAAGGAAAATATGGATATTAATGTAATGAATTAGCTTAAAATGATCTGGTTTTAAAATAAAATAGGTAATGATATTGTATTCTTACATATGCATGTGTTCATAAATACTCAAAACATAGACACAAAGTATCTATGGATCCTGACCAGGAGCCTAGAAAACAAAGGAGACTTCATTCAGAGTTATATTTAGATCTACATTCATACGTGTACTCTTTGAACTTAATCTATACATATATTGCTTTTTAATTTTAACTACTTTTTGTGCCAGTCATGGGGATTCACTCAGGGCCTGGGCTTTGTCTCTTAGCTTTATGGTCAAGGCTGATGCTCTGCCATGTGAGCCACAGTCACTTCCTATATAGATTTTTTTATTTTATTTTATTTTTTACTTTTTTTTTTGGGTCCGGTCGTGGGGCTTGAACCCTGGGCCTGGGCGATGTCTCTCAGCTCTTCAGCTCAAGGCTAGCGCTCTACGACTTGAGCCACAGCGCCACTTCTGGCTTTTTTCTTTTTGCTTATGTGGTGCTGAGGAACCGAACCCAGGGCCTCAGGCATGCAAGGCAAGCGCTCTACCACTGAGCCACTTTCCCAGCCCCCTATATAGATTTTTTTTAAAGTATATTCTTAAAATAAAAAATGTAATAATTTTTAAAACAATCCTACTTCTAAGTAGACGTATAATTACATAGAAAAATTTTACTCAGGGCTGCCAGTATGACTTAATGTTAGAACATTCCTGACTAGCATTCCTGAAGCTTTGGGTTTGATCACAAATTGAATCAAATAATCAGGCATTACCTTTTTCTCTTTTCCTGACTTAGGGCTCCAACATTACTGACACCTGCACTGAAATGCTGATGTGTGGAGTCCTACTGAAAATCTCTTCTGGAAATATTCAAGAACGAGTGTTTTTTCTTTTCGATAACCTTTTGGTGTACTGCAAAAGAAAGCACAGGTAAGATCATCAGCAGGCCACACTTCAGAAATGCCTTTCATTTGTTTCATGGGGTTCCCCATTTGCCTCTGAGCCCCCCAGAGCTTAGCACCTTACCAGCCCATGCGGGCCTATCACCAGCTTGCTGGCCCTGATTGAATGTCACTACCATCTCAAGATACTACCTCTCACAGCCTTCCTGAGGAGAGGCGTTTGTTCCTAACCCCAGTGCTTTAGTAGGAGATGCTGTCATGTCTGTTTGCCCTGTTTCCTGATTCTCCTTATAAACCATTTCCTTCTTTTCCTTTGAGAATCCTGTCACATGAAAGTTCAGACATTAGCCTTTCCTGTTCTCTGACTTCCCTGGGGACTCCATTTGTACAGAGCAAAGCATCTCCCTGCTCTACACGGGTTCAGGGATTGGTTAAGTTCTTTGACCACTTTATTTGCGTCCTACTGTAGTTACTGTTTTAGAACTGTTGAAAATTCACATAAATGATCTAGCTAGAATTTGGGGCCTGAAAGCCCACAGTCTCTTTACCTGCAATGATCCTTACCCTGATTACACCTGAGCCACCTGTCCTATGGTTGTACCTATAGTTTGTTAACTCCATTAGAATGTGTTTTTGAAGCATGCCAACCCAAATACCACTCTCATCCTCCCAGCTCTCTTTTCCTGGTATCCCACTGAAGTTATTTTTTGATTCAATAGCTGTGCTCTGAGTATCATCTAATATCTCTTGTAAAAGGAAAAGGATGGTCTTAAGGTTTTGCTTGTTTCCATAGTGGCATTTAACTTAATTGAATATCCGTGTGTGGGGGTGGTGGTGGTGGTGGTGGTATGTGTGTGTGTGTGTGTGTGTGTGTGTGTGTGTGTCCATGTGTGTCCTTGTGCTTGAGCTCAGTGGCTGGGTGCTGTTCATGAGCTTTTGTGCTTAAGCATCACACTCTTTTATTTAAGCCACAACTCCAATTCTGGCTTTTTAGTGCCTAATTGGAAATAAGCGTCTTGTAGACTTTCCTGTCCAAGCTGGCTTCAAATCACAGTTCTTAGAACTCAGCTTCCTGAGTTGCTATGATTATAGTCTCGAGAGATAGGTGCTTGGCTTACTTGAATATTCTTAAGACATGATCTACACCTGGAATATAATGGTTTTCATGCAATGCTACCAATAGACTTCATGCAACTGAGGGCACATGACTAGTGGGTTTTGAGTGATTGTGTATGCTATGTTCAGAAGTCAGGAAACTGTGTCCAAACATTTTCTGGTAGATTGAGAATGCAACACCAGCTGAATTCATGGTGGACATAGTATATGCAAAGGTTTAAAATATTCAGCATTACTTTAAAAATAAAGAAGACCTTTCAAAAGGATTTATACATGTGTTAAGAGGCTTGTTCAACAAGCAAACAGTAATTATATTATAAAAACAGTATAGAAAAAGATTTTTACAGCTGGATATCTCTCAGCTTAAGAACCTCTAGTACAGTCTCTTTCTTTGAAGAAGGCTCTGAAAAACTAATTGAGTTTGTTTATCAGAGCTTGAAAAAAATATGGAATTACCAGCTACTGAAAAATGAGAAAGGAAGGTAACAGAAACCAGTTCATCATTGAAGTAACCAGGCTTTAGAGTCTGCTAGTTTGACAATATTGGTATGTTGAGGAAAACTCTATAACTATTTTCTCACCTGAATATAATGGATTTTAAAAATTAGTTTATGTTTACAAGGTGGGTGTCATTGAGATATCTTTACACTTTTATACAATGTCTTTCATCAAACCCAACTCCTCTATCACTCTATTTTACCCCACTGACCCCTTTTAAAACAATTTGGACAGGTGTCATTGTCCTATTACTCTTTTATGTTTTAACAATTACCTTTAAGTAGGTGTACAAAAGGGTTTTGATTCAAGCTGTCAGTTTGTGAGTACAATGCATTTTGATCAATGTCATCCCTTTCACCTTTCTCCCCATCTCTCCCAACCCTAACCATCCCCTCAATTTCCATTTCCATTTTCATACATGTACACAGAATCTTATGTCCATATTCACCAACCCTTTCTCTTTATTTATTTTCCACCTCCCTTTGACCTAACTTCCCCACAACACATATTTTCCAGCTTCCTGGGTTCATTATTTTAAACTGGAAGTTTGTTGTTCAAAGGCATTAGAACATTAGAATCCTTCCCAGCATTTATTAGACACAGTTGCTTTTTTTTAGAAACTCTTTGTCCTTTCCCTTTCCCTCTTTTCTTCTCTCCCTAAGCAGTTCCATCATTAGAATCACCCCCTCCACACACACATATTTCTATAGGTGTAATATCTAAGCACATCTCCATGAATATGTGTGGTTTATAGCTTCCACACATAACTGAAAACATATAATATGTAGGTTTGGGGGAGCTTTTTTGTTAATCTTGGCTTATCTTGTTCAGGATAATGTTCTCCAATTCCATCCATTTTCCTGAAAATGGCATGATTTCATTATTCTTTATGGTTGTATACTATTCAATGGTATATATGTACCATAGGTTCTCTATCCATTTATCTGTTGTTGTGGGGCCTGAACTATGGGCCTGGGCAGTGCCCCTCAGCTCTTCAGATCAAGTGCTCTACCACTTGAGCCACAGCACCACTTCCAGCTTTTTCTGCTTATGTGGTGCTGAGGAATCGAACTCAGGGCTTCATGCATGCTAGGCAAGCACTCTACCACTGAGCTACCTGCCCAGCCCCTTGATGTATATATTTAAGACAGTGCTTAAGTTAAAAAAATCCTAGTGTTGCAGTTATATCCTGCACATTAACTGGTACTGTTATGAATGAGATGACTCAAGGAAAATCATCAAGCTCCAAAATCTTTTGATAATGTTGATTGAATTCATGCTATTATTTTTAAAATAATGTCTTAAAGTATATTTTGCATTATTTTATATTAAACTTACTAACAAAGTCTTTGTGGTTCCATTCACTTTAAGACGGTTGAAGAACAGTAAAACATCCACAGATGGACATAGGTACCTTTTTCGTGGCCGAATCAATACTGAAGTGATGGAAGTGGAGAATGTGGATGATGGCACAGGTAAGTGATTCCTGGGTTTAGATTGCCAGAGCTGGGCGTTATCAGCTTAGCTTCTTGGGAGCCTGGAAATAGGATCCAGGATCCAGGCCAGTTTTTGTAGAAAAAGCCTGAGTCCCCTTCTTTAACCCATGGTTGGGAGCACTATTGATTGCAGCCTTTCATTGTAGTTTGGTGGGAGGCTGAGATTTCCACAGAGGGCAGCTAGGTGAAGCCTGTAAGACCGGAAGCCTGAAAGTAAGAAGATTGTGCCTCAGGGACATGCCCTGGCTACAAGCAAAACTTTATTTTAAAAATAACCAGTTGCCAAGGAGCTGGAGGCCCAACTCCATAGTGTTTTCCTAGCCAAGCAAGTAGGAGGCCTTGAGTTCAAGCCCTAGAACTATCTCCTCCCTCCCTAAAGAGAATGCCTGTAGTAAAATCTGTTGTGAGACAGAATTATCACTTGGATAGAATTAGAGCCTAGGAGTATTTTCTAAGTAGAGGAAGGGCATACATCTCCATGTATGCACGTATCATCTCCACCTAAATCCATCCAATTCCATATATGTATGTAGTCTACCTGTTCTTTCTTGGTTAACTTACTTTTCCCTTCACTACTTTAAGGTCATCATCATCTTTATTGATCTGTATTTCCCTGATGGCTAAAGTTGTACAGTACTTTTTCTTATATATGAACATTTATAATTCTTTTTTTATTGTGAAAATACCATACAGGGGGGTTACAATTACATGGGCAAGATAATGAGTACATTTCTTATCAAGCTTGTTGCCTCCTCCTTCATTTCCCTTTCCCATCCCTTCCCTTCCCCACCCCCTCCACCCCTCCCAAAGTTGTAAAGTTCGTTTTTCGACATAACAATTTGTACATCTCATTGTTGCAATGGGTCCACCTGTATCCCTATTTAAATGATTTGCTTTTTCCCTTCCCCTCCACAAATCATACCAACATCAATTCTTCATTTGAGAAGTTCATTTGTCCATTTTTTGTGCTCATTTGTGGTGTCATTTATTGACTGAATCAAACCTTTCCCTTCCTTTCCCTTCCCTTCCCTTCCCTTCCCTTCCCTTCCCTTCCCTTCCCTTCCCTTCTCTCCCTCTCCCTCTTCTACTGTTCTGTCTCATTACCTCCTCTCCCCCTCCTTCCTTTTTCTCTCCTTCCCTCTCTTCTTCTCTTTTCTTTTCTTCCCTTTTTTCACTTCTCTTCCTTGAGACATATTACTATATCCCCATACTGGCCTGGAGCTCATGATTTTCAGGACTCTACATTTCACTTGTGAGGATAACACTCCTGTACTGACATTTGTGATTTTTTTTCTTCTATTAACTTTTTGAGTTTTTTAAAAAAATATATTCTCTATGAGTCCACTGTCTAGGAACAGTTGGCAAAGGTTTTCTCCCATTCTGTTGGCTGTCTCTTTGCTTTGCTTTCCTGTCTCTTTTTCTTTGCTGAGCAGAAGCTTTTTAATTTAATGTAGTCCCATATATCAGTGCTTGCTTTTTTTTTTAATTTTATTTTATTTGTGAACATGCTGTACAGAGGAGTTACAATTACATGGGCAGGATAATGCATACATTTCTTACCAAGCATTGCAGCCTCCTCCTTTGTTTACCCTTCACATCCCTTCCCCGCCTCCCCCCTCCCCCCCAATCCCAATCCTTCTCCTTCCCCCCCCCTTCCCCCCCACCCCCGCACGTTGTAAAGCTCGTTTTGGACATGACAACTTGTACTTCTCATTGTTGCAACAGGTCCACCTGTATCTTTTGTATCCAGGCTACTAAAATCCTATTCTAGTGATTATGGCCTGCACCAATGCTTTGAAGTAGATTGTCCATGTTTCCTTCTAGTTTCAGGTGTTACATTAGATCTTCATTTCATTTGTTAATTGATTTTTATAAAACAAGATGATAGAGGTTTAGTTTCTGTCTTCTATGTGTGAATATCTAGTTTTCCCAGCTCCAGTTATTGAAAAGTCTTTCTTCTTTCCAAAATATGTTTTTGACACCTTTGTAGAGACTTACTTGGAAATAGATTAGTAGGTTTATTTGTAGTCTTCTATTCTATTCCATTAGTGTATGGTTTTTATGTTAGTCTTCATGCTGTTTTTGTTACTTTGGCTTTTCATTAATGGTTAATGGGAGATGAGAGTCTCACAGACTTTCTTTCCCTGGCTGACTTCAAACCATGATCGTCAGATCTCAGCTTGCTGAGTAGCTAGTATTACAGGCATATGCCACAAGCACTTGATGATTTCTTTTTTTTTTTCTTTTTTCTAATTTTTTTTTGAAAATGTGATGATGTTTTGATAGGGATTGTATTGACTTTATAGGTCACTTTTAGTAGCATGGCCATTTGAATAGCATTCATTCTCCCTGTTTATAACACATGAGAAGACTTTGCTTCAAGTATTTTTAGTTTGTTTCCTTCCTGTTTTTATTGCCATTGCAGAGGTCTTTAACATTCATGATTAGATTTTTTAATTAATTTTTTTAATGACGCATACTGGTTTGAACTCAGGGCATCAAGTGATAAAGCCACATCTCCAGCCCTTTTTTGCCTTGTTTTGTTCTCTAATAAGAACACATACATTTGCCTGGGCCAGCCTTAGACCAAGATCCTTACTCCTATTCCTTCCGTATAGTTATAGTTAGGATTATAGACATGCCTGGCCAGTTAGATTGATCCTATGGGTTTTTTTGAGGCTCTTGTTAATAAGATTAATTTCATTCTCAGACTTAGTTATTGATGAAAAGGACAGAAACTGATGTATGTTCGTTGATGTATGTATTCTGCTATTTTGCTAAATTTTCTAAATTCATTTTAGGATTTTCTGACTCATATCCTTTGTTAGATAGAGATAATTTGATGTCCTTCCATACTTGAATTTCTTTTTGTTTCTTGCCTTATTACTCTGGCTAAAAATTTTAAATACTGAATAAGAGTGAAAAGCAGACATTCTTGTCTCATTGTGATTATAGAGGAAATGCTTTCGAAGTTTTCCCATTTAGTTTGCTGTGGGTTCTTCCTAGATAGCCCTTATGCTCCTTCTATGCCAACTTTCTTTAGGGCTTTGAGCATGAAGGGATGCTGAACATTTTGCAAAGGTTTTTCTGTATCTATTGAGATGATTATGTGATTTTTTTTATCCTGGAATATGGTTCTGTACTATGTTATATTTATTGATTTGCATATGCTTAGCCTTCCTTATAGACCTGAACTGAAACCAATTTGACCACAGTCATAATTTTTTACTGCCTTGTTGAATCTGATTTTGAGTATTCTATTGAAAAATGTTGTTTTAGAATCAGAGTAATATTGGCCATGTAGAACGAGTGTGGAAGCATTCTGTGCTTTCTATTGAAAAGATAGTTTATGGTTGCGCGTGCTTGTGTGTGTGTGTGTGTGTGTGTGTGTGTGTGTGTGTGTGTGTGTTAAGTCCAATGTCTTTGCTGGTTAATTAGAGATAGAATCTCTTGGACTTTCCTGCCCAGGCTAGCTTTGAATACTGTTCCTGAGGTCTCTCCTCCTGAGTAGTTAGGACTACAGGCATAATGCACTGACACTCAGCTTTTAATATATGTTTTGAAATAAATAAGAAGCAGTTCTGAACTTTGAAGAACATGTGTACATGGTATACATACTTTACAAGGTAATAAAGTACGTATACTACATATTTATGCCTATTATCTGTATATACATATGTATATATGTTTATGTATGTATCCAAATAGATACACATAAACATATTTATGTACATATATTTCTAATTACATAGATTTTTTTTGGTTGGTCATGGGGCTTGAAACTCTGGACTTGGGCACTGTCCCTCACCTCTTCAGCTCAATGAGAGCACTCTATCGCTTGAGCCAAAGCACCACTTCTGGTTTTCTAGTGGTTTATTGGAGATAAGAGTCTCAAGGACTTTCCTGCCTGGGCTGGCTTTGAACCATGATCCTCAAATCTCAGCCTCCTGAGTAGCTAGGATTATAGTGTGAGCCACCAGCACCCGGCTTTTATATGGATTTTTTTTTTTTTTTGGATACAGGGTACTATGCGGACTAAGTTGGCTTAGAATTGTGATCTTCCTGTCTTATCAGGAGTGCTGGATTACAGGCCCATCCCATTGTACCCAGTTTATTTATGAGTTTACAATAGACATGAGAAAACTATCATGCAAACTTTTTATTTTTATTTTTATTTTTTTGTTGGTCTTGGGCTTGAACTCTGGGCTTGGGCGTTGTCCCTGCGCTCTTCAGCTCAAGGTGAGCGCTCTACTGCTTAAGCCACAGCACCACTTCCGGTTTTCTAGTGGTTTATTGGAGATAAGAGTCTCACGGACTTTCCTGCCCGGGCTGGCTTTGAACCATGATCCTCAGATCTCAGCCTCCTGAGTAGCTAGGATTACAGGCATGAGCCACTGGCACCCGGCTCATGCAAACTTTTTAAAAACAACTTATTTCTTCACTTAAAATTCTGTAACACATGAGGAAGATGTCTTTTCAAACAAAGACATTTTTCTTTTCCTTTTCTTCAGACTAACCTGCAATTTGGATGTGTACCTCAATATTTAATAAAGTAACTTTTATTTAGTATTTTTTATTGTTATAAAGGTGATATACAGAGCAATTACTATTTCATAAGTCAGGTAATGCATATATTCCTTTTTGGACAATGTCACCTCTTCCTTCATGCTCTCCCAGATTTTCCCTCCCAGTCTTGCTGACAAGTTGTATAGTTTATTTCCAACATAGTGTCTACTGAGTATAGCAATTTCTGTCAAGCCTTTAACCTAGGTGCTTAAAGGGCTTTGCAAGTATTGTTTCATAAATCTTTACCCACAAATATTTTATTGCCTAAGATAGGAAAAATAAAGACATAAAGTTGTTTGAAACAATTTTGTGACAGAAGCTGTTCTTTTCCCCACAAGTAGTATAGGAGTGAATATTTCACCTGTTATTTGTGATAGTACATGTAAGAGCCAGCTAATGATCTCAATTTCTGTACGCTGCAGATAGAGTCACCACAGTCAATTATATGCTCCCATGTCTTTTTGGAATTTAGCTGTATGCATACTAGAGGAAGTTTGAATGCACAGACTGGAGTGATCAGACAGGGTTTCATAGAAGAAGTGGGTGCACTCTGAATACAGCAGAGAGGCAAATAGGCTTCCTTCATGGGATTCTAGCTCTGAGGAGTATATTTGTAGTTACCGGTGCAAAAAGGAGAGCAGCAGGACGGGGTAGCTCACATTAGTAGGCAGTGGAACGTTGCATCAGTTAGATTGGGTACAGATTAGAAAATAAATGTTTATCAAATTCATTGGTGAGACACCCAGACATTTTTGAGTAGAGACTTGATAGAAAGTAACTGAAGGACAAGTTAACAGGGTGTGAAGAAGACAAAGTCTAACGACAGTAATGAAGGAAGGGCGTTCTAACGATGGCTGGCCCAGAGCACATGCCAGTGTAATGTCCTTGTCTTGCTGGGTTTGGTACGTGAATTTGTGTTTCCCTGTATCCTGTGGGATGAATTAGCAGTGCTCATTTCTAGCAAACTCAGTGTTGCTAATTACACAAGCTGCATGTAGTTATTGTGGCTTTCTTTTTTTAATCAGTTGTGCAAGCTTTACTTAACTACCCATAGGCTCTGGTCTTTTCACATGACAAGTTGGGCCAAAGAGTTGAGACAATGTATAGTCTAGAACTTAAATTTTTTCCCACCAGTTTATCAAGCTTTCTGTTTTTGCATAGCTCTTAAGGAGAGTCTGGAGGATAATTTTGAAGGAATATTTATTTCCCCACTAATGCTTGTTCATGCTTGATATGACGTGAATGATAAGATTGGGTTAATTTGTATAGATTATGGACATGAATTAAACATAGAATGATAACAAAAGAACAAAAATTCCTTCAAGATGGCTTGTAATTTCTTTACAAGGGGAAAATCCTCTGCCTATATGAATCTCTATATGGGAAGTTGTAACTGATAATTCATGGGCTTAAGGCACATATAGGAAATGCAGATTAACATCGTAATACAATCTGATTCAGACTCAAAAAGCCCACAACTGCGCAGCATCCCTGTCTTTGGGGGACTCACAGTCCAAAGACAGATAACATGTAATGTTTGGCACTAATACAAAAGACCATGAAACCAGACTTCGGGGAAATGAATGCCAAGAATATCTGTTTTCACTGAAAACTTACTAGATAAAACAGATCATTGAGAGGCCCAGCACCAAGCCAGGAAAGTGCCAGGAAGTTCTTGGCAAAACCACTGTTAGCAGTGGGGCTTAGCTCTCCTGTCCTGGCTATTGGCACTTAATGGCTTTCAGAGGAGACAAAGGAAAAGTGTCATTGCACTTGGGGTCAATGCTGATTCAGGCCTTTGTTTTCCCCCCTTTCTACCTTGACCTCTGTGGTTGGCAGGGAAGGTTGTGCCAGTTAATGTTCTTTCTAAGTGGCATAATGATTTTCTTCCTGCTGTTGGGAAGAGTTGGTGGAGAGTATCTTCTGGTGACATCTCTCACCCATTATAACAATTTAGACACAATTAGGAGAAGATTTTGAAAAAGACTATTAAATGTCAATTTATCCTCAGAGAACATCATTTTGTGAATTGTTATTCATTTGGATTGTATCACACTGTGTGGTTTTAAAGACTACATTTCAACCAGGGCAGGGGTAATGTTTCTTCATTGATGTGCTTCCATTTATTATAGCCTCGGTGTTCCATGGGGGGTGTGTTCTGCTGATTTATCCTATTCTTATTGTTCTTGATATTTAATACTGAAGAATTGTTCTGTGGGTATTGATCGTCTCAAAATGTGGAGTATTATTTGCAGAGAATATTACAAAGACAAAATGAATTTAGTACATGTGTGTTTGAGTATTAAGGAAAAACCTCTTTTTGCTTTAGAAACATGAGAGCAGTATTGTCATATATAGAGCAAGTAAATATTTTTGTGGTGTTTAATTGCATTGTAATATATTAATGTTGTGTGTTACAAAGGTTTCATTATTTTTTTTTTTTTTGGTCTGGTTGTGGGGCCTGAACTCTGGGCCTGGGCGCTGTCCCTCAGCTCTTCAGCTCAAGGCTAGCGTTCTACCACTTGAGCCACAGCGCCATTTCGGTTTTTTTCTTTCTGTTTATGTGGTGCTGAGGAATCGAACCCAGGGCCTCAGGCATGCAAGGCAAGCGCTCTACCACTGAGCCACCTTCCCAGCCCCAAAGGTTTCATTATTAAACAGTAGCTGCATCTGACACATACAAACATTTATATACGTTTATATGAACATATACACATATATACACACATATATGCACGTGTATGTGCATGTGTTTGAACTTGGCCTAATTATCTCACTTGACATTTTTTTTTCTCTCACAGCTGGCTCTCTACCATTTGAGCCACATTTTCAGTTTTGTAGTTTGCTGGATAATTGAAGTTGTAGTCTCAGAGACTTTTCTGTCAAATCTGGCTCTGAACTTCCATCCTGTGATTTTTTTCGTTCCAGTATCTTAAGGAAAATTGCTGGCAGGAGCCATGGGCACTATGTGTGTGTGTGTGTGTGTGTGTGTGTACATATAGCCATATATATATGCATGCATGCATACACATATATGTATATATACTTATATAGTTATATATAATTTACCTTCATTTTAACTATATGTATAATTAAATTAACATAATAAAGTTGGTTACATTATTTTGCTTTTTTTTTTGTAACTGTTGGTTTTGGGTCTTGAACTCTGGGTCTGGGCGCTGTCCCTCAGCTTTTCAGTTCAAGGCTAGTGCTCTGCCACTTGCGCCACAGCACCACTTCTGGTTTTCTGATCGTTAATTGGAGATAAGAGTCTCACAGACTTTCTTGCTTGTGCTGGCTTTGAACGGAGATTCTCAGATCTCAGCCTCCTGATTAGCTAGGATTACAGGCGTGAGTCACTGGCACCTGACAGTTAAATTATTTTGAAGAATTCAGTGGCTATAGAGCTTTCGTGAACTTAATTATGTTGATGCAATATTATATATCACATTTTAATCATTGACTTCCTCTGTGACTTTTCAGCTGACTTTCACAGTAGTGGGCACATTGTTGTTAATGGATGGAAGATACATAACACAGCAAAAAATAAATGGTTTGTTTGCATGGCAAAGACACCTGAAGAAAAGCACGAATGGTTGGAAGCCATTTTGAAAGAAAGAGAGCGACGAAAAGGTGGGTGTATGCGCTGGGAACCATTCATTCTTTCTAGAATTTTAAGTTGGCTTGAGAACAGATAATAGAAATAAATTAGGAAAAATGGTTTAATGGTTAGTGCTCACCTTTATTTACTGTGTCAGATGAGCTACAAACTAGTGTATACTTTAACAGTCACATTCAAGTTGGTATAGGAAAATCTTGAGTTGTTTAATGTAATTATACTATGGCTCATGATGTCTTTTGGTTTAATTTTACTTTACAATTTTTTCAGCTTTTCTTTTCTTTTTTTTACATCATTTTCCTACCTTTCAAGTCTTTCTTTAATACTTTATCAGTCTACCTTTAAAAGACAGACTTCAATACTTCTTAGACCAAATAAGCTTAGCTTCCTAATTAGGATTAGCATTTTGTGTGTATGTGTTTTATATAGATTATATGTGTATATATGTTACTTATATGTCTGTAATCTACATATATGTTACATGTAAACAATAGATGTTCAGGTAAACTTTAAATATTATTAGATTGTTATCGACTATAAGGCAATGTAACCAATAAGCAACTTGTTCATATAGGAGTCTTAGTTGAGATTTGATTTTATGAAAGTTTTCAAAATGTCTTTGGTATGGCAGCTCACAGACTTTATATGCAAAAAGACTCTCATAATTTAGCTCAAAAATAGAAATGCTTGCATTTATTTCCCTCCCTCCCTCCCTTCCTTCCTTCTTTATTTCCTTCCTTCCTTTCTTTCCTTCTTTCTGGCCATTCTTCCCTTTTGGTAGTACTACAGTTTGCACTCATAGTCTCTCACTTTCTCGGTAGATGTTCTACTACTTGAGTGACTCCCCAGCCATTTTGCCATTTTGTGTTACTTATTGTTGGGTGAAGTCTCATGTTTTGGCCTAGCCTGGCTTCAGATTGTGATCCTCCTGTCTCTGCTTATCGAATAGCTGGTGTTACACTACATCTAATTAATCTAGTTTATTGATTATGATGGGGTCTTGCTAATGTTTTTCTCTGAGCTGACTGGGAACCTTATATTATCTCTCTTTGCCTCCGTAACTGGGATTATAGGCATGTGCTATCTAGCTTGGCTTATCGATTGACTCAAGTATCAAATCAAATAACATAAAAGGTGATTGACAGTCTGTCACCTCTACCAGAATGGCTATGTTCTATCCAAGACAAAAAATGTGGAAGAAAATAAAAGGGAATTCTACAAAACTCTTCGTGGTATTTCTTCAGGCTCTATTCTGTGGATTATTCACACTTAATGATAAATTTTCATTGGTCTTATGTTGTAGAATATATGAATTTGTAGCTTGGAAGCCTGACAAACAACTCAGTAATTTTTGAAACATTGTTTCTTAGTTCCACCCACTGATTGAGTATAGGAGTTCCAGGATTTCATCTTTGGCACTAACAACCTCTCACTGGCTCTTTGGTTGGTTAATCTAGTGACATTATATTAACTTCTACTGTCCTGCCAGTTTCCCAACTTTATGTTTAGCCTTTCCCTCCTTGCTTCTACTTCATACTCATATGCCACCCTACTCCCTGGACTCGGCTCAGTACTTTCAGTACTGATTCCTCTCCACTTGGAAGCCTTTGCTCAATAGGTACCCTCATCTCCACTCAGTTGTTCTCATCAAACACCGTTAGGCATACTGACTTTTCTTCTCCACACCTACATTACCCAGTTGCTGTGACCTGTCAATACCACCTCTTGTCTATTCCTCTCATTCTCCTCCTCACCCTGTAGCCCCTTCCTGCTTAGATGTTTGTAGTTTCATCCTAATGATCTTCCTCTTGTTAACTATCTGCTTTCAATGTTCTTCCCACACTGACCTCTGAGCTTAGCTCCCAAAGTAACCAAACCATTTCTTCTATAGTACCCTGTCTTTCCCTACCTGCTGAATAAAAAACAGTATCCAAGAAATGATGTCAATTGAAACTATCAGGACTCCAGCCTAACCTACCAGCACATCTGTCTTCTTGCTTACATCCAGGGCTGCCTCTACACTGCTTGACATTACTCTTGTGAACACTTCTGTCTTTCTCTAGAAATACCTTTTCATTCATGTGTGCTTTAATATGGCTGCCTGTGAAAGATCTCAACATTTTCAGGTACAGATGAGGTATCATCTGTATTTGCTTCTTCGGTTTCATGGTTTGCCCCCAGGCTGTTCCTAGGGCTACCCTGTCCAGTTATCCAGTCTCATCTGCTGCTCTTACTTGACTAGCTAACTCATGGACCTTTGGGGCAGCGTTGTGCAGTCTTCTGCCCCAGAGATCTTTCTTGATTCTCTCTTGATTACAGGATGAACTTGAAAATCAGGCCCGTCTTACCACATTGTCCACACAACTTCCAGCTTTCAGTAAATACTTATTTTATGAGCAAATCAGTGAGTTATGTGATGACTCTTTTCTTTTCTAATTTCCGATAGATTTAAAATTAGGAATGGAGCAAGACACCTGGGTGATGATCTCTGAACAGGGTGAGAAACTTTATAAAATGATGTGCAAACAAGGGAATCTGATCAAAGACAGAAAAAGGAAACTGACTACGTTCCCTAAATGTTTTCTTGGAAGGTAAGCTTTGTAGTTTGTCGGTATACATTTCATTTATATTCTCTCACATGTTAACTTTTCCTTTAATTGTTTTATTTCTCTTTACAAAAAAATTCTTTTAATATTTTTTCCTCAAATGTCTAACTTTAAACTTGTTCCCCTTACTTTCTTTCCTGGCATCACACCTCTAACCTTGCCTTAAAAAATTGCTGTTATTTGAAATTGCTGAAAATAGAGGGGTTACAGTTATATAAGTCAAGGCTACCACTTGAGCCACAGCTCCACTTCTGGCTTTTTGGTTGTTAATCAGAGATCAGAGTCTCATTGACTATCTTGCCTGAGCTGGCTCTGATCTAAGCCTCCTGAGTAGCCAGGATTATATGCATGAACCACCAGTGCTCAGCTCAACCCTTCTTTGTGATCATTATTGTGTTGATGGAATCTAGTGGACCTTTTTTCATGGGCTGACTTTCAACCACAATCCTCAGTGTCTATGCCTCCTAAGTAGTTAAGATTATAATCATGAGCCACTAGCACCCAACTAAAATAGTTCTGAATACTTCTTTATGGTTTACATGTTTTGGGCTATAGTGATAAAAGATAATGGACAGAGAACCAATGTCATAACAAAATAACTTTAGGCATTCAATCATTTATCCTGGGCTCCCAATTTTATGATATACCAGATCTAAGGATAAAACAGAGGTTGGGTCAAAGCAGGGGATGATAAGAAGGCCATTGTTCAGAGAGTGAAAGGATGGCGAGCCTGATACAGAGTGTATATATAGGTAAGTCTGAAAGTCAGAGTTAATAGTGGTCCCAGTAACCAGGGAATCCTAGAGGATTGAAGACATGCACTAGAAACTCCCAATTAACTCAGAATTTAGACAGTTGAGTTCAAGATGAAAGTGTAGGAATGTAGTCTGAGAAACTTAGTCATGGAAGGATCCAGGCACCATTGTCTACAGTACAACATGGTTCCAAGGAGATCACTTCTCTGGGAGACACAAAAATACCCAGGATATATCATATCCAGTACTATACTGCGGGTGCTTGATTCATTTTCCCCCATAATGCAACCTTCCTGTCTTTCACTAAAGACATTGTAAAATTAATAAATACAAAGATGTTCACTTATCAATTAGGTTAAGTATAATCCATGCCTTGATTTGCTTGGGAGGATTATTACAGATTTCACCATTTTCTTTTTTGGCAGCAGATAATCACAAAATTAAGGGCAGGGAAATATACAAGAGATCACAAGTTATTTAAATACAACTGATGATAACAGGGAACTGACTGCATCCTCTGAGCTGTATGATGTTTTGCTGGAATTTCAAATTTTTGCTTTCTAATATTTTTTTCACACACTTGATCAAAACCATGTGTAAAAATATCTGCAAGCAAGGCAGATATTTGTTGTATGTGTCATTTGGTTTTCACAGTGTTAAATGGTATTCCCTGTCTAGTTACGTCAGTACAGACCAGAGGGGAGGGTTTCCGCCTCTTGTTCTTCTTCTTTGCTAGGCTCTGTGTTGGATAGTTTCTGTAAGTAATTCCTAATGCTGTAATTCATAGGAGTTTCATACATTTACACTTTTTTAAGATGTAGAAATTTGATAAGGAACCTTAGCAGTTCACACAGTTAAGGGAATGCCAATAGAAATGCCATACAAATAGGCTAAAGTAGCAGTTCAATGTATAGATCTCAATCAGAATGTCTTAGTTCAAGTCCTGATGTCACCTCTGCCTAGTTTAGGGACTTGTGGGGGGTGGGGAAGGGATTTCTATTTCTTCTGGAAACACAGAGATGATTTCAGTGTGTACCTGCAATACCAATCAGGACGTCCTTTTAACTAGCAGTGAGGATATACAATATAAACATAGACTACATCTGCCTTCCATCCCCAACTTTGAAAAATAGAGGCCATGAAATTCCTGGCTGAAGGGCAGCATTGGCTCTCTTCTCCAGAGCAGGTGGTCACACAGCTGCCCAAGGCAACAGCTTAAGTCCCAGTGCTGTGCTCTGTCACAGTTCCCCAAGTGATAGCTTTTAGACAAAGAAAAGGACACATCCTGCTTGGCATAGAACTTGCGTGCATCAACAGGACAGGGTCTCCTGTAATAACTCCATGGGTTTTAACTGGCAAGGTTCTCAAAAGGAGATGCCCACTGGGCAAGAGTCTCTTTAAGTGATGTCTTCCCATCAGGATTTTATAGGCATGTAATATAGGGGTCATAGGCATGTGATATTATGGGTCATTTTTACTTTAGCAATACTGATAGCCTACTTTCTTCATGTGATCAAGTATTTTGGGAGTAACAAAGCTAGAGATTTGTCCCAGGTCAATGTGTACTTTTTTCAAGTGAAGGGTTTTGCCAACCCTTTATACTTACACAATCTCAGATGATTATCATGCTCATTAAGGATTTGTCTGATGCATAGGCTAGACCTGACCTACAAAATGTCAGCTGTGGCTTTCCCATAATAGCATTGTATAACTGCATCCTAGTTCATATTGGCGATTGAATCTGAGTGGATTATCATCATCCTTAGATATGTTGTTGGATTCTGCCTGTTCCTTGAGTAAGTCCCACAATAAATCCACTTGTCTGCTTCCTTTTTACTTCTTGTTCAAGTTGGGGAAAACAAGTCCTATCATTTATAGCTGTATTTAAACTTCTTATTTTCCTAATTCATATTTGTCATCCTCAGAAGTTTCATGACAAAATGGAAAAATCATGCTTTAGTTACATATCAGCCATCTCAACCCACATGTCAATCACGAACATTTAATGAGAGCTAATTGGTATGTCAGGTCTGTGCTGAGTTCCAGACATCTGGTTTCATCTTTTGATGGTACTGCGCCATATTACATTACCAATGAAAACATGCAGGTGTCAGAGAGATCATGAAGCCAATGGAAGGAAAAACAAGATTTGGCTCTGGGTTGTCTTACTGCAACGAATATCATCATAACACCATACTTCACTAGCTCATATCCTTACATTTTTATTTTTTTTATTCTCTTTTCATTCTTTCTGATATTCTTGGTCTTTCTTTTGGACAATTCTCATTTTAAAAAGTTAGAAGAAGGCCTTTTCCATTTTTTTCATGCGTTTATGTATATTTCTTAGCTTAGATGATCGAATTTTAGAGTTTTGCATCACTTGGTTATTTGACATTAGATTTTTACGTTGCTTTTGGTTTTGAAATAAATGGAAAAGTAACTTCCTGATACTGTTCATAGTGTTGATTCTTCTTGCCTCTAGGCAAAAACAACAAGGAAAACAAAAACAAAAATAAGAAGAGAGAAAGCCAGTCTGCAACAAATTTGTTAGTTAATGTAAAATTTTGAATGTTAGATTGTTTAATGTATGTACATTTAAAAAATGTATAATAGTATGTTTATTTGTAAATGGTCTCTGAGCTAAGTATTTTCCTCATAAAATCACATGATTATTGGCCTTGTTATAGGTAGTAGTCTCATAATTAAAACTACTCTAACATTTTCACTTTGGATTTATGAGAAGTCTCAACAAGTTGAATTGATTAGTTAAGTGTCATTTAGGAGAGTGTCAATATACAGGTGCGTATGGACTTCACAACAGAGTTTAGCTTCTTTGATTTGGGCCTTACATATGTGAAAAAATATCTTCTGGAATGCATTACAAAGATCTTTTTTTTTTTGTATTTTGAGGCTCCTTTTGTAGTTGCTTCATGAGTACATAGTACCTATAGAATTTCTGGGAAAAATTAATTATCTTTTTCATTGGCTTTATGTCACAGTGAATTTGTGTCATGGCTGTTGGAAATTGGAGAGATTCATAGGCCTGAAGAAGGTGTTCACTTGGGACAAGCATTATTAGAAAATGGAATCATCCACCATGGTAATTATTTAAGTAATTTATTTAATATCAGAATTCACAAATTTCCATATCTTACTTTCAATGACCAATGATTTGTTTATAATTATCCATATTATAGGACTCTTTTCAATCTTTTCTCTATCTAATATACATAGAATAGTGTTTGGGAGCTCAGAGGCTTAAAGTAAAGTTGTCCAACTTAAAGTGAGCAGCTGCAGCAACAGCAGGAGTTAAGATGGAGGTAAAGTGTTTTGGGACTGTGGAGGAGAGATAGGTCTCTCTAACTTGAAGGCAAGGCCATCAGTTCTGGGCATGGCAGAATGAACAGAAAGCTGACAGAGCAGGGGCCACAATGGTATTCTGTTAGGAGGTGATAGCACACAGGCACAACCTTGGGAATGTCCGTGATGGCCTCTTCAGGGACTATGGTGGACTCTTGTGTGGCTCTATGATACACACGGGAATCAGTGTTCCAGGAAGAGCCTGTGATGGGAAATGTGGCCTAACCCTTGATCATGGTATATCTGATCTGCTACACTGAGGTCTGTGACTTACTATCAGCCAATCAAACCTATACCTAGAGGCATGGTCAGAACTTTGTTCCAGGCTGGGCCCCATACTTAATGCCTGTAATCTTAGCTACTTAATCAATGACTATGTGAATAATTTTACTTGTACATATGTTTATAAACTGTGTTGGATTTATATTGATTTATTAGCACCATTCAAGCACCACAGAGATGCTTTTAGCATTGTTTATGATAGAAAGCATCATCTAAAATTTTAAAGTAGAGCAATAAATGATATTGAGCTAAATGGCTTTCTTTTCTTCTGCACCTCTTTCTTTCCCTTAACTGCAAGCCCAAAGATATATTTTAAAACAAAAATGGATTTTATTTAAAATTTTAATTGACAAATAATTATATATATTTATAAGGATCACTTTGATAATGCAATAAGTATATAATAATCAAATCAGTGTCATTAGTAATTCCATTAAAAACTTTATTGTTTCTTTGTGGTACATTGAAGCTTACATATGGTTCAAGTAGCATAGTTACTGCCAAGCAAGCAAGCAAAGCAAACAAATAAGATGAGAAAGAACAAGGCCCTGAGTATTAGCCCTATTATGTTAACCAGCTTCATGAACCTGTGTTTTATTTCATGATGAATGAGAGATCAGAAAGGGACCAGTGTTCAAGAGAGAGTGAGAGAAAGAGAGAGAGAGAGGAAAAAAAACCACATCTCTCACAGTGTTTGTTTCCTCCGTCAAAATTTAAACAAAGCAATTATAAGAATTCTGTGAATGAGAAACTTTCAGTCCAAATTAGTTTATTCTTCAAATTTCAAATCCAAGGATTCTTCAGATTACTTCAATTATGAAAATTAAAAACATTTTTGAACGGTGACATTTGCACCTTGATTCTTTTCTTAGAAATGTAGCACTGAATTATTTTCTTTTAATATTTTTCCATTTGTTGTCATTTGGTTGTATTGTAAACCCAAGATTTTACTGTTATCAGAATCTGATCAGTTGTAATATCATATTTGATATGCAGAATTTCACACGAGCAAGATTTTAAAAAGCCTCACTAGTCAGGTGCCAGTGGCTCATTCTTGTAACCCTAATTTTTCAAGAGCCTGAGATCTGAGGATCACTGTTCAAAGCTGTCCTGGGAAGGGAAGGGAAGTTTGTGAGACTCTTATCTCCAGGTAACCACCAAAAAATTGGAAGTGAACCTGTGGCTCAAGTGATAGAGCACCAGCTTTGAGCAAACAAGCTAAACAGTGCCCAGGCCCTGAATTTGAGCTCTATTTCTACCCTTCCCAAATGGAGGGTCAGAGACCATATTATGCAACTTCACAGTGAGAGAATAATTCTATTAGAATAAAGAATTAGAAGCCAAATGTGTTAGTTTCCAAATATGTGCTTCCAGCTGCATTCTAGTGAAAATAGAATTCCTAAAATAAAGTTGAATAAACCATCTGTTTGAAATAGCTCAATCAAGCAACAACAACAACAAAAAAGAGTTCCTGGTAGAGGCAACTCACTAATGGAATTTCTTGGGTGAAGAAGGCAAGCTTTCTTCATGACATGCTATTAATGTTAAAGTAGGGCAAGTGGGCTGTTAACAGCATCAATGCTCACATAAGAAGCCAGAGTTCTCATTCCTTGTATTCTGTAGTGTGCTGAAGTTGACTTGTATAAGCTCCAGAGAGCTACTAATTAAATTAAAAACTTTTTTCCAGCTGCTTGGTGATAAAGCACAATTAGCATTAAGACTGGAATGACATAACCATATGCATAAGCTAATACAATGGTGACATTGCCTAATAATTTCGCTGCATTTCACTATTCCCTGTGTTGTTGAAGTTATTTCAGTTACTTCTGGTTGGTGGAAATAGCGTCATGGTATGTCCTTGCACCATTATCTCCATGGCCAATAAGTTCAAGTAGATAGTTTGGAATTGGTTGGAGAGGAAGTACTTACATCACAGAAATTAGCCAATGCAACAAGTCAGAGTCCCTTCTCTCTCACATCCCTTTACCTCCCGCTATGGGTCTTGGTCCTGGTTCCTGTGCATCCCTCATTCAGAGGGATGAAAGATTGCTGTAAGCAACTTTTCTCAAGTGAACACTTGACCTCTGATTGGTTAGTAAATCCATTTTCCATACAAAAATACCTATTGAATTGTGGATTTGAATTCATCCCCATTTGCTAATTAACAAGGTAACAATTTAGATTTTTTTCATTGGCCCAATTAGTAATGATTAAACCCACAAGTTTGCTTGTCTTACAGTTTTTCGCTCTATTTTAAATAAGTCCAACTATCACTTGCTTTACTGTAGTAAGAGACAGTCGCTTGAATCTTGAAATATTGAGATGATAATTTATTTCACTACATATTAACAGATAAAAATGGGTATAGGCAGATTGCATAGAAGAAATATATTACTGACCTTGAAACCTTACAATTTCGAAATATGTCTCTTAATTTTATTTTTCTCTTATGCTTTTTTAGTTAGTGCTTGGCTTAGGATAAAAAGTTGCCACACAATATGTTGCCTATTTTTTATTTTCAACAATGTTGGCTCAATTTTATGGTCCTTTGACCATACAAAGTTTAAATTGTCTAGATAAATGAGCTAAAACTTGATATGTTCTGTGTGTTTGTGTGTGTGCTCATGTGCATAGGTGCATGTGTTTTCTAGCAAGTCTTTTGACATTCTTTTGGATTCATCAAATGTAGTTAATGGAACTAATTCTGACAACTTTTTATTTCCTTTTATGACATTTTTCCAAGATGAAATGTAAGCCAAAGTTTTCTACCTAACTTTGAAAGTAGCTTCTTGAAAGAAAATTTCTCATCTACACATGTTAGATTCCCTGGCAAAAAATAAAATTACAAATAAACTCTGAGCTTTATTTTAAAGTTTTTTTCTTTTTTCTTTCTAGAACAGTCCTTTTTTTATTATACTGTATAAAAATAATTTATCCCGGAGGAAAAAATACAGAAGATATTTTAATCAGAGTCTTCTCAGCCTAGTTATATTAAGAGATAATTGATAAAATCTATATGTATCTATGTTACTAACATGTTTTGATATGCATACAAATTGTCAAAAGATCACAACCTAGTGAACACATCCATCAGTATTGGTGTGTGTGTGTGTGTGTGTGTGTGTGTGTGTGTGTGCACTATGAGCATTTAAGTTCTACTCTCAGCAATTTTTCAAGTATACATTACATTTTACCACATTTTCTGTCTCTGGTTATCCTTACTGGACCCTCAGGAGCTTAAGTGTCTTGGCTATTGTGAGTAATGCTGCATTCCCAAATACACTGCAGCATACCTATTCTCTTTTTGCATACCTATTCTCTTTGTATAGATACATACATATCTATATCTATCTCCATCTTTATATGGAGATATATCTATATCTATATAGATATAGCTATAGCTATAAAAATGGAGATATATATGTGTGATAAAATATATTTCCATATATTATATATACACACATACATATATATATCCAGAGGTGAGGATGGCTGTATCATGTGATTGTTTGTTTTCTTAATGGTTTTTAGAAATCTTTCCATATCTCCATCAACACTTGATTTTTTTTTGATAATAGCTATCATAAGAGTTACTAGGAAGCTGGGCACTGGTGCTCACGCCTGTAATCTTAGCTACGCAGGAGGCTAAGATCTGAGGATTGCCGTTCAAAGCCAGCCCAGGCAGGAAGGTCTGTGAGACACTTATCTCCAATTAACCACCAGAAAAGGGAAGTGGTGCTGGGGCTCAAGTGGTCACCTTGAGCTAAAGAGCTGAGGGACAGCACCCAGGCCCATAGTTCAAGCCCCACAACAGACAAAAAAATAGTTACTAGGTTATCTTGCATTGTGGGGTTTTATTTGCATTTCCTTGTGGCTGTATTTACTTAGCCCCCTTCCATATGCCTGTCGGTACACTCCTCAATTTATTTTATTTTGGAAAAGTATCTACCTAGGTCCTTTGCTCAATTTTTGGTGTGTGTGTATTAATAGTACCTGGATTTGAATCCAGACCAGTAATTTCTAGGTAGGCACTCCATTGTGTGAGGCACACCTCCAGCCTTTTATGTGGTAAGGGCTCACCTTTTACCCAGTGGAGCCTGGACTATGATCTCCTATTTATGCTTTCTGTCATTACTAGGATGACAGGTACATGCTACCACACCCAGCCTTTTCTACTGAGATGGAGTCTCACCAACATCTTTGCCTCAAGCAAAATCTTCCCAATCTCAGCCTCCTGCATAGTCATAAACCATTGGCACCTGGCTGGTTTGTTCATATTTTTAATATTGAGTTGAATAAATTCCAAATATGCTTTAGATATTAGCTTCCTGTACTGTGCTAACTTGTATTCCTTATATATGCAATTTGTTGAGAATTTTTATTCAGGAGGAATATTGAATTTTGTTTCATGCCCTTTCTATATCTGTTGAGCTCTTTATAGGATGTTATCCTTCATGTGTTAATATAAAGCTCATATTTATTGGCTGTATTTAGTGTTGAGTCCTCTTGCTTTAAGGATAAATACCACTTATTATGATGTATGAATCTTCTGATATTTTGTTGAATTTGGATGATATTTTGTTGGAACAGTGTTGAGTATTTTTGTATCTGGGCTTATCAGGAATACTGGCCTGAAATTTTTATTTCTTTAATGTCCTCATCTGGCCTTGTAAAATAAGTTTAGGAATGTTCTGTTCAAGTTTTCAGAAGCGTTTGAAAAGGGTTTACGTTAATTGTTCTTTTGGTGCTTTCTAGAATTCACCTGTCAAACCAGCACATCCTAGGAATAGGAGTTTTAATAATCTGACAGTATTATCATCAGAATTTTAATGAAGCATGTCCATTCCTAGTTTTCACTGATTAAAGAATTCAAGTGATATGTAGGAAATGAATTTCTTAGTGTAAGAACTATAGCACAGTTCAAAATAGTTACATATTGAACTTATTTAATCTACCCTGGAGGTCCAAATGCGGTCAGGATTTGTATATGTGTGGTCTTGGCATAATGACTATGTGATAGAATAGATAAAGGTTAGGACTGAGAGTCAAATCACATTTATCATTAGTGTGAGTATCATATTTGCTCTTAGAAGGTTACTTCTACGTAGATTTACATAAATAGAAATATGCACTTTGCATATTTTATATGTAATTTGTAAGTTTAAACTACATTAACTTAAAATATACAAATATATTTTTTATCATATATCCATTGAGATATTATGCCACCTGGATATCAATAATATCAATTTCTCTCACAGATCATTACAAAGAAATTGTAAAGCCAACTGCGGTGGCTCATGTCCATAATCCTAGCTACTCAGGAGACAGAGATATGAAGATCATGGTTCAAAGCCAGCCCGGGAAGGGAAGTCCATGGGACTCCTATCTCCAATAAACTAGTCAAATGGTATATTGCTGGCCTTGAGCACAAAGAGATGCAGGGTCAGGGCCCAAGCTCTGAAAAAAAGGGAGGGGGGAAATTGTAAGAATACTGAATAAACCCTATGATTTTACTACAAAATTATTGGATTGCTGTTTTGAAAGCAGAAAAGGTCAAAAGCTATGTACACAGACCATATAAGATGATGCTAATGAACCCCAACATAGGGATACAAGTGGTTGGATCTTTCTTGCTATTGTTTTTAATGTATTTATAATGTGTGATGTGATTTTTTTGTATGTTCTTCCCCCATGATATAACCCCTACTGTTTTCACTGTATTTGATGTAGATGCCCTGCATCTTCTATATACATTTTTCTAATTTGGGGAGGTAATGGGAAATAACAAAATGCTGAAACAAGGAAACAGGTTAACCCATTGTAACAATGAGATGTACAGGACACTATGTTGAAAATGAATTTTACAACTTGAGGGGTGTAGGGGGGTGAGAGGGGTGGGGAGGGAAAGGATGGTAGGGGAAAAACAAAGGAAGAGGTAACAATGATCCATAGGAAATGGACTCATTTCCTTGCTCATGTAACTATAACCCCTCTGTACAGTATTTTTACATTTAAAAATATATGTAGAAAAATGTTATAAAAGTTTAAAAATTCTGGAATAGTATTTCATAGCTTCATTTTTACTGCCACTGTGTGGATCATTTGATGTGTTCATATTCTCCTATGTTCACAGTTACTGATAAACATCAGTTCAAGCCAGAGCAGATGTTGTATAGATTTCGCTATGATGATGGCACCTTTTACCCAAGGAATGAGATGCAGGATGTGATTTCAAAGGTAACATCCTCTCCCATTACCTCTTCTGTAGCAGAAGCATTGTTGTCTTGCTTGGAAAAAATCAAAAGCTCTTTGAGAGACTTAAGATAAAATGATTCTGAGGCACATATACCAGCATGCCTTTTGATTTCTTTTTGATATTTTAAAAATTGTAATGTTAGATTATTTTTTTGTTCTTAAAAGAAGTAATTCTGTTTCCTTTTTCAGAAGGTTTGTGTGTGTGTGTGTGTGTGTGTGTGTGTGTTTGTGTGTGTGCGTGTGTGTGAACTGTTTTGCTTGTAGCAACCTACGGTCAGTGAATAAATTTTAAATATGCAAATACAAAAATAGATGCAATGCAAATCTTTCCATTTTAAATTTCCATCTTAAATTTTATGTTATCTTGTAACATAATAGGCAAATTGCTATGTCTTTTGCTATGTGATGTCTTGAAATTTTGCATTTCAAGAAAAATAATTTTGCATTTTAAGAAAATAATGTAGAAGAACTTTGAAATATGTATGTGCACGACAAACTAAATGCACCACTTAATCTTATTTTGTAATGATTTATCACTACATTTGAATAATTGTTAAGTTAACTGAGATGGTGTTAACGATTCTAGGAAATTGACAGTAAATTTGCTTATTTCCAAATATCGTTGCCATTTTCCTTGAGTGATCTTACCTGCTTTTGATATGTTTTGTTTTTACACAGGGTGTAAGATTATATTGTCGTCTCCATAGTCTATTTACACCAGTGATAAGGTGAGTGATTTTTAAACTCTGGAAATCATAAATGAATATGTTTACATTGTTTGTTAGTACTTGGTTTATCTTATTTGTTTTCCCAAAGTGAAAATTTTACTTTCAAACACTACCTTAAATAAATAATCTTAAAATATCCCCAATTTTCTCTAAGATTCTAATTATGAAATATGGCCTATGCTTCTTTATTATACTTTCTAAAATTATTTTTAGAAATTATTTTGCACATGTAATTCTTTCTGATGGAGGCATAGAATTCCATTGTGTATATATACCACATTTTCTTGATCCATTCATCTACTGAGGGTCATCTGGGTTGCTTCCATATCTTAGCTATGGTAAATAATGCTGGAATAAACATAGTTGTACTGGTAGCTTTAGTATGGCCTTGTTTATGATCATTTGGGTAAATGCCCAAAAGTGGGATTGCTGGCTCATAGGGGAGCTCTATGTGGAGTCTTTTGAGGAACCTCCATACTACTTTCCAAAGTGGTTGAACAAGTTTACACTCCCACCAACAATGCAGTAAGGTTCCCTTCTGTCCACATCCCCTCCAGCATCTGTTGTTATTAGAGTTCTTGATTATAGCCATTCTACCTGGGGTTGGAAAAACTTATATTAAGTGAAGTAAGCCAGGCCCAAAGAAATATAGGTCTCATGGTTTCCCTTATTTGCAATAACTAGTATATGTCTGAGACAAGCAGAAAAGGTCAGATAAGTTGATTTTAGGGAAATGAAGCCTAAGATATGTATTTAAATGTTTTTTTCTTTCATGTGATTGTTTCTAACACATTTATATGATTATTTCTTTGTAGCTTTGTATGTCCCTCCCCCACGGTATAATCCCTGCTCTCACTATATTTGATGTTGGTATAATTTCTGGAGGGGAAGAGCAAAAACAAATCATTTAAGTAGGGATACAGTTGGACCCATTGCAACAATGAGATGTCCAAGTCGTTATGTGGAAAAACGAACTTTACAAGTTTGGGGTGGGTGGTCAGGGGAAATGGGGGGAGAGGATGGAAAGGGATGGGAAGGGGAAACAAAGGAGGAGGCGACAATGCTTGATAAGAAATGTACTCATTATCTTGCCCATGTAATTGTAACCCCTTAGTACGGTATTTTCACAATAAAAATTATTTTGCACAACACATTAAAGAGTTGAAAATGAAATAATCCACATTCAATTAATATTTAATAAATGATAGCTAACTGACTAGGAGAGGATTTGTAAGTACTGTTTTTTAACCATTTTGATTTCTTACTATTAACTTTTTAAAATTAAACTATAAAAAATCCAGGAATAATCAACTCCCAACCACAGGGTGACAGCAGTAGCTACTTTGAGCCCCTAAATTGAGGCAACAAAACGAAACTTACACAAAATGTGTTTCAAACACACAAAGTTGGGGGAATAGTTATTTATTGAGACAATATAGAATAAATTGTCATATATTATGCAAAGCTTGTTTCTATTTTATCCATATCCTCCAATGTGACACCATTCATAATAAATCACATTTCTGGTGCTTCTGTGATCAGTTATCTCATGGATTTCAAGTTCTGAATCATTACAAAGCAACTTACTGTTTGGAAAGCACAAATTTTGGTTCCTCTTTTCTTCATTTCTGTCATTGGCTCCATCTGGATGACACATGACATAATAGAGTGGAAGGAATCATCCTGGCAAACTAGTTCATTCAAAGAAAGTCATAAATACTAAAATTATTTATCATGTGCTGTTCTCATTTGCCCCCTTTTTCTTTTGATATTTTCAAATAAAATGATAATTTAGCTAAAAAAATAAAATGAAACTACATAATCACATATTTGGTAGGTACTTTATTTTATGGTATTTTGGCTAATAGGCTTTTTGTCAAGAAGAGTCTTTTGTACTTAAAAATTAAGAATTACTTTGGACTTAATAAATATAATTTTATTTTCAATTTAGCTTTTGCATTTTCATTTTCATAGATACAGACTTTTAAAAAAGATCAGTATTTTCTGTTTATATCTTTAGATAAACAATAGGAAATAGTGAGCTTTGTGTAATTATTAATAATAGAAGAACAATGTAATTTTTTGTACTTTTATGCTATGTATACATATCAATTAAGTATGAAATGTTAAGCTAATGTCATATGGCCAAATGTTATATGGATTTTATTGACTAACACATATTTCAGAATAGATACAGACTTTTCTATAAAAAGAATCAGTTTTTTCAGTTTATATCTTTAGAAAAACAATAAAAAATAGTGAGGTTTGTATAATTATTAACAGGATAATAGTGTACTTTTATACTATGTATATGTATCTATTAACTGATGGAATGTTAAGCTAATTTCATATGACCAGATGTTATATGGATTTTGTTGACTAACACATTTTTTTGGGGGGGGGAAACAAAGGAGGGGGTAACAATGCTGGATAGGAAATGTATTCATTACCTTACTTATGTAATTGTAGCCCCTTTGTACAGTATCATTACAATAAAAATTATATATTAAAAAACCATTCTAGTCAGTGTAACAAGGCCTCAAAGAAGAACTTATCTGAGGCTAACTGACTGAGAGAAGGAGAAATACCCAATTTCAGACCTAATAAGCTTTATGTCTCATCTCAGTAGGAAGGAGAAAATTAAAATTGCTTATGGGCTCTAGAATTAATATTGGGAAAATGGCTATACTATCAAAAACAATCCACAGACTCAATGCAAACCACACCAAAATCCCAGTGTTATTCTTCATCGAAATATAAACAATCCAAAAATTCATATGAAAGCATAAAGACCCTGAATAGCCAGAGTAGTCTAGGAAAAACAACAATGTTAGAGGGATCTTAATAACTGACTTGTAGTTATACTACAGAGCCATAGTCACAAATAGCCTCACACTGGCACAAAACAGAAATGTAGTTGAATGGAAGAAAACAGAAGATCCAGAAAAACAAAACACAGCAGAGTCATTTAGTTTTTTTTACAAAAGGGCCAAAAGCATGCATTGAAGAAAAGTCAGTTTCTTCAACAAATAGTTTAGAAGACTGGATACTCATATGTATGTGGTATGTGAAGTTCCATGACAAAGACTCTTTGAATAATTAACATGAAATTTAACAAAATGAGGGGTTGGGTACTAATTGGAGGGAGAGGACAAATGTATAGGGAGAAAGGGTGAATACAGTCAATATACATGTATGAAAATAGTAAAACAATGCTTGTTGAGATTGGTTTGAGAAGGGGGAAGAGATTGAGGAGAGTATTAGAAAGGATGAATCTGATCACAGTACATTTATGCATATATGAATATGGCAAAAATAGAGGCATGCAGCCTCTAGTATCTGACAACAAGGAAATAGGGACCTTAGCCCTATAATTGCAAGGACCTAAACTGGGCCAACAACCTGGAAGAGCAAGCTTTTCCAAGGAAGCGTACACAGAATTATTAGCCATGCCCTCATGTCAACTTTAGTAGACATTTTTTTTAATTATTTTTTTATTGTAAAGATACTATACAGAGGGTTACAGATACATGAGTGAGGTAATGAGTACACTTCCTCTTGAACATTGTTAGCCCCTCCATTGTTTTCCCCCTACCATCCCCTCCCTCCCTCCCTTCCCCGAAGGTAGGGATGCATGAATTATTTCTGAAAAGAATTTGAATATTTGATGTATTTGTTATTTCTACTTTTCATTCTGTTTTTCACTAAAGAAATATAGTCCCTATTTTAGTGTGAGGAATGCCCATTCACACTGATCAAAAATATTGCATGCAGGATTGCCAGCAAAAGTCAAATGTGTATGTGTAGCTCAAGTGGTCGAGCACCAGCCTTGAATGAAAAATCCAAATGAGAGTGAGAAGCCTTGAGTTCAACCCCCAGTACACACACACACACACACACACACACACACACACACACACACACATACACACACACACACAACAAAAGAAGATAACATTTAAATGTTTTGGATAACATAATACTAAATAATTACAACAGAGTATTCTACTTTTTCCTTGCTAAAAGGAGAGAAAATAGTTCTGGTTTAATTCTCTGTGTCACTTGTTTATATGTAGACTTCATGTGCATGAAAATATGTTCTTCAAATATATTTTTCACATATGATATCTCTTATCAAGAGTTACATTCCTCATGAGCTGATAAGAAGGAATTGTTCTTTTGCTAGCAATTGCAGTTATTTATGTGTTGACAAGGAAAAATTTATGGGATAAAAAGAAAAGAGATTAAATGTGTGATGTCTATGTTTTTATATGTGTTGACACATATTAAATGTTTACACAGAGAAATTACTTGGAGTAAAAGTCTGTGGTCTATAATACACTGCCATTTTCTTTCTTGATGCTTATAAAAACCAAAGTGAAAACTATGTTTTTTATCAGTAATATGGACATAGATTCAAAAAACAAAACAACCCTAATATTTATTTATTTATTGACTATTGTTGTTCACTTATTAGTGAAATCTCAGAAATTTCAACCTTATTTCAGGGAACTTTTTTAAGCAAGTGAGTAAAAGGATGTAAATATTAATTGTAATTACTGACAGACACTAAAGGACGGTTAATGTAGCCAGTAATTATTATGCTGTTCAAGCTTGCATTTTGCATTTTTTGACAATTTGAAAGGACTGTCATTTTCTCATTATCTTTTGATCCAGGGTAGCAAAATGAATTCGTTATAGATTTCTGCCCTTAGGCTCAGATCTGATCATGAGATTTGTTTGGTATTTAAATTCTTTTTTTTTTTTTGTCAGTCATGAGGCTTTAACTCTGGGCCTGGGCACTGTCCCTGAGCTCTTCAGCTCACGGCAACTGCTCTACGATTTGAGCCACAGCACCACTTTTGGGTTTTCTGGTAGTTAACTGGAGATAAGAGTCTCACAGACATCCCTGCTAGGGCAGGTTTTGAACAGCAATCCTCAGATCTCAGCTTCCTGAGTAGCTAGGATTACAGGTGTGAGCCACCGGTGCCCAGGTTAGTATCTAAATTCTGAAGGATTTTTTAGTTCTGGGAAGGGTTCTGATCAGAGACTGAGATATGGAAAACCAGTTGGGCTCTGTGTTCTTCAAGAATGTGGATTCACAATGATCTTACATTGGTTAAACAGAGTGTATGACAACTTATATGTGTCTACCTCAGAATAGGCCTGTGGGAATTTCAGAAGAGCAGAGCAGCATGAATAGTCCTATAATAAAATGCTGTCTCCTTGAAGAAAGCAAAAGCAGAAATCAAGTGTATTACTTTGTGTATTATCTAAGGACAGTTTTTAGAAGAATCTACCACTATTTAAGGGGAGAAATTTATTTCTATTATCCCTTTATTACTGAGATGTTGTGTTTCTAAGTAAACTATTATCAGATAGAGCATTAGTAATCTATTTGCATATAAGAATATGTGCAAGCAAAAGTGGAGGGACAAATGGTAAAGATGCAGCAGTGGTATTCACTAGACACTGTGTTGAAAATGAACTATACAATGTGCGGCTGGCAATGGAAGGGCGAAACTGGGAGAGAGTGAAGGAAGGGGTGATAGGGTCCACGAAGAAATGAACTCATTACCTGACTTATGAAACAGTAACCCCTCTGTATATCATCTTTATCATAACAATAACAGACTTAAAAATGTTTGAGAGGAAAAAAAAAAGAATATTTGCAAAAAGAGATGGTCCTGCTTGGGTGCTATTGTGGGCTTGTCTTTCCCTCATTTCAGCTGTTGTACATGACCGACCTTCCTTATTTGCATATAATTGGGGCAAGTGATTCAGATTACATTGGTAAACTTTCCTGCTATACACGGAAACTATCTGAAAGTTTTTGTGCTCACTTAGCCCCTTGATTAATGCTTTTGGTTTCTCTTTCTTTTGTAGAGATAAAGATTACCATTTAAGGACCTATAAATCTGTGGTGATGGCCAACAAATTAATAGACTGGTTAATTGCACAGGTAAATCGACAAATTGGAGTTGTTGAATTCTATTTATTGCCGCTTTAAACTTTAATTATGTGTTAGTGTTTACAAAACCCAAGCTTCCTGTAGACAAAGCAGCGTGAACTAACTTGCTCAAGTTTAAACAGCTAGTATTAACCCACTGAATTCCGGTGTTTGTGTGTTTGTTTGTGTGCTGGTTGTCCTGAGCCTTGAACTTGGGTGCTGTCCCTTAGGTGCTTTTTTTCCTCAAGGCTTTTTCTCTACCACTTGAGCCATAGCTCCACTTCTGGCTTTTTGGTGGTTAATTGGGTCTTTCCCGTCTTTCAAATTGCAACCCTCAGATCTCAGCCTCCTGAGTAGCTAGAATTACAAGTGGGTACCACTGGTGCTCAGCTCACCTTTAGAGTTCTAAAGCACACGAGCTATGCTATCTTGTCTTCCCTATTTTTAAAATAACAGCTGAGAGCCATCAGAAAGCACTAAGCAAAATTTGAGTATCATGGAAGAATAGCTATGTTTAGATTCTAAAATACTTGGCATTTTTTCCACTGATTTCTTTTAAAATATCAGTTGATAAGTCCAAGCAAATGTTTATGATGTTCCTTTGCCTTTTCCTCCTCTGAGATAAAAATTGTACTTCAATAATATGAGCTTTACTGTGTCTGCATGCCTTTGAAATGGGAAAGTACAAATTTTATTATTGTTCTTGATGTGTGCCTCTCAGGATTTGGGTTCTGACAGCTGATACTGAGAATATGTAGAACAGAGGATTTAGCTCAGTGGTAGAGTGCCTGTCTGCCATGCACAGTACCCTGGGTTCAATCCATATCACCACAGAAGTAGAGGGAAAGAGTGAGAGTGATAATTTGGTAGCTTATCATAAAATGTTTATTTTTATTTCATGTATAATAAGCCATATTTAGCTTGTCTTTGCACATGGAGCTTTAGTCTCTAGACTTTCCAAGATCGCTATAATTGAATTTTATGACACAAATTTTTACATTTAGATATTAACATTTTGGAGGAAAACAAACAATTGCTTTGAGATAATTTGTCTATCCATTGCCATCTCAGTACTAGAAACCTTCCTGAACTGAGGTCAGCTTGCTTCACTAGAATGGACTCTACATTCAATGGCTGGGATGGAATTTCACACAGAATTCACACTGCTACAGAATTCATGTGAACTTCTTGTATAATACACAGAATCCCTAAGAAATTGTGTTTGAAGTAAAGGCTGTTACTTAATAAAAGTTTATATTCTTTGGATCCTCTTCACCCCTCAGAGTCCCTTCATTTCTCTTCCCCGCTTCTTCTGATCCCCTCCTAGATGATTCTGCCTTTACTTTTACATCCCAATACCATTACTATACATCACCATTGCTATCATCATCACCATCATTATCATCATCATCATTTCAGTGTGTCCTCCAGAAACAAGTTAGAACTTGGCTTGCTGAACTCAGCTCTCTTCACTCAACATGACGACCTCCAGTTCATCCATTTTCCTACAAATAATCTAACCTAACTTGATTGCAAGAAAAAAATTCTTCCAGTTGTATTTAACTCAGGAAATCAATGATCACCTTTAAAAATGTGACACTTTTATTTTCCAAGAGTAAGGCACTATAAAAATAGACTAAAAAAATCTGGACCAAGCTGAAATGTTCCTTTGGCTTTCCTAAATGCAACATCTTTTAGAAATTGCACTAAATACTGGAATTTGAGGCCAGCTCTGCTAGTAACTCATAGGAAAACTTGAAACAAGTTACTTCATCTTTCTAGATCCTGGTTTTTGTAGCTATTTACCACTTAGAGCTCCACATACCCTATTGTCACTGAATCTTTTTGATTCTGATGTGGTAAAATGTATACAAATGTTAAATGTCATATGTACTCATTTTTTCTTATGCTTAAGCTTCATATTAGAATAGCCTGGGTGTCGTAATTGAATGATAGATCAAGCTAAAGTGCTCAATCTAATAGGAAGAACAGATTATAATTTAGGAAAGGTCTGTTGCCACTAAGACCTTCAACTAAGATTTCCTTTCCAGTATTGACTTGTATTTATTGAATGATTTGGACAGCTTTACAGGCCAGAGTAAAAAAGCTGGTGGCAGTACTGTAGTCTGTACATTGTTTTCAAGTGCAGTCTAGATTCAAAAGCTGTCTTTAGTATCTCAAGCAGTGTCATCTTGGAAATAGTGAGATTGTTTGCTTAATACAATTTTTTCTACTTAGACTATAATGGTTTGTAAGATAATAACTTCTATGAAGTAAACATCTTTCTAGTGGACAAGCGCATTAATATACTTCTAAAACTTTTAATTTGTATAAGTTGTGATTTGTGTATACACCATTAAAATTTTATGATTAAATAATGCCTTGTTTTCTCACACCTAAGCAGTTTTCTTTTGCCTTTGATGCTTGCCAGATCTATATGGCACTAATAGGATTTTCAAAACCATAGGTATACTAAAATATTTCTGGTCATATTACTACACTGCAGTGTTAATTTGACATTAGCCTGACCAGTATAGCATTTAAATAATTAATCACATAAAACTTTTATTACAAGCTTAACATTTAAATAAGCATTTAAAAGACAACAAACTAATAAAACAGTAAGTGGCTTTTTTTACACTGTCAAGGAGCTTGAGTCTGTTGGACTGATTTTTGTAAACCATATGAAACTGTTGCAGTATCATTTCCCTTATAAGTTTTACCAGGTCCTCCAAGCTCACTCAGAGTTTTTTTGCTTTTTTTGGGGGGGTGGTCTGGTCATGGGGCCTGAACTCTGGGCCTGGGCGCTGTCCCTCAGCTCTTCAGCTCAAGGCTAGCACTCTACCACTTGAGGCACAGCACCACTTCCAGTTTTTTTCTTTTTGCTTTTGTGGTGCTGAGGAATCGAAGCCAGGGCCTCATGCATGCAAGGCAAGCACTCTACCACTGAGCCACCTTCCCAGCCCCTCACTCAGAGTTTTTAATAGTCCTTATTCCCTGGATGTGTTGGCCTTGTTGGGATCATTTACTATACTAATAGATAATGGTTCTGACTGTGCACCACTTTTGAACTTACCCTCACTAGCTTTGAATTGCTAGAAGGCTGACAATGTTTTATGTTTGAATATTTCAATATTTGATCTTTAACACTTCCATAATACATAGAAGAATTTTGTGTAAGAGATTTTCAAAGAGTAACTTATATGGAGTCTGGAGCCCTTGAATGGTAAAGCTTTGGTAGTTAGCAAGGTTGCAGCCATCCCAGCACGAGGCAGAACTTACCTTGGCTCTTTATAGAAAGATAAGAAGAATTTAAATGTGTGAAGGGTGAAGAAATATTATAAGCACAAATCAATTTGTGAGTATGTAAGTAAGGCCAAGTTGCCTAGAGCAAAATATGTGGCTATTCAGCCACACTTCAGAATAAAAGCTGGACATGGCTTCAACTTAGTCTTTTTAAAGAATTATATTATTTGGGCTCTTCATAGAGACTCTTACACTTCAGTTAATAAATTTGTAATCCCTTGCTTACCACTGATTGTATTTACTTGTATATTTATTGGCACATTCTAGCTACAAATGAGGGAAACTATACAAGCTATGTTAAATAAGTACAAGAAAATGGGTACTTGCAAGAAGGGGGGGTGCAGCCAGGAGGAGAGGGGTAGAAGAGTGGAAGTGGAAATGTTGGCAAGAGTTCATTGTATATATCACAGAATTGAGAAATATAAGGCAAGGGATGGGTCAAAGTGAGGCAGAGATGTAGAAGTGGTGACACAGATCAAGGTGTATTATACACATAACTGCTTTGTTAAATTGCAGAAATGTCAATACCTAACCTAAAAATAAGATAAGCAAGGGAAGGGAGTAAGTTGGTAGAGGTGTGTGAGAATATTGAAAGGGATGACATTGGTTAAGATACACTGACTTATAAACTGCTCTGGTGAAGGGCAGCTCCTATGTACAGCTACTTAAAGATCATAAAAATATTTTTTTTACAAAAACAGGACATAAAGGGTCTTGAAAGCTGGGATGAAGACTCATGACTATAATTCTAGCTACAGTGGAAGCTGAGATCGGAGGAAGCCACTGGGGACAGACAAATCCCAGAGATGCTTATCACCAATTACCCAGCAAAGAACAGGAAATAGAAGTGTGGCTCAAGTGATAGAGTGCCAGGCTTGAGTGGAAAAATCTAAACAAGAGCATAAGGCTATGAGTTCAAGCCTCATTATTGGGACACACACTGCGCATGTGAATTCTACAGCAGCTTATTGGAGAAAGTCTGAAAAGCATGGCAATTTGGATGAAAATGTTGAAGACAGAAGTTGAATAGGAACAATAAAAGACTAGATTTGAGAGAGTACCTAAGTGTTAAGAAATATAGGACTAAGACAGAAATTAGATGATGTGTGAGGAAAAAGCTTAACCCATTGAAATATATAATTGTGAGGTTATGTACATACACAGATACCTACATATTCATATAGATTCATGATTTCAATGTCATATCAATATTAAATGGGTGTTTTCTATATAAAAATAATTTTGTTGGATTGTGTCATGTGCTGATTATTTTCTTGACAAGATTGTGAAAGAGAAGTTTGCATTTGCTGGCTTAGCGAACAGTTTTCTATTACAGTCTTACAAGTCACCATCCAGAGAGCCTTTTTCCTGCCAAGGGCCATTTTGATATTATAACATCATTTTCAGGCCATATGAAATGATCAATATAGACAGTTGGGCCAGGGCAGCCAGTGAGAGTGGACAAGAAGCACATGTTTCTGACCTGTCATGTACCAAATGATTTCATGGGCCTTAAATGGCCCTTGGGCCAGATGTTCCCCACCCCAGGATGCTTAAGGGGCCCTTCAGGTTCAGAGATATTTGGTGGAAGGGAGGACTGAGGACTGAGATCATGTACTTTTCCTTACCTTTATAGTGTGTTGTCACTTTATAGTCTATTTCTCTAATGCATATTTGGGAGATACCATTTAAGAAAGAAGAGTGACAACTTACAGAAAGGGATAATTCATAAAAGCAGTACACATTTTCTACTTGCATTATTTTCATGTTTAAATGTTCACAAATAAAATTTAAAAAAAAAGATCTTTTTCTCAACAAATCTTAAAGTTACAGTGGCTCATACCTGTAACCCTGACTATTCAAGAAGCTGAGCAGGAAAGTCCATGAGATTCTTATGTTCAGTTAATCACCAAGAAGCCAGAAGTGGAGCTGTAGCTCAAACGGTGAAGTGCCAGCATTGAGCAGAAGAAGCTAAGGGACAGTGACCAGGAACTGATCTCAAGTCCCAGTATTGGTACAGACAGACAGGCAGGCAGGCAGACAGACAGACAGACAGACAGACAGACAGACACACACACACACACACACACACACACACAACACACACACACAAAAAGAAATACTAAATTTTTGCATTGAATAACGAAGACTTTGTTTGCAGTACATGTATCCATGGCTTATAACAATTAGATTAATCTTGTCTTATGAAGCCATGGATGCTGTACTGTATGAATGCTTTATCTGAATGCAGTATGAGAATATGGAATTTACTAAGACCCAGCCAAACCTTTGGTTGCCTAGTAACATGCACAATGCTTCTTTGGTTCACAGGGGGATTGCCGCACCAGAGAAGAGGCAATGATATTTGGTGTTGGACTGTGTGACAATGGATTTATGCACCATGGTGAGGAGAAGTTTACAGATGTAATTCATTGTTTGGATTCTTCTTGGGACATGGGGAGTGTCTCAGGGTTCCAATGAGGTCAATGTGAACCAGCAAGACTGAGTCTTGCCCTGGGTTCGTGTTGAGTCACACCATCTGCAATCCATTTTACCACTAGTGTTGTGTCTGTCAAATTGCTGTCATTTACCAGCTGCCATAACTTCGCTGTCCTTTCTCCAGAATTTACTAATTTCACAAGAGCCGAGCTTGAGTGAGTACTTTGGTTTAGCTTTCAGAAAGCGCAAATACATCTTTATATTGATTTCAAATTACAGAATCCTGGTTTACTTTTGAGTAACAATATACAACTAACTGTGGTTAAATGTGGTTAAATGTTTATTGTTCTTTCTAGGAAAATATTTTCGATGTTACTTTAGAGAATTAAATTATAGATCTCTGGGAAGATGTTTCCTTATTATTAGAGTTTGAGTGTCTTTCTTGCCAGTTTTACTTCTCCAGATTTGTACCATCTTATAGAGATATTTGGTGGAAAGTATTAAATTCAAACATTATATTTTCAGTTACCACTATGATTGTAAACATATTTAATAGCACTCATATCTATTAGCTGTTTTTAGAAAGTTGTTTATTGCCTATTCTTTGAAGAAGTCTGTGATATCTTGCTCTGCTTAGATCACTATGTTATGATATAGAAATATTATTACCCAAAGAAAAAAATGACTGATTGGAAGAAATTGCCTCATTATAAAGAATGAAAACTATAATATCAAACAGAAATCCCCAAAGTTTCAGTGGTTTTTCTCTTTACCTTAAAGTATCAGCAACAATAATTTGATCTGAATATTTAAAGTACTGAGTCTAAGTTTTGTAAAATATTGAGTTACAAGTTATCCCTTTAAAAGTCCATCACTAAAGCACAACAAGTTTGACTCATTCCTATCTTTCCTGATTCCTTCTGTTGCTCCATTTTTATGGGATCTTTGTGGGGGAAAACAGCTGTAACACCATGTGAATTCTGCTTAGGTCATTCAGACAAGACTTGACCCAATCAGAAATAAATTCTCATTTCTGTGGTCTTCTGTAGCTCATGCTGCCTATTACTTGTTGGCAGGTAGATTCATTTAATTCATGTTGCATCTAATCTTCTATCCATTATATATTCCATCAATCTGGTCAATAATTACTTGTTGGGACTCTGAAAAAATAATGAAGTAAAAGGTTCTTTTGGATTACTTGCAATATGCCAAGTTATTTACATGCATTACCTCATTTTAGTCTAATGTAACATTATGAAGATTTTAATTGCCTTCATTTTGAACATGAGAAAATTAAAGTTCAGAGTGTTAAAGTAACTTTCATGCTGTCATACTCAGAACCAGCCCCAAACTTGGACTGATTCTTCTCAAAGCCTGACTTTCTATTGTGCCCAGAGACTACTGTGTTCCTTTTAGCAACTAGATCTATGAGTTAGCCTTCAAGGTACTAAAGACAGATGAATTAGAAATAGATTTCTTTTCAAAGTCTTTTTGACAGCTGTCAAAATCTGATTCAGTAGAAGCTCTTCCTGTCAGTATTTAGCCTTACTTGAAACAAAGGTTGCCCAAAGATAAAATCTTATATTGTTGAGTACAAACTGGGTATCCTAGGGGCTTGGGGAGAACATAAAGGTTTAAAGGGGAGATAACTCCCTTTTAGAAATAGGGTTAATTTGAAGCTGAGTGGTGGTGGCTTAAGTGGTAGAACACCAGCCTTGAGTGAAAAAATTAAGGGACAGTGCCCTGAGTTCAAGGCCCTCAATACCTTCACAAAAAGAAAAGGAAGAAAGGAAGGGGAAAAATGAAAATAAAATCGTTTATTCAAGAACATTGTTTTAAGACATCAAATAATTAGTAATTCATGGAAACTAAGATCATATTTCATCCAGAAGACATTTCTGCTTTGAAGTTTTGAAACAAGTGTCCCTAGACATTTAGAAAGCTAAACCGCAACCCATTTGAATTTTCCCATAATTGTTCAGGCTATTAAAAATTAAAATGTTTACTAAAAGTTAACATTTCTACATTTAGAGTGTGTGCATTTTGAGCTTCTTATATCCTTTTACTTAAATCCTTTTACTTTTAATCTGGATAATAACAGACTTGATTAGAATAGGAAGAATTAATTTTAGAAAAATCCTACTGTTTCCAAGATCTGAAACCCTGTAGGTAACAACAGTAAGCTTGAAGGAAGCATTGGCTTGAGATTATATAAACAGACAATAATTGGGGATATTTATGAATGATTTGTCTGTGAATATGAAATTTAGTTTGTAAGCAGGTCTTGCTGGTATGGAAATATGAAGTCCTACTGGTATGGAAAGTGTGTTTTTTTAAATGAAGTGAAATAATTGTTTTGCTCTATTTCTGTAGTCCTTGAAAAAAGTGAGTTCAAAGATGAGCCCCTGCTTTTCCGTTTTTTTGCGGATGAGGAAATGGAAGGATCAAATATGAAACATCGACTTATGAAACATGATTTAAAAGTTGTGGAAAATGTGATAGCTAAATCACTGTTGGTAGGTGGATTAATCTATAACATTTTGGGTTGATTATTGATTAGCAGTGAACTGCACTAACATTAACATGTCTGATAGTAATACCTCTCATATCATTCAATTTTATTAGTAACCTTCTTCATAGTTGTTTAATCAACAACATTAATATTTTACATTTCAGATTAAGTCTAATGAAGGCAGCTATGGATTTGGGCTAGAAGACAAAAATAAAGTTCCCATCATCAAGTTGGTAGAAAAGGGATCTAATGCTGAGGTAATGCAAATTAGTCCTTTCATTCAAATTTATGGCATTTATATACAAATATTAAAGTTCTAGAGTAAACTGAAATTAATCATTGGGTATATTTACAAAAGGTAGTATCTCTGGATATACTTTCTTTGGGATTTGTGGCACCTGAGGCTCTGCCTGGGCACTCAGAGGTAAGTAAGGCGGGGGCGGTGAGGGTATTGCAGCTCTGAACTTCTGGCCCTCTTCTGTGTGCCTGAGGCAGCCCTGGGGGACTGACTGCCTAGGATATAATGCAGGATATGACAGCTGTACTATGTATGTCACGTGGACCACTTCTTCACCTAAGGAATGTATTGAAATATATTGAAAATGGATTTTCCCACCATGTCTGTCTTTTCTATGAACATAAATTCCATCAGTAAAGGACATGCCTTGAATTTTTTTTCTCCTTGGATTATGACAGACATTCCCTTACTTGGCCAGGTTTTTAAACAGAGGAATCACCTTAGTGTTTAATCTTTTATTCAGAAATATTTAGTTAATAGTTGATAGGGCTAGGTCGTATTCTAGGTTATGGGACTAAACAGAATTTCCTGCTTTCTTTCCAGTTGAAATATGGCACTTTGCTGCTTGACTTGAAAAATACGTAATGCACAAGGATATATCTCAATACTCAAACACTTACTAACAAATGTGTGAATTAATAAAATAAAACTTTGAACTGAGAGTGTATTTATAGTCAGTGATAACTTGTCACCCACCTGCTAATGCCAAGGTCTTTTTTTAAAAATAAACTGCAAATATATATAAAATAAAACTTGATGTATGGCACATTAACTCCAGACAAAAGAACTCTGGTTGTCTCTTATGCCATTAGTGAACCTGGAAAATGAATTGACTGTATTTACTAATTTCCTATGAGAAGACATTTCAGGCTTTTTTAGAGAACACTTTAGAGCATAGCTTCATCAGACTATGCTGTTGATTAAAAAGTGTCCTCTCCCTGGTGTTGATCATTAGCTGGCAGTCAAACAAGCCAGGAGTTTGCAGGCAGGAAGTTGGACTGATAGAAGAGTATCTTAGCCAGGGCACTGGTCGCTCATGCTGGTAATTGTAGCTACTTGGGAGGCTGAGACTCAGAGGATCTCAGTTCAAAAGCAGCCTGGGAAAACTCAGCCTTGTAAAAGCTAAAAACCTTTACTAGTTTATTTGAATTATTTTTGTCATTTCTTTCTCAGATGGCTGGCATGGAAGTTGGAAGGAAGATTTTTGCTATTAATGGTGACCTTGTTTTTATGAGACCTTTCAATGAAGTGGACTGTTTCCTGAAGTCATGCTTAAACAGCAGAAAGCCTCTAAGAGTTCTTGTGAGCACAAAGCCAAGGGAGTAAGTTGTTATGACTTTTGTGGAATTACAAAAATGATATGTGGATGGTTAACGGAAGTTTAACAGATTAAATGTTGAAAATCAACTTCATACCTTAGAGCATTTAACATACCCCCTCACCACTAATACTAGTCTTTAAGCAATGGGAAGAATTCTGTTTCTTTTGGTGATAAATGCTTTATGCTTGAACGGGCAAAATCAGTGGAATAATGCTTTCCTTTGGTTGCCAACAATTTCTTGCTCTGGGTGAGGTTGACTTTGATTCTGAAAAAATCAGCAAATTGAGAATAAAGAACTGCATGTTGAGCTATTGGATTTCTCATGCTATGAGGTACAATTCAGGGGTCATAAACAATAAGATCAAGCCTGAAAAAACTCCATGTGTATGTCTCCTTAATTCTATGATAGTTCCTATAAAAAGTACTCAATCCAAATCCATTTCTTGATCTATATACTTTTGATAAGAAAATATGCTCCTCTTTATTATGGACAATTTAGAAGATACAAAAATTTCAAAAGGAAGACATTTTTTTCTTGTAATCATATTACCCATTAATGGCCATACTAGGGCTTGAACTCAGGGCCATGCTTGTCCTTTTTGTTCAAGGCTGGAGTTCCACCATTTGAACCACAGTTCCATTTCTGGGATTTTTGATGTTAATTAGAAATAAGAGTCTCACAGACTTTTCTACTGGGGCTGGCTTGGAACCACAGTGGTCAGATTTCAGCCTCCTGAGTAGCTAGGATTACAAGTTGTAAGCCATGGTGTCCATGATGTGATATCTTTTCTAATATTCCTTGCTTTCCATTACTGCTCTCTGATGGCTTATTTCCTTCTGTGAGAGGTCTTGTTTCTTTTCTCTCGCTTAAAAAAAAAAACTTTAAGTGGTTGTACAAAGGCTTTGCCATTCAGTGTACCCCCATCAGTGCACTGCAAATTATATGCCAACAACATTGTCTTTCTTTGTATTTACTTATTTATTTTTGGTGCTCTGCGGTTTAAAGTCAGGGTCTACCCACTGTCCTTGAGGTTTTGTGTTCAAGGCTAATTCTCTGCCACTTGAGCCATAGCTCCACTTCCAACTTCTTTTTGGGTAGCTAATTAAAAAATGAATCTCATGGATTTTCCTGCACTGGCTGGCTTCAAACCATCCTCGGATCTCAGCTTCCTGAGTAGCTAGGATTACAGGCCTGAGCCACTGGAGGCCTGGCTTCAATAGTGTTGTTTTTCTGTGTATGTTCTATGAAGCTTTCTGTATCAATGAACTTAAGGAGCTTCTCTAAATTATTTTAAGTATGGAGGAGCGAATTCAAAGCTAGGTTTGCCTGTTTCTTTTCCTTCCCAGAGCAGGTTCTTTTTCCAGAATATACCGTGGTACAACTGTGTTTAATTTTAGCACTTACATCGATGCATTTCATATGCCTATGTGAACGTTAAGACCATGTTTGTTTTCAAGGGCTTCCTATCCAGTGCCTTTCACACTGTAATCCCTTTATTGTGTATTGATTAAATGAATAAGCAAAAGTGTAGAAGACTATCCTTTTGATCAATTGTGGCACGCAAAATTTATCTTGCTTTACTTTCGGATTGATTTTAGGACAGTGAAAATTCCAGATTCAGCCGATGGACTTGGATTCCAGATTCGAGGATTTGGCCCTTCTGTTGTGCATGCAGTAGGAAGAGGTAAGGAATTCATTTTGCATGCTAAACACCTCCACACCGTTCTTTGGCTGGTCCTTATAGAACATGAATATATTTAAGTTATTTTCTCCTTATTCTTTTTTTTTCATTCTGCTTATTGAATGGCATTCTGGTAATATATTACTTTAAAAAAACTTGAGAAATTCTAATACATTCATTATTGTTAAAAATTTAATTTAAAATGACACTGCATATCTTACTTTTCTGTACATTCTGTTTAGTTGAAGGATACAATGAACTTAAAAGTTGTCTGTTTGCATTTTTCTTGACTGTAAATAGATGAATTTTTTGTTAGTAATTTAAGAATGTGTGGTCAGGCTTCCAAGTGCTCTGTGGGTCTTATAACCTGTTGTGATGTAGATTCTTCAAGAATTCTCATGAATTCTTGGCTAAACCTTACCATATTACTCATTTTAAATAATTTTAATGACTTAAAAACCTCTTTTTATTCTCTTTGAAAGGCAAATCAGTTATTGATGTCTTCAGTGATATGAATTTTCTTTTATGATGACAGTAGTAATAATGGAAGGGCATAATAGATCTTATGTTACTAAACATAGCAGCTGGCCTCCGTGAATAGGTCTCATATGAGCTGGCCTGGGTGAATAGGGGTGCAGGTATTTTTGTTGTATTCTGCCATGCAACCAAAAGTTTGGTCTCCTCCTCCTCCTCCTCCTCCTCCTCCTCCTCCTCCTCTTCC